>NC_061782.1:19244028-19547599 GCF_022458985.1 Mugil cephalus | reverse complement strand
GAGCTGGCCGGAATCGCCGTGGCGGCGAAGCCAAAGCCTAACCCCTGACCCTTCAGTTCGTGGCCGCCCATCGGCCCGCGGATCCCCCGCATCTCCATGGTGAGACGGTCTCGGTCTTGACGGAACGATCAGTCAGCTGGTCGGCCTCCTGTTGGTGGCTGAAGTAAACTTTTTTAAACGCATTGAGGAAATTTCGCTTGACTGCACTTTTTAATGCACACAGTTAAAAAAATACATTTGTTTGGCTGTAATCAGTAAAGGCTGGGTTTGTTTGCTGAACGCATCCAGTGGGTTCTCTTCTTAAAGGAGGTGGAGGACAAATATCCAATCAATGCATTTGTCAAAGCTTTGCAAATGCATCAGCCGGTCGTCATAAAGTGGGAGCATCCATGTCTTCTCCACGGCTGGCAAACATCCACGGGCTGTTTGAAAAAAACCCTTCCAGTGTGCCTCCCCCTGGTTGCATGGCTTCACCTTCTCATGACAGTGCAGAGATCCTCAATATGTGCTGAGCGAGTGTGTGGTGAGTTTAGCTGAGTCGCCGACCTGTTAGGCTCAGCTCTCAGCAGGAAAGGGACTGAACAGGGCTTCCACCGATCCAGGCATCCCCAGTGAGGCTGTGTGTGTGTGTGTGAGACTGAAGGGAGGGAAGAGGAGAAGGGAGGGGTGGAGGAACTCAGACAACGAGGTGGAAAGAGAGGAGATACAGACAGAGTTGTGGTGATGCTGGTGCAGCGTCACCGAGGGAGGAAAGACCCCGTGTAGAAAATGCCAGCACATTCTCTCCTCACTTTGCTTCTTATTTCCTTTCCTCTCTGTGGCTCCTTCCTCGTCACTTCATGTTATCTCTCTCCATCTCTCACAGTCTGCCACAGCTGCCCACAGCACGTGCATGGTACACATTTGCGTACTGTACTTTTCCTCCATCTGCACTTTCTTTTCTTTTACACGTATGTTACTGTGATTACACTGACACACGCACACACAGGCACACACACATATGCCTTGGCACATCACAGCAGAGTGGTGCAGTGGGGCTGCAGCACCTCTCTTCCCTTCTCTTACCTCGCCTCATCGTGCCAGGGAAGCAACAGAGCTTAAAACCCTTAATTGGCTTATAGCTGGCATCTGGGGAATCTCATACAGTACAGTGCCACACACGCACACACGCGGTTGTTTCCGTTTCCAAGCAGGGGGCATCGGCTTCCTTTTAGCCTCAGACTTATCATTCTCTTAATCTACGCCTAACTTTTAACACCGGTCTTCATCCTGTAAGTTTACATTGTGAGGACCCCCCAAAATAACTCTGTGAGCAGCTTCATGTCCCCATAGCATGAGTGATACGTGTTCTCCCTCAAACACAAACACCCTCCATCTAAACACTGAAACCATTAGCGGCTGAAATGTTACTCAAATGGAAACAATCCATTTTAGCTACGTGCCTTGACTCCCAGCTACTGCTCATAAAATTCTCCCCGCCTGCCACAGGGTGACAACATACATATTCTCTGCTTATCATATGGGGCATACACTAGACAGACATAGCATTATGGCCTCCTACAATAAGCTCCAGTGGTGCAATCGGTCAGCGTGTGGTACTTATAAGTCAGTGCGCTGCAGAGCAATGCTCAAGTTGGGAGTTCGACCATCACCTGGAGCATTCAGACAAAACCATTAAACAATTTCCTTTAACTATTCGGAAACTGTGTCTGTGTCAGGCTGCATCCTGCAGGGGGTGGCTGCTGCCATCAAGGAGTGTGACTGCTACGGGCTGGGGGTGTCTGGTCTGGTCTAGGTGGGTGCTACATGTCTAAATAACATCCACATGAATGCCAGGTCCAAAAGTTTCCCAGGAGAACACTGAATTGTCACAAGATGGTTAAGGTTATTCACTTCTCCTGTCAGTGGTTTTAATGTGTAAAAGAAAAGGCACACGATTGGGAGAATCTGCCTCCGCAGAGCACAGATTCAACCGAATTAAACCTGAAAAAGAACAAATTAGCAACGCTGCACCATTTGCTGTCAGATTTAATTCACTGCACTGAATGTTATTAACTGCGTGTAACAATCAGGAGAGACCGCGTAAACAGATGTTTATTTGGAAAGAGCCCCAGCTGCTTAACTACTCCCACGTCCTAGTGCTGCAGCTAGCTTCATAATAAAATTGAATTTCTGTTTGTCACATAGGTTGTTTTGTTTGCCATTAAATAGGCCGCCATTTCTGATGACTGATGGTCTGTTAAACGGTTGTGATGCACAGGATCACGAAGGATAACTCCTAAAGAGCCTGATCCACACGTATAAATGATACAATACATACAATACATTTTAACCTTCCCCTTTCTTATCTCAGATATATGTCTGATCGCACGTTTGTCTTTTCAACAGAAGACAAAGAATCTCAACAATGCTGAGTCATCCCAAAATTTGCACCTCAAACTATCCAGATCCCCCTACACGCTCGCCTCTCTCTGCTGGTTGCGAGTACTGTACCACTGGGCATCAGCGGAGACGCGTGCTGAATACTGATCGCTGAGGTTAACGGGGGAAGTTATCTGAACAGAGGCCAGCTCGGCTCACAAACACACTGCGCCTTCCTTGAAGGCTTTTAGGTTTAAGCCAGCGAGAAATGAATCACATCATCTGGCGCGCTGTGAGGCACTGATGAAACGCCACTTTCATTTCACTCAGCCGGATCAGAGGAGATGAATGAGATTGAAAAACGCTGCTGTTAAACTCAAAACTTTCGCTCTCGACGTGTCATGTACATCGTTGTTTTTAACTGACCAGCACGTGTGATTTTATCTGTAAATACACAACATTACACAACATCTAACACAGTGCAGTGGAGCCAACCGTAGCAGAACAGAGCCGGCAGAACGTTGTTTAAAAGGCAATGCTCCCGAGGCAGCGCATGGGTTATGAAACTATAACTCAGAGCTTTTGACACAGGAGGCAGTGGAGGGTAATTCATACATAGGCCCAGTCATTAACCTGTATTCTCTACTGTACACTTCCTTTCTTCTAAGAATCAAATACGTGTATTTCCAAACAAATATTGTCTCAAGGGAACTTTTAAAAGGTCATTTCTACCGCAAAAGCTACACGGGGGATAGGCTGACACGAAAGGTGTTGAGGTTACACTGTTCAGACGCTCTTAGTGACACACATTTGATGATGTGGTAATTAGAAAAGCTGATGAATCCCTGGGACTCATATTGTACCGATGAGTAAATAATAAGTGAAAGACACAGTGAAAGACATAAAAATGCACAGTGCATTGGCAAAAGAGTGACATTTTGATTTTTTCCTTAAAGCTTTCTGCAAAACAAATGCTTTTATGTGCTGAAATTGATGTGCACAAGGCTTTCTTTTCCACTTCCAATTTGAGTACCAGTATCTGCATCAACAGTCCTATCAACTGCTCTTTGGGGCGTTAACACAGCCCTCTTTTATCATGTAAAAGAAAAAAATCTTCAACGGCTTGTTGAATAATTGATGAAGCTTTTAGTCAGGTCTTTGGTATTCACTGAATATGAACAGTTGTATGATTATTTCCCACTTTGTCAAGCTTTCTACATTGACATTACATGACATTATGACAGATTGTTAAACCACTTCTCAGTTTAAGAGCTGACAGTTTCAGCATAAATCCACCGTCTGACGTTGATGGCACGCGAGTACAGATTTCTCCAAAGCACATCAATGTAATGCTGCTACTATAAGCTCCCATGACCTTTCCTTTAAAGAGGCGTCCAAAGATTAGTCAGCCAATATGCCTCAGCCAAAATCAATACAGCTATCAACAGCGCTGAAGATCATAGACACCTTACCTCCATCCCTCCGTCCAGCTTTTAAACAGCTGCAGTCCAGAGCCGAGTGTGACCACTTTTTCATCTCATTTAAAAGTATGCAGAGTGCTTTATTCCTGCTGCCCGTTAAATACTTTGGTCCATATCACGTAACCCTGCATAATAAAAGGTTAATGGACTTTCTGTTCTGCCAAGTGCGAGGATTAAATTCTGTGAGGGACAGAAGAATTCACCAAGTACAGCCTGGAAAGTCATCATTCATATTGTGGCAAGACGAATCTTTTGAGGTGAAAGCGGAGACCTTTACAGATTGTTCCCTCATGCACTTTCTGCCGCTTCATCTCCCTCTATCAGATGACAGTAACTCTGTTTAGTCTTTAGTATTTCCTCTCTCCATCTTTCTCAGTCTCCTTCTCGCCTTCTGTGACTCCGGGCTCTGCCATTCGCCCTCCCTTTCACAGAAAATCCCATTTGCGACCAATCATCCAGGCTCTCAGCACTTGTGGAAAAGGAATTAACACAAAGTTCTTACTGCAACTCAGTCACCTAAATTGTGTTTGTTATGTTCCTCACAATCTATTGTTTCTCTAAGCTGTGCGATACAACACTGGTAAGAAATCAGCGCTAACTTTAACCGCCTGGATTAATGAGCATCTCATTCCTTCATTGCTTCTGTGATCCTCTGTCTCTCTGCCTCTCTAATTACTTACTCACACTTTCTTCCTCTCCCTCAGACTCTCATCATCTGTGCTCTACAAGCCCGCTCAGAGGAAAATTAATTACACAGATTCTTTTCATCTTCCTCTCAGCTATGTAGGAATGAGAACAAGGGAGAGATTTGCAAATAATTTTGTGAAAGACAGAAATATTTTAATGTGGAGCATGTCTCAGCATAAAGGACGTGATCAGATTCAGGCGGCTGTAGGAAAAAGTGTTTTTATACACACTGTTATAGTAATGAGGTTGTTATACTTCAGTTAATTTTGTCCAATGTTTAACTCCCACGCGTTATATATACATTTTTTCTTTTCTTTGATGCAAACTTGATTTAGCTATCAGACTGTGGTTATAGTGAGTGACCACTAGGTGGCAGTAAGCGCTCTTTTTACCACCGCCACATCAGAAGAAGAAGTCAACAACACAGTGTAGCTATGGCTAATGACAAGGTCGGTGCTCAACCTTCTAAGATAACTTTACGTTTATGTAAGACTGTAATATTAACTTAACCGTCAGTTAACGTTAGCGTTAGATATAAACGTTAGCTTGTGATGTATAAAATGTTGGTCTTAAAATCCTAGCGTTTTTTATCTTATTTTTAGTTAACCTGGGCTAATTAGCTAATTGGCTAACTTTCATAACTACATGAATGTAATTAACTGTAGATCTGGTCGTGGCCTTTTCCTAAGTAATTCACAATTACTGCCTCAAGGCCGAAATCCAGTGATTGTTTTCTGCTAACCCAGCGCTTATGGACGTAAATTACTAGCCAGCCTCGTAGGAACTTTAAAAAAAAAGGTTTGTCTATTTGTTTGTTTACCTGGATGGTAACTGGAACACTTTGCACGTTATTCACATATAACGTTAAATGCGCGACTAAATCGAACTGTCTTCAGTTGTTTAATGTTGTACTTTCACAAAAAGACCGACCGAGTTGTTTAATTCATTTGTTCATTCACCTCGCACTTTGCCTTCTTGCTTGTTGTTTTATAATGTTTTTTATCATGTGTGAATCATCAACAGCAGCAACAGTAATCACGAAATAAACTGCTGAATAACCCTTGGACTACCGGCCTTTTTAGGAAATCAGGCTTATGCCACAGAGTTCCTTACTTACTAACTGCGAGCATGATGAAAAGCTGGTAAAACGTCAATAGTGTGTAGCCAGCTTTACCACAGGTACCAGCAAATGTAAAAACAATGTAAATACTTTGTTATTTACACTTGCTCGTGTTTTAGGAAATCCTGCAGCCTCCACTAATCCGTTTCTCTGTCTATGCATGTGTGTACAGAATCCTCTGGGACAGCTCAAGGACCTGGTGGAGCTGAAAGATCAGCTGGAGGACATTCAGAGACGGGTGGAGGATGAGATACAGGCTGGGGTTCCTCCCGTAAGCCTCACACTGATTTACTGTACAATAATTTATACATGCTCATGCTATCTTGCCTTGTCTTTGTTCACTGATTAAAATTTTCAATGTGCAGATGTAAACCCAACGGAAAGACTACCTAGTACCAAGTCTTATCTCTCCTCTCCTCTCTAGGGAGGCAGTCTGCTGGCTTCTCCGTTCTTGAAGGGTTTTCTGGCTGGGTACGTTGTTGCTAGGCTACGCTCTTCAGCTTTGCTGGGTGTTGCCGTAGGAACGTGTACAGGAATGTATGCAGCACAGAATTATGCTGTTCCCAACATTGAAAACACCGTCAAAGACTACATAAACAACCTGAGAGGAGGACGCAAATGAGAAGAGAGGAAGAAAATGATGGAGACCGACATCTGCAAGAAGAGGATGCCGGGAGAGCTGCCTATGGGAACAGACATTCAGGTTCAGAGACATGTATTTTACGATGTTAAAACATTTCTTTCCACATGGATGCACTAATAGGAACAGTTTGAAGTAGAAAACAAGATACTGGGTAAGCTAGTGATTCATCTCCTCTTTTCATATTTGTCTAAATAAGTTGAACCATGTTCACCTGAACCTATTCAACTTTAGTATGTAGAGAGGAAGAAGCATAATTTGCATTCGACTGAGTCTATTAACATGCATGTGGAAAGCCTTAGACATTTTTTTCAACACAGAAAATCTCATTCATCTCATTTCTTTTCTATACGTGTAATGATTTATAGAAACATGGAGACTATCCTCAATCCTAATAGCTGCTGTAATTGATAATCTGAACCAAAACCTGTTCTGTCTGACATTGCATGTGCCGTTTACAGATATGCACTTTTTTTTTTTTTTTCAAAATTGAAAGCTTAGTTTTGTGTTGAACTAATTCTTCTGTGTAGTTGAAGAGTTTTAGAAACGTGTTTTGTTATCTGATTTGGCATCCTCTACCCTTTAGTGGTCAGAAGGCAGTTATAGCAGCTTTAATTAATTCAGTTTTTTGCTCAGGGGTTAGAAAATACCACACTTCCTATCTTCAAGGTGCTGAAAACCCTGACACAACCCAACACGGTACTTGTTAGTTTTCACCTTGTTTGCAGGTGTTAAATCACAGTCTATGGTGTGAAGAGATGCGTCTGTGAAGGTATAGGACTCCTGCATTTACTTTAAGACTGTTGACCTAATCTCTGCAGCAATTATTAGACTTTTCAGAGACTCATAATTTTCACGAATCACTCCAAAAAGTATTCTAAGTAAGTATTCTACATAAAGTAATTCAGATTCAAATTTGCAAAGCCTTGGGAACAGTGAAGGCAATCAGATGAAAATGCCAAAGCGAATGTGTTATTTAAAGATAAAGTTGTGATTGTCTCTTAGGACTTTTAGCAAAATAGGGAGGTAATAAGTATTTTATGTAAAATATACATTATCAGTGCCTACTGTGATCTGGAAATGATATTATCACTTTATACCATGGGTGCAATAGCCATTGTCTGATGAGATCTGGTGGCCTGTTTCATATGCTGGAAACTAGCTTATCTTTTGCACTTAGATCAGTTATGGGGATCTGAAGCTGTTACATTTTTCTTTAGGGTTTGTCAAAATCCATCCAAGAAAATAACATGTTATTTAAAATGTGGTGTCTGCAAAAACTTACTGTTTCATTTTTCAAGATGAAGAATTGGGTATTGTTATGCCTTTCACAGTTTATGACTTAAACCCACAAACATGGAAAGACTTAACCCATGCAGTAATTATATAGCACAGTATAAACACACATTCTTAAATAATAACTCCAAACCTGCACTAAGATGTTTACATGGCCTATAGATACCATATATATCTCTGTGTAAAATTTGCTGTGTTAGACAGAATAAGCCATGATGCTGAAACATATCAGAGTTGTAAGTGTAATATGTGTACTGAAACTGGAATCCAGACAACTTGTGCCTATTTGGGAAACATTGCGTTGCTGCCTTTGTATTGCACGTTCTTCAGTCCTTTATTTCCTGTCTGTTGTTATACTTTGAATATCTTTTAATGTTGTAATCTCCCTGAGAATTAAGACATGCAAATTAATGGTGTATGCTGTATTTTTTCTCTCATACAACATCATTACAGAAATAATACAACAAAGAAACCCGCGACAACTGTCTTTTAACAGTTTTATTTGGGTTGTTTAAATACATTGGGACTTGCACTTTTTAATTGTCTCAAGTGTTTATTCCAATTGTGTCTCAATGTGTTAGTACCTTTAATAACAGTTGTATTTTTTAAAACCTCAGCCAAACATTTGACATTTCAAATCTGAGGAGTGGAAAGTCGTGTTTCTTTCTACTCTTAAGGTTGGTCATTTAAAATTGGTCTCTTATCATAATTGATTTTTACAGACCTTTTTTTTTCCCAAATTAAAACAATTGTTTCTAAAATTAACAAGGGATACACTTTGATTAATGACATTTATTTCAGAAAACATCAGAAGCTTTGAAATTAATCATACTTGAAAACTGAAGTCAAAGTTAAAAGGCTCTGATGTTAATGTATTAACTGACGATGAAACAGACTTGTAAGATGATAGCAAGCAGCTAAGTGATTATCATGTGGTAATTTATCAGTACACGAAACTCCTCTCATTTATTAACTACTGCAAGCGTAGAGTCGAAGCAATGTTGATTTCAGGTGATTAAGTGGGCTTCGATTACCTACAAAACAGAAAACACAATGAAAGACATATTACATACAACACTGCAGTGCACAATTACACATGACTGTAAACATGGTGAGGGCTGCAGTCAGATACCTTCATTCAACAACACAGCTTCAGTTATCAGAAGTGTCCAGAGTCAACATGTTCATTCTGCCTGCAAACACAGAAGTTTGAATATCAGTGACATTGTACTGTAGCTTACAATAGAAATGTTTTACATTTTATAATCAGTATGCAGTAGTAATGTAGTAGCAGTAACCCACACACGTTGAGGTAGGGGCGATCTAAACCATCATCAAAGGTGTATGTATCAAAAACAAATGCAGATTGCGAAATCAACTTTTGTCATCTGTGTCTGGAAGAAAAAGCGGCACTTGAACGCGCTGCAAGGACCATAACCAACGGCTCATGTGGGAGGTTTTTCAGTACAAAGTGGCTAAAACTTCAGTTCAGCTCCGAAGCACAGCCTCCTCGATGAAATGGGCGGGGCAAGAACCCATCCAGGAAATTGGACCGTACTTGGTCAGATGCATACTTAGTACTGGAGCGGTACAAGAATTGAGAATAGCTCACAGCTCAGCAGGTGGCAGGAGTCTGTATTACTAATTCAAAAGGGGAAATAGTGAGCATCTTTTAGTTAGATTGCTGGGAAGCTCCACAGACCATCACAAGCTTCTTTAACATTTTAACCTCCTGAGACCCTGCATCCTGCTTATTTAGTTTTCTAGTTCAACATGCAAGTTCTATCATTAGCAACGAACTATAACTTTGTAATTAGCAAGTGGTCGATTGAGGACGATGGGACTTCATTATATGCAATTCAACTTTTGCACAGCCATGGTCAGACATGAGAATGAACAGGTTGACATTTTGTCACATATTTGTGACTTTATTATAATATTGAGTGCAATGATCCCCGTGTCCACACATGAGGACATTTTTTTTTCTTCCAAAAATGACTTCCTGTTCAAAGATGACGCTTAGCTTTTTATAGATTATAAATAAGGAGATATGGAGAAATTAAAAACGCATACCAAACTAAAGCTCAGGTCTCAGGAGGTCAAAGTAAAATTCTTTCTCTGAGGGATTGTGAGACAACGACTACAAATGCGAAATTAACTACTTTTGAGGCGAAACCAACAGTAAAACAAATTTTTATTTGTACTCTGCAATATAGAAACAGAATGTCCCATAGACCAACGTAGCGATTGCTCCAATAAACCTTGACTTGAAGTATTTGAACCACATTATATAGAAGCAGGAAAAACACACTGGTTTGTAGCTCTGCAGCGATTCCCTCATTCTACTCTCAGTCGGACTTCATAAGCAGTTATCTTGTCTTACCAGGCATGGCAGCTCGGACGCAGCTGACTGGTCCTTGGCGCTGGGATCCAAGGATCTGATCCCCAGTGACTGGGTTCACACACCAGCAGTATTGCTCGAAGCACTGCTGGGGCCGATAGAGACCGTTGCTGTCGCAGTCAGGGCGAAAACCTGGCACCTGCAACGGCTTCTTACCGGCGGCCTCCTGCTGGCAGGCGGTGAGGGGAGTGTCTGGAAGAAAAGAGGAGGAGATGAGACCGAACCTTGTCAGGAGAAAACAGTGAATAATAACTTTAAAAGGACATATGACGGCAGAGATAGAGTATGTGTAATCACAAACTGTAATCCAGTTGTGTATACTGTAAATAAATGCATACCAGATTCGGGCTCTCCAGTTGATGACATCTGCAAGGCAATCAGTTCAACAACACAGAAGTGAGAAAACAGTAAAAAAAACAGCCAATAAAGTCATTTACAAGAAAATGGCTGAAATTGTTACTGATCACATCTTTAGAATATACCTGCACCTCTACCTTTGGTTAGAAAAGAAATTCAGATAAACCTCGCTGCTTACGTGATTTCGCAAATAAAATGAAACAACTCAGTTCCTAATCTCTCTCATCTGGAACACTTTAATCTCAAGCACTGATGTCAGCAGCAAAAAGTCTAGTGTCTTTACCACATCCATGGTGTTGTCCATCAGCCCGGGCAGGACGTTCATGGGAACGTGCACTGCAACTGCAGGCAGAGAGAGAGAGAGAAACAGGATGTGAGAGAGAGGTTATAAAACACTGCACGAAAAAATGCCAACAGAAGTCCAAGAGATACAAACGAAAGCAAGTTGACATGTCCCGACCGGTTACTCTACTAATTGTTTTACTTTAATCCATCGCTCAGATTCAGATTGGCGATCATGTTTCTATTTTCTTTCCTCTATGGACTTATGAAAAAAAAAAGAAGGAGGAATTTTATTACGTGGTTTGTCTCTTTGTACCCAGCACTGATGGGGGATCATATCATAAATCTTGGTAAATTCACAGGATAATTTCTCTCCTGTTTTTGCATTTTACTTGACTGTTGACTAGGCCTCCTCACCAGATCGTCCCTTCGTCATGTCCGACTGCAGCTCCACGTTTTGCTTCTCCAGAGCTTTGATGTCATTGCCCTGGCTGAAGACGAAGTAGGCGGTCAAGACCTGGCCCACAATCAGCACAGAGGCCAAAAGGACCAGTCCTGCTACCTTATAGGCCCGGGAGGAGGACTGGCCACTGGGGAAAAAATGAGAGGAAAAAGACACATTTGATGAATAATGGCTGTCTGGTTAAAACAGTGTTAACCGACACCTGCTGTGGGAGGTCATGGGACAAAGATCATTTGCTGTGGCAAGAGGGTAGATAGCAGACGAGACTGAGGAAATGTGTCTGAGCAGAGGAGAAGTAGAAGTATCAGTAACTAACCATGAAGGTTGATGGGCGGCTCAAAATAAAGGAAATACACCGAAACTACGACCAAGGTGTGTGCCTTACACGTCACAACCAAACAAGGAACGAATCAGATGTTGCTAAGCAGACCAACTGAAAGTTTGGGACATTTTTATAGCTATCTTTTCTTTTCACCAAGGACGGCTTTGAACAAACACTCTTTAGTTTTAGTTCCAGGTCCTCTCTCACACCTCTCTTTCAGTAGAATTACAATAAAGGACCTTAAGTGTGTTTTTCACAAAGCCATTGCGTTCTTTTTTCTTTTCCTTTTTTTTGTACAATATGAAAAATAATTATCACACCCTCAAAGCTTGCTTCATATTATCTTTTTGGGGTAGTGTTTTTTTTTTTAAGTCCTAACTGAAGTGAATATTTGTATTAGAAATGTATGTATTAAAAAAAGTATGTAAATTACAGTGCTGTGATTTATAAAATGCTTGCCTGCTATATAAATATTTAAAAGTTGAACTTTAAAAATCTCATTTTAGCTCAGCCCAATTTCAGGTGAACATATTCATATCCGCTTTCCATTATCTTATCTTGACAAAAAATTATCACTAAACTTCTCTCTCTGAGTACAACCTTGTTTCTGTAAGTGACTTAAATTAATTTCCTTCCTGTGTTACTTGAATGCCTTGATTATAAGATGTAACAATTTAGACTATGGCAACTTGATTTCTGACACTAAATAGGAAGAAAGTCCCCACACTGTGACCGTGTAAACAGCTTTTTGGAATTGCCCTTTCTATTTTAGTTGGGGACTTTTATCAACAGACACAACACATGTCCGAAAGGGCAATAAAAGTAATTTTTCTGTATATTGTTAACACTGTTCGGGGCCAGCTTTATAGCTCTCCCATGATTTGTATAACTTGTGTCCCAACAGGATACAAAAATAAGTACAACACACGGTCCTTACCCCTGTGGCTGGGCCTCCACATTGACAGCTGTCTGGTGGTTGAGGAGAGGCTGGTTTGGGGTCTCGGAGTCCGACATATTTACTACAACAACACAAACCTGAAAGTACACAATAAACACAACCACAACACTGTTTAAACAGAATATAGGAGTGCAGGAATATTAACCAAAAATAGTATTGACACAGCTTTGAAACATACCTTCTTTCACGACAAACTGCGATCTCTTCCTCGACAGTAATGACCGATTCAGTAAAATGTTTATCCTTAAGGCTGAGGTGAGGCAGGAGGATGTGAAAGCAGCCTGCTGGGAAATCCCATCGACCCAGTCCAGGGCGCAACAGTGAGAGGTGTGCTCGTCTTCATTTTTTTCCCCAAGCTGAATTTCTGATTGGCTGCTCGTGTTCACTCATGTGTTGCTAGGGAGAGGGAGTATACCGACATTCAGCGGTTCAAATGGTCTCAGATATTAGTAATAAAACAAGAATGAATTGGAAACAGATTCAGTTTGTCAAACTACTGCTGAGAAAGTTGTCATGTCTTTATCGTGAATTATGGTGGTGTTGTGAAGTGGATAATACAGTGAGGATATAATAGATGTCTTTATTTCATTTTATTTTATTTTATTTATTTATTTTTAAATACACATTTCCATTAAATATCGACATGTTATGTTGTAGGAATCTGCAGTGATCACGTCGTTTCTCCTTCTTTATATCTATCTCATATTTGACC
The DNA here is from genome assembly GCF_022458985.1 of Mugil cephalus. NCBI lineage: Eukaryota > Metazoa > Chordata > Actinopteri > Mugiliformes > Mugilidae > Mugil > Mugil cephalus. The sequence goes on along the minus strand of NC_061782.1, from coordinate 19,534,519 downwards.
CAGACAGATTTATGGTATCTGATGAACAACTTAGAGGGTTTGTTCAAACTTCTGACAGGTAGTGTACATACCCTGCTATTATACCAGTTACAATGAAAACAATCAGAGTGGTGTATTTGTTTGTAACAGGGATTCTAAGAGCTAGTGCCAGTTATATTTGCAATCTGACTATGTGTTTTTTTGTTTCTGTAGTGCCCTCCAGCCACCTGCCCGTCCAGCAGTGCTAACTTTGAGTGGCCTTAATTGTAAGTTATGCACTTTTGTTCAGATGTGTCAAACTGTGAATCTATATTGGTGTGATTTGTTTTAGCTCTGTGACATGGCCTGGGTGCTAGTTAAGACATCCGGTAATAACAGGACAAAGTAACTGCTGGTCTGGGTGCTGTTAAAAATACCTGAAGGTACAACATGCTGGATGATTTTATTAAGAATATTGTTTCATAACATGTTCAGCTTAACACCCAGGTTTTATAGGAATGATGGCTGTAGTGATTGTCACTGTTTTTTGTTTGTTTGTTTGTTTTTTCCCCTGTTTCCAAATAGTTTCACATTTGTGCTGTTTTTGTTTCATGTGTGTGGTTCTTTTGGTTTCCTTCTTTTACAATAGAATAGAATAGAAAAATGTTTTTATTCATCTCCTGAGGGAAATTCGAGTGTCCAGTAGCCTCTACACACATATACACAGACACCAACATAACACACCAACAAAATCAACCAGTTAGATTACAGTTAACCAATTTAAAATTTACAGTTTTACAAGTGAGTATTTTGATATTCATTTTAGGTGGGCCTGGTGCAGTGTTAAGCGGTTTGTGTGGAATTGAGGAGAGAGGAACAGCACTTTTATCTTCGTTCTGGAATGTATTGTTCCTAAATGCCTTAGTTGAGTTTATGTACCCTCTCTTAGAGTTCCCCTGTTCAGTGAATATATGTGCCTGGTCTAATATGTGGCACTTTGGTACCATTGCTACTGAGTAGTTTCATGTCCACCTAGTTTCTGCTTTTTTTTCTTGTTTGTATTTTTCTGTAGTGATACAAATTTGTAAGACGTTCACTAGCTCAATAGTAAAAATCCATTTCAACAACTACATTTTTTTTTTTTATGAAATTTTGAATTTTGAAGAACAAAAACCATTTTTGACAAATGGCACAACTGAACTGAATAAAGGATGTGAGAGTGTGGTTGGAGACACAGGGGACAATCCTGGATTAGATGACTATGTATTAGTTTGTGGGGGGTGACGGTAGTAAAAGCTGAGCTAAAATCCCCAAACAGCATCCTGACATAGGTGTTTGTCTTTATTAGAAGAATGGATCAAAAGTAAAAGGTCTAATGTGGTTCATGTGGTTCAGAGCATTAATTTGCAAAGTCACAAAATTATGTAGAAGACTGCTATCCTTAATTTATCCACTGTTTAGAAAGAGAAATGGACAGAACACAACACTGAGACCCAGGACTCATCAACAGATAGCAATTTTTATTTTTCTGAAGAAATTTCATTTTATTTATTTATTTTTTAAAGAATAGTTTATTAATGTAAACATTCTCCCGATTTACTTGATCTTTTTTGCACTAAAACAGTTGGGAAAATCTCTAGTTTTCATGGCTTATAGTTTATTACTCTGTTATGTTACTGCTTTCGATCAAATTAGGCTGAATGTGGCTCCCAAACAGAAATGAGTTTCACACCCCTGAGTGATGGATTGTAGTAAATAAGATGCTAAACATATCATAATATCATAATATATTGTAGAAAATATAACTAAGAGGAAGCTCTGGTGTCTTCATTGTGTGTTACATGTTATAGTTCATAGCTTGTATTTTTTTGTATTATTTTTTTCCAGATAATGTTCAGTCGTTTTAATGCTATGTATGAACTGATACACTAGGTGGCAGCATGAATTTTGTGACGCGCCAATAAAAACGAGGAAGAAGCGGCGTTTCTGTAATTGGTCGAGCTATTCTGTTGCAGGAAGAAGACGTCCTGGCTTCACTAACAACGATTCTAACGGGATAAACACTAGCCATTAAAGCACCTTCAGCGGTATAAAGGTATAAAGCTAGTAAGACACGGGTTTTATGCTGTGGGGTCATTAATATACTTTGCTGTCGTGTCATCAGTGAGCTAACTTGTGTAGCGTCACATCGTAAAGCGCCAAATTTGAAACCTGTTAGCTAGCAACGCTGCAGTTTCTAGAGCAGACATGGACCTGTAAATGTTTGCTGGCTAACACTAGCAGTCTTTATGCCAAAGTAAGCATATATAAATGTTTAGCGACATATAGCTACATTACATTACTTTAGTAAATATTATACTTTCCACAGACCACGTTATTGTGTAATTAAGACGGGTAATGTTTTTTTAAATCATGTGAAAATGACACTAGCTAACTACATACATTTTCTAGCAGATGTCGCGAAAACCCCGAACAACAGCTGCCAAGGCTGTGGAGTACAAAGATATAGACTCCGACCTGTAAGTAGAGCCAGACTACCAGTATACCAACGTTGTATACAGAGTATACAGATGGTAATAGCGTTATAATGTGCACACCTTGTCCCTTCTCCGCCATAAGGTCGTTTTGCCAGTCACAGAGTAGCGATGAGGATGGTGATGAATGGAGGCCACCAGAGCAAAAAGCTCCCCCCAAGACTACCAGAGCTGCTGCAACAGAGAGGAAAGCAGCTGCCAAGAGACCTGCTAAACCAAAAGAGCCCAAAGCCCCTAAAGTACCCAAAGCCCCGAAAGAGCCCAAAGCTCCTAAAGTGCCCAAAACGAAGGAGCCCAAAACCGTCAAAGTACCTAAAGAGCCCAAAGTGCCTAAAGAGCCTAAGCCAAGAGCACCACGCAAACCTGCAGCAGGGCGTAAAGCACAGGTATCCAAAAATCTAAAGGATTCTGTTTCATCTGGATTGGCTGAAACAAAGAACATAGTGAAGGATGACAGTGCTGGAGAAACACAAAGTGCTTGTCCAGAGGAAGAGAGGGTAGAAGCGACTGGTACAAGTATCAGAACGAAGGAAGAGGTGAGGAGGATTACTATTTTAGTATGATTGTGTGCTTTGCACAAACGTGTACCTGACAGAAGAAGAAATACATTTAGTAGCATAATCTACAAAACTATTTTAAGATGTATCTGAATCTTCTTGCATTGTGTGCATCAGAATTGACGAGTAGCAAAGTTATATTTTGTGTATTAGTGTTGTTGCTGTAATAAAGCACATGTCATCTGTCTTATTTTGTTTTTTGTTCTTAATTCTTTCTCTTGTTTTTCTTCTTTGTAGAGAATATCATTTATTGTGTCAGATGCCCAGCAGGCTAACACATGGGCAGATGAGGGGACATCACTATTCGCTCTGAAAGTAGAGAAACAGGAAGTGAAAGAAGAGGATTTCACTTTTGATGAGCCTTGTCTAAAGAAGCAGAAGACCAGTGGTGCCTGTCTGGGAAAACCAACTGTTTTACCAACATCAGAGGCTCAGTCTCTGAGAAATGAGCTCAACATGAACTGGGACTTGATAGAGGTACTGCAGGCTCTATTGCCAAGTTAATAATGCATATGACATTGTCTTACTCCCCACTTTCCTAAATGATTGCATAGACGCATAACGGTGTGTGTCATTCTCCTTAGCTACTGTCCAAGATGACCTGTGTGGAGCGATGGGTTTGTGTAAATATCATTGTTCTGCTTCGTGAGGAGAACACAGTGCCGTTCATGGTGCGCTACCGCAAAGAGATGATTAACCACATGGATGCCGATGCTGTACGAGACGTCCAGATGGTGTATGAGGAATTATGGTAGGCAAATATAACCTTTCATCACATGCTCATGCTCTCATTGACATTCATTAAATACCCAGAGAGGCATATTTAGGGACTTATCTAGAGAGACTTATAAATACAACTGCATTCTTGAAATGGTTACTAATATGTTGATTTTGTTGGTGTGTTGTGTTGATGTCTGTGTATGTTTGTGTACAATCTACTGGGCACTCGAATTTCCCCCAGGGCATGAATGAAGTATTTTTCTATTCTATTCTATTCTATTCTATTCTATTCTATTCTATTCTATTCTATTCTATTCTATTCTAGAAGAACTGTTTGTTTCTAGAGTGCATATTTGACTTTGGCCACTAGATGGTGCTAGTAACCAAGCTTTGAGGGACTAAACTGTATCAGTTGTGGATGTTACACAAATCTTTTTTTGTTTAGATTTGTGTATGTATCTGGTTTTAATTCAGCTGTCTGGCCAAGAAGACCCAGTCTGTAATCCAGACCCTGAAGAAGGATGGAGTTTTGACAGCTGAGCTGGAACAAAACCTGAGGAGCTGTCAGTCTGCTGATGAACTGGATCATGTGGTCAGAATAAAAGATTTTTGCCAAATTAATATCAATTATTTTACTGTGATTTACAGATCTCATTCTTGGGTTTGGGTAATATAATTTATGCACACCTGGAAGGTTCTTTCACACGCCACCTCAGTCAAGTGCTTGTTTTTTTATCTGCAGTATTCACCCTATAAAAAAGGCAGCAAGTTGACAAAAGCTCGCAGGGCCAAAGCACTTGGCCTTGAGGACGCTGCCTCTGCACTGATGGAATCACCACACACTCTGGATTTAAATGCATGGGTAAAAGATGGTGTTGAAGGTAAGAGATACACAATTGAGACATAATCAAACATAGTAGTGAAGGTTAACATGATGCTTGCACAAGAATATTATTTTTAAGTACAGAGGTTCTTTATTTATTATAGTCATTTAGTTTATTGTATGAAAAAGGGCAAATGCCTAATAATTTAAATGGTTATGATGTACAGGATGCCACATGTACGTATACAATCATTTTTATTTGTAGTTTAATTGCTGTTACAAATGTATAAGACTCGTTGAAAACCCACAATAGTATGTTTTCTATATACAGTGTGATTGTGTGTTTGTGTGCGACAGGTCTATCATCGATGGAAGAAGTCGTTACAGGTGTGGAGCATATCTTAGCTGATATAATATCAAAAGACCCTGACACACTCACCTACTTGAAGACATTGTGAGTAAAAGTCCACATGCACATTTTTTGTGATTGTTTTCTCTTTGATCATTTCTGTATACATTTTTAACAGCACTGTGTATTTCATGTTTCTCTATATTTCTGTGTTCTACTCTCGTCTTTCTTTTTCCTCGTCAGATGTGAGAAGAGCTTTGTGACCCTCCAGTCCTCTGTTTCTAAGTCAGCCCTAAAGGAAAAAGAAGAAAATAAACCGTTCCAAGGCCACAACAAATCAGGAGCTGAGCAAAACAAAAACAAGGACATTGACAAGTTCCACCTCTATTTTGACTTCAACTGCAACGTCCAGCGCATCCAGCCTCATCAGGTAGTCTGCCCCCACTTTAGCATTCTCCCAGCATAACTACTGATCATCCCCACCCTTCTCTTTGTCCTTGTTGCCTCTTAAGCACTGAGGCAAAGTTGGGCAGCAGTCTGGAGGATAGTATGCATATTTCTGTGGTACCATTACATTTTTTGAGTTGCACTGTAGCAGTCTGAATGACAGGTCCTGGCTAGAGCGTTAGCTATTTGTACTCGTATAGTCTCTGGAAAACTGAACAATTAATATGCTACTTTTATACACCGGTAAAGCTATTATTCCTTTAATGTGGAGAGTTTATAGATTATTCAGTATAGGTATTCTCACAAGTTGGAACAAATGTAGCACAAATAAAGAGCTGATGAAAGAAATCAAAAACAAACAAAAACAAGAAACTGTCTGATGGTTTACTCTCCTGGTCCTATTCTAGCATTTAAAGTTAAAACCCAGTTAAAACAATTTCACTGGTTCTCAGCTCTACTGATGATACACAATGGTGTACCTTCAGCAACGTGAAAAAATCACAAATAGGGAATAGGAACCTTTGTTTTAAACCTCAGAAAATAGGTCAGTTACTTATGCACATTAATCTCAATCACTTTTAATCTTTACTCTTTTTATTTAATCGTTTGTTATGGTTAAGATAAATGATAAGATAAGATAAGGCAACTTGACTTGTTGAGATTCCTTAAGGACGTTTTATCAAGAGTGGTGAAACGTTTTCAAGGAAACACAACAAGTTCTGTTGCCTTTGCTCTTTTTCATTTATTTATTCTCAGGGACCATGACCTAAATTGCTGAGAATCTAGCAAGTGTAAATTAATCAAAGAATTCCTTCTGCCTAATAATGTTTACAGAATTGCCGTGTCGTAGTCTAATATAGCTTATAGTCTATTATAAGTCTGTTATAGTCTGTATAGCTCTTTCTTACCCACTGTGTATACCCATTTTTTAGTCTTACCAAAAAAATAAAATGTTACTCATATTAATACACGTAATATATTGACAAATTTTAGGTTCTTACCAACCGAGTCCTTAAACAAAAAGTGGCCATTTATTTTGACCTGAAGGCACTGTTACTGTCAGGAAAAATAACTAACGTTAAGAAAATGAATACGAAGCAAATAACGTCATTTACACCTGTATTGTGCGCCGTGACTTAAATGATGCTCGCAAGCGCACGTACGCACGAACAAATGCACACCATCTGCTTGTGTAAATCCCGTCTGCTTCATGCGCGCCTCCTCTGAACGCTAGCCACGTCAGTCGCAGTTAGTCTTGTCTGCGCCTTCATATTTACCCCTCCTGTGCCCTGCTCTGCTCCCCCCTCCGTCCCTCTAGTGACTGGTGGGTTACTCAGAGTTGGTCCTGGGCCTCATGTGTCACCACAGCTTCCATCACCCGCTGTCTCTGCCACACCACACTCTCTGGCAACCGCACTCTGCCCTACAGTCATTTAGTCACATACACACACACACACACACACACACACACTCGCTCGCACACCCTGCAAGTCCCCTCATTCTCTCCTCTTAACATATGTGACATGTCCCCTGCCGACATGCCATTGGATTAGGAAGCCCTGATTGACAGGCGCCCTCCTGTAGTGACAGCTACTGCTGCTGGGCCCACGGGCAGTGGAAAGGGTGGGGAAGGAGGGAGGGAGGGGGGGGGGGGCAGTAAGAGGAGGGGGAGCCTGAGCAGATGAGCGGCGTTGAGGTGGGTCCCTCACTTATCTCTCTTGCTCTCCTTTCATCTGTCTCCCTCCCTCTTTTTTTTCTGACTAAGCCCTCCCATCCACTCCCCCCCCTCCCCTCTCCCGCGTACGCAAGGCCTTTAATTCGATGACTCGCCTTTGTCACGGAGCGTTAATCCACAGGCTGCTGTGACCCTGCTAGCTGTCAGATTCCGGCTAAAATGAACCTTTTCTAGCCGTCAAGTTGGCGGGGCGGTGGTAGCAGGTGGGAGATGTGTTTTGACAGGAGGCATGTGTGTGAGCACAAACTTGCCCGTTTGCTTTAACACATTTTTATCAAGGGCCCCGGCCCCGGTGGTTTGTTAAAGGCGAAGGACGGGGCGTTGAACGGGGGCGGAGTGATGTAAGAGTTGTTCCAGTGAACAAGTTCATGTGTAGGTGGCAAAAAAAACCCTGTGGTGGAAAACAAAATTGCTTATTGAATAAAATCCATCATAAGATTTGTGTTTTACAGATGGAGAGGACAAAGGGTGAGATTCAAATTGAATTTATATGTGGTTAAGATTACGTTTACATACAAAGACCAATGCATTTTGTAAAAGCAAGAAATACTGTAGCCAAAAAATTCTCCTGACCTATTTTTTTTATTTTATTATATCAAATTAAGCATTTACTGCCTGTTTGACTTTGGGATTAAAAATATGGGGTTGCAACTAATGCTACTTTATATTTTCTTCATACAGTTTAAGTAATCTACATTACTTGTCTGGTATTATGCTACCAAATTGCTGGTTTTATCCGAAGACATTCTAATATTGTAAATCTGCAAGTGAAAAGAGGAGCCAAGAAAAGTATTTAAAGTGTTTTCTATTGTAAATGTGGTCTAATGTAGCGAAAAAAGTAAACATTTCCCCACTACATTCCTTTCTAAAATGATCCAACCTTGTAATAAATCTATCCAGCATTAGTCTAAGTGTATAGAAAGCTCTGATATTCACTATGTCTTGAAGCATGATGCTCAGATTTAATTCCATCAGCTCTGATTTGATTTGAGGTCCTCGTCGAAAGGTTCACATTTACCTTATAGCTATTATCAGCCTGTACGTGCTCGCGTATGCCAGGGTAGATTTGTTGAACGGGTAAGGTTTTTTTTTTTTTTTTTTGTTAATGCGATTTGTGTCGTGATGAAATGGTAGTTTAGCGCTCCAGTCAGAGGCTCGCCTGCAGAGGAGCTTTGGTCTATGGAGCTGTTTCATCAATTAATCGCTCCTTTTTGATGGAGAGGTGAAGAAAGACAAGTTTCTTTGCATTGTCAAGAACACAAGAAACATCTGTGGCGTCTGTTTACTCAAACGCTTTAAAAGTTAACTTCTTCTAGTGGTGTTTTGGTTGCAGTACATACGTTATGTATTTGCTGTACATGTACAAATACATTTTTCACACTTATGAACGAAACACAATAGTTACATATGTTACACATACTTGAACCAAGATAATAATAACATGTAGAGTCATGACCATCAAAGAAGTCGTTCTTGTTTCTGATTAAGATTCCATCTATTAGATTCCTGTAAAAAATTTCTTGCTGGACCGATTGTTGAACTTTATATGGAATTGTGCTTTCTAAAGAATACTTTTCTCATTATTTCTCATTGTTTCTCCCTCCTTGAACACATTTTAGCTCATATTGTTGGAACACAAGGCATTCTGCCGTTATACAACCACATTCATCAGACCTCCACAGTGTGTGCGCTACGCGTGTCAGCCAGGTCACCAAGTGTTTGTTTATCCTCAATATGTCGGATGGTTAGATGTGTTGATGACAGTATTCCTCCAGAGGAATAGTGAGAGAGAGGAGGAGACAGACAGAGAGAGGATAGTTGCTGGCTGACTGCCCTCGCTCGCGGGGCTGGTGGAAGGATTAAGGGGCATCGAGGAGAGACAGTGTGTCCGGTCTCGTCAGAGCTTGGCGAGCACTTGGCTACCTGTCACCACCGTCTTACACACAAATACACTTTTCTCTCTGTCTTCTGTCGCCCTTCCCTTCAGATTTGCCTCCCACCAGTGACCCAACCCCCGACAGAAACGCTATACTGTTTATCACCAGTTTAAAGGGAGCACGGACGTTTTAAATCTTTGTTCGGGGTGCAGTTGTGTTAGCCCCGTTTTTATTTTGCCCTAATGAAATTACAGGATTCAAACAAGCAACAGCTGCCTTGGGTTAAATGGGCCGCAGCTTTTCTGTAGTTCAAATGTGTGCTCATTATGCAGACAACAATTTTAATGATGCGGTAATTCAGTGGTTTTTATTAGATAGAAAAGAGGATCTAAATAGTATATTGTCCATGCATCATAGTGTTTTGCCTAGAACATCCAAATGTTATATTTAAGTACTTTTTTTTTCTTTATCATCATTTCCTATTTTTTAAATACATCCCTGCATTTAACCGACAGCAGTGCAGGAATTGGCCTATAATGCATGACGACCCTTTAAAAAAAATAAGTGTCACCCTTCATTATACGAGAAGCTTAAACACCAAACCCTCCGAACTCAGACTTAGCGAGGCTGCTTTCTCTCCACTACTTTAATTTGACAGTGTTCTGCTTGCTTTCTTTGACATCACGTTAAACTTCAGCGCTTTGATGGAGATTGTTTGAGAAATCTCGTCGCAGTCGGCGAGGGGGCCCGGGGCTTTAACATGCCAACAGAAGAGAAATCTAACTTTCATCGTTATTCAAGCAAACCCGGCCGCATTAATCCTTATCTTACCGTGCCATTAGCTGTTTTGTATATTTTTATTTTTGTATGTGTGTGGTACATATGGGTGCACTACAGCCAAGGGTGCTGCTGAGTGGTAATGGTTGTGGCACCACGTGCGGGTGCGGGTGTGGGTGTGGGTGTGGGTGGGGGTTGGCCTCGCGGTCCCAGTGCTGATGGTGGCATAGTGGTGGCATTTGTCAGCTCGCTTCTTCCGCTTGGGCTCCAGATTGATGTCTTGTTTCTTGGCCCTGTTCTGTGGCAGGCTAAAGGTTCCCCACTGAAAAGGTCAGACACTTACTACTGTTTGCTTAACAGCATGTAACAGTTCCTCCGAGGGGGAACCACCGCGCAACACAACAGGCCCGGCCACTGGATGTACTCCTAGGCTCATCGCTTTTTTTTTTTTTTTTTTTTTCACGCTTGTGGAGAGTTAAGATGTTTTTCCTATGGTTGTTAAGAAACCATGTGCTCATGTGTGTATTGCAACTTCACATTAAGTGTAACGTTTAAAAATAGTAAATTACAAGCTATAGACAAACTACATAGAAATGACTGCAGAGTGGATTTAATGCATTGCTTCTCAGAATATTCATCTATGTATTTATACGTTCAAACAGTCCATTGCGTTGCATTAATAGGTGAAAATTCATCTGTGCATGTGTACAGACGCTGGCTATTAACCGAGGTGAGAGTCTGAAGATTCTGACAGTGAAGGTGAACATTCCCGACAGGGTGAAGAGCGACTTCATGCGGTGGTGCATAAACAACAGGTTAGAAACGCAGTAACACACAAGAGCCTTTGTTAACAATATATCTGCTGTGATCATTTGTTTTATGGGTGGGCATACGAAGTGGACGGGTTTAACAATACAGTATGACGACAGATTTAAAAAAAAAAAAAAGAAGAAGAAAAGAAAATGAATAAAATTCTTTGAAATAGGCACCTCATTAGTGCTGAAACATTAAATACTTTTTCAGTGACTCATATATAGGACGTCATTATTGGTTATCTGCTCATTTATTGACCAAAGATTATTACTGCTTTGTAGGGGAGATTTTACCTTGAGGAATAAGTGATTTGAGAGAAAAAAGAAAGAACCCTTTTCTCTTAGCTATAAGATTTTTTTCGTTAAAGAGCAATTTAAAGGATTATTTTTTTTTCTGTGTAGAACTGTATTTTATTTAGTTTTAAATTTGAATATCATAAGCTTTATGTTTGGAATACCATACAGTATGAGAAATATGACTTTTATTGATTGTTTCCCCATTCAGCTCATTTTATGCAAATAAAGGCGTTAGAAATAAGATATGTTTCATATGGAATCATGAAGCTGTTATTTGTTTGTGAAATAGTACACTCCAGTTAAATTGAACTATAATTAAAAATATTTCTTTGTTCAGATTGTGCTGAGGGTGTAATATGTGTTGCACATTTTCTCCTGAGAGCTTTGGTAGATAATAGATAATAATAATAAAAACTAAATCTCCCATGGTTTTGATGCAGGTGGAGGCCAAAGACATTTGCAAGAGAAGAACTTCGTACAATCATCAAGAATGCAGTAGAGGACTCTTATAAAAGGCTTATTCTGCCTTTCCTCACTAGGAATTACAGGTATTTTATATGTGCTATAAGCATTTTCTATGTCTATTTTCTGTGTTTTGAGCATTTTTCCTTTACCATACATTTATTTGTTTATTTACCCCATCTGTTTTCTCCCCTCTTTAGGACCAAGCTGACAAGTGCAGCACAGAAGGAGTCAATCGCAATGTTCGGCCGCAACCTCCGCCAGCGCCTGTTGGTCTGTCCGGTCAGGGGCTGTGTCATCATGGGTGTGGACCCCGGCTTCAGACATGGCTGTAAACTGGCTGTCCTCTCCCCCACTGGTAAATAAGCACAAATGTACTGGATTAGATGCAGAGTTAGTGTCACTTACTTTTGCATTAAGGATAATTTGAGCAGTAGAAATCATGTGGGCTTCTTCTATCCTTAAAATACAACGATAAGACGCCTTTAATATTAGACATGTGTTTCAGCCAGTAGTCTGTATTTAGCAGTATAGATCTTATGATCTCTGTAGACCCACTGGAGATGAAACTGATGAAGGCACTGCTTAAAAAGTCAGAATAAAAAAACAGACTCAGAGATTCAATCAAGATGAGGAACGCCCCCACAACACAAAATAAAATAACGTGCATCTAAAAAAATGAGTAAAGTTAATAGATCCATTATAACCTGGGAACTGGGCCCAAGATTAACATCTGCCAAGCATCAAATTTGATCTGAGTTTCCATTTGGCTAGAAACAAGATCTGACACACGTTCCAAAACATTTTTTAAAAGGCAAATGGACTGCACTTCCATAATTCTTTTCTACCTCAGTTGTACTCAAAGCATGTTTCAGTTTCTTCATTCACACGTAAACGACTGAAACTGCCATACAAGGTGCTCACAAGTCTCACAGTCAGTGGATTAGCTGCTCTGCCAGCTGAGCCACAGCCGCCCAAAACTACTATTGGTCATCAATAAACTATAGTCACAATACTCATTGCCTCTTTTTGTCATTTAAAGATCTGCTGCTTCTGTGTTTTGCTTTCTTTTAGACAGTTTGAAGCAAACATTTTACTCAAGAACTCGCGTAAAGAAAAAAAAATGTTTAAAAAAAAAGAAGAATCCTTATCTGACAGACTAAAACAGACGTCACTCCACCCTCAGCTGCTGGTGTGATTCACTCCGTACAGCTATCGTTTCAGAGGTCTCTGGACGAGATGACCAAAGTAATGTTAGTTAGATTTTATTTACTCCCGGTTCTTATTTTAAAATAATAATGGCGGAACATCTTCCATTAATGAAACAAGGCCTTCTAACCCCCCTTCTAACAGTTAAACCATGGACGAGAAACCATATTTAGTTTTTCTCTGATGACACAGTGAAAAATTACAATAAAAAGTACCTTGAATCTTGACTAATAAAATGGTTAAGGAACATCGTTAAAGTTGTTTCACTCATGAACACTTGTGCAGACAATGCGCCGACCTGATTCCTGTACAGAGTTGCTCTCCCACACGTTACGTTATCACACCACATGTCCCCACACATTGCTGACAAATCAGTTTAATTTTCACTTTCTTTCTTATGTTTCTCTCTGAATGAAGCCAAACCCGCACTTCTTGTTTATGTTGCTATTTATAATTCAAACCTAATAATGAAAGTACTGAAAAGCCACGCTGTATTATACAACGTGGAGATGAAGCCTAAAATATAAGAGAAGATGCTATTTTACTAGGTAACCAGGACATTTTTTATCCCCTCCAAGGTGTGTGCGCACGTTAGACACTAGATGGTAGCTGGCTTGACCCTGGAGAGCGAATAATGCGTCCACGCTTATGTGTGTGCGCGCTCATTTTTGTGTCTACTTTACTGTATGTCCTGGCACGTTTCTCAGTGGGTGCGGCTTCACACTGCGCGAGGGAATATCCCACCCTCTGGGTGACTGATTGTGTGGCCACAAGTCATGCTGACACACTGACAATAGGTACCACAGGCATATATCAGGTGTCAGGCCCAGCACGATGTGGTCACCGGTGTGGTGGCTTCTATCCCACTTCACTTCCCGTCACTGCTGTCCACTCACATCTACACTCCTCCTCGGAGGAAGCAGTGAAGTGGCAGCCGCTGGATTTCCTGTGGTGGCTTACACGGAGCAAATGCTGAGTTCATCAGTTATTTAATTTATTAAGGGCATTGCTGCCTTATTAAACAGCACACTGTGGAGAAACATGGGCTGTTTACTGTTTAACTTTATTTTATTTCCTCTCTCTTTCTGCTTGTCTCTAAGGTCAGATTCTCCATACTGATGTTGTGTACCTGCATAATTCAGGCCAGCAAAGAGAAGCTGACAAACTGCGCCACCTCATGATCAAATACAGGTATTGCTGTTACAGTCACTGAAGCAAATATTATCAACCGGGAAAGGATTTTGTGAACCTTGCCATGTTTTAGTAATGTTTAAGTTCTTTGTTAATCCTCGTCTTGTCCAAACCAGTTGTAGCAAGGTTGTCATTGGCAATGGGACAGCGTGTCGTGAGACAGAGTCCTTCTTCGCTGACCTCATCTCCAGATGTTACTTCCACCCACTGGATGTGTCCTACTGGTAAGGTCTTAATCCAGTCGTTACCGTGAACAGACGTACGTGCACATAGAAGATTGGTGGATGACAGTTTGATATTTACTGATTCACTGTCTCTCACACCTTAAATAGAGATAATATAACTTTAAGAAGTGATGCTGTAATGTTAGCATGTATTTGCTGATGTCAGTACAAGAAAGGCGTTTTGTTCTGACGAAATATGAAATTTCACTTCAGCCTTTATAACTTGAAATCTCCCACATAAATGTAACAACACATCGCTGATATTCACGTGTAATAGCTCTGCACCCTGTGTCTGCGACAGACTTGTACATACCTTGCTTCAGTCAAAGAAAGTAGAGCACTGTGATGCAGCGTGAAGGCGATGTGGACCACGGTTACTCTAAGAATAGCTTTATTAGATTAGAGATTAGATTAATACTTTATTTATCCCGAGGGAAATTTAGTACAAAACGAGCCAGCCAGGAGTCAAACCTAGAATCCTCTGATCCGTTGAAGTTTTAACATTCCAGTTTATAACACAATTATATAAATATATATTTCATTTATCATTCATTTATCTGCTGGCTTTGATTTGACTGTGTAAAGATTTAGGGGGCGCCCTACGAACTGAGGCCACAATCCTCACTGCACTTGTCTCCGTTCTCTCACCCAATCACTTACCGTCTCTCTCCACTACAACCCATCAAATATATATAAATAAAAGTATGAAAGACCAACAAAAACCTCTCTTCCAGCCCGTGTGTACTCGGCATCAAAATACCACAGCGCTGCGCAAAGCAGATTTCACGGCCAGGAAACTGTCAGTGCTGTTTTCAGCGGTTGTTGCACCACCCCCCAGAATAGGACCCATTAGGTATTATATGTTGATGTTGTACATTGCATTTCATATATTTCAGTAAAACAAACTTCATTTGATATTTCTCACTGTTTGGAAAAATCCTCAATTATGTTTCTTGGGTGCCACTGAGATCAGGAATGATGATAATGATGAATAAGAAGTGTTGACCTTGGTATGAAAATAAAGAGAAGTGTTGAGGACAGAGGGGTAAGGGATGTGTAAGAGCGAAAAAAACTGAGCTGAAATACACGTGGGAGTGAGAAAGCGGGACAGAGATGGAGAGAAAGACAAATTGGAATTTGTCCTCAAGTGAATATTTTCTATTAAAGCCATCTGGACTTCGTTTCGCTTTAGTCCAATTAAAGAGACGTTTTGTGGCCCACGTCGTGTCTGTGCGCGGGCCCGGTCCAAATTTCAGAATACAACGGCGCAGATCCTCCATCCAAGCATAATAACCAGTGGCCTCTCCTCGCTCCACCTCTTTCACTCTCTTCTTAGTTCCATGTGTGTTTGTTGACTTGAGGTTTGCAGCGGGACCTCAGCCTAAAATGATTCAGGGCTGTGTGTGAATGTGTGTGCATAGTTCTCCCGGTATCTTTTAAGTTCGCACACATGAACAATTCAGAGGTCATACTTTCGGTGTAATAGCCCATATTTCTTCACTAAAATTCCATTTTCGAGAGCAGAAACAGACAGAGTGAGGCGTTTATTAAGTTAACGTCTACTTGATTATTTTCATGACAGCCCTTTTGAGCACCTCCAGAGCAGCTGAATTTCACATCTTGATATAATGTCTCTCTTGTTCGTTCGGTTGCTGCAGCTATTGGCATTCGCGCTTTTCACAACACATGAGAAACTCAGACTTCTGTTTGATGTGGTGCGAGCTGAATGTCCTATATCGCCCAATGTGATTAACTGCATTTTTGCACACATGTGTAAATAGTCTGCCTTTTCCTTGGTACGGTTTGTTGAATAAAAGCTTTTGCAAGTGCATGAACTCTGGAGGAGCAGAAAGATGTTGTTTTGACATTAGCCATCAGAATATGGTTGCTGTTATCCAGATGATATCACTCTGGAGTCGTCTGGTCTTATGCCGCGCTTTGTTTTTGTTTTTTTTTTCGGACTGTGGCTGATTTTAGTTCATAAATGGAAAATAGATGTAAAAGCTGAATCTGTGTGTCTCGCTTAAAATTTACCCCCTTGCTACTCTTTTCTCTGCCCTCCCTTTCTCTCCATCTTCTGCCTCATTCGTCTCATTACCATTTACAACCTCCTCTCTGTTCTCTCCATCATCGTCGTCGGTTCTCAGCTCGAACGAGAATCTCGATTGTCCATATGTTTTTACACATTGGAAAACTAGTTTTCTGCGTTTCTCTTCTCCTGTCAGCGGTCATAATGTTATGCCTGATCAGTGTACTTCTTGGGTTGGTGGGTAACCTCAGATTGCCTGTACGCTCGCCGGCCTCTTTAGTAGCTACACAAGTGAAAAGAAATACATACACCAAACTGGATGAATTCAACACAGCTGTTTCTGTTATTTAGCCCCCCGACTAAAACAGTGTTGTCATAATAAGAGAAAGATGTGTCTGTACAACACAATACAGTTGAATAGTACTACAAGCCACAGCCTGAAAAATGAAAACACAGTTGAATCAGCAGCTCTCTAATTTTAAACAAATACTCAATGAGTTTCATATCAAATGAACCGGCCGGTGAGTTTATGTAATGAACATATAATCAATTAATTAAACATTCATTTATCCTTGTTCATGGTTATGAAATGTAGGGAAGTGGCTTTGGAGGTGGTATTCATTCCGCTTTGCTTTATTTGTTGTGGTGTCACACATCACTGTTAAGGTAGCAATGATTTCTTTTACATATATTTAAGACTCCTTAAATATATGGATGGAGGCTGACCTCTAATGTGTCAACTTTAACTACAATATCCCTTAAAGGAAGATGATGGTTTATCTATAAGGCTCTTACTCCCCTGCTGTCTGACCCACGGCTGACCTCCACTTGCCATACAGAAAACCTCATTACCTCGACAACGAGGATGATGGCAGTGGCGGGGTTTAGCGATGTAGCATAAGAAACAGCGAGGGGTCTTCGCGCTCACTGTGAATGTCTGCAGTGTAATTAATTGACCCAGTTTCTGGTTTTCTTTCGCCGCCATGTGTGTTTCTATATGCGTGACCCGGCAGGTTTTGATTGACAGGTGTAGAAAAGTCTTTCAAGCAGTCCATGCATCTGCAGCTGGCTCAGTCATGGCGGTGGAAAACCACCAAAACCTACGGACACCTTAAATAGACAAACTATTCTAGAAGTGGAAAGAGTGGCCGACTCTTTCCATCTCTGCCTTAGAGGCCACGTTCCTTTGGCTTCCCTTCTGGTTTTTTTCTTTGACATCTGCTGCAACAAATAGCAACTATCATCCTCTTGCTTTCTGTTTCCAAAGGAAAGTACACAATCATGTTTGTGTGCGCAATAAACAGTAAGAGCAAGAGGGAGGTTATATTATGGGAACTTTAAACATCATTACCTTGTTTAGCGGGGTCAGCCAGTGAAAGTGTAAATTTACCAGCGCTGAAACCTTTTTAGGTTATTATTCCAATTTATGTGCGATTAGATGTGTGATATAGATTTGGTTAATGTGTGTATCCATATTCTGTGTGTGCCCATGTAAACGCATGTGCTTGTATGTTTAGGTATTTGAGCCTCCATCTCCTCTGCTTTCCTCTGCGCTCCTGTCAGCCTCGACTGTGCGGTAGTTCATTAAAGTCCTCAGCCTCATTTGCACCGTCTGCTTCCTGTCTCCCTGTGAGCCTTCATTGTGTCACCACCCCCACCCTCCTCCACCCTTTCTTTTCCACCCGCCTGTCTCCCTCTCTCTCCCTGCCCTTCTGCCTCAGTGCTCAGCTGGAATGACAGCCAGAAATGGCAGCCTGCGGGACATCCTTACTTGTATTTTGTGTGTGTGTATGTGTGTGTTTGTGTGTGTGTGTGTGTGTGCGCGTGTGCGCGCGTGGAGTTTTTATTGCCTTAGTCCTGTTTGAGTAGACTCATCGTACTCATAGCGTCACCTCTTCCATCGTTTTTAGAAGCGTGGCCTTTTCTAGCGACAGCCAAAAAAGGGCACGGATTCGTGTGTCTTTGTGTGTGTGTGTGTGTGTGTGTGTGTGTGTGTTGTGACGTACTGCCATTTTGGATGGATAGGTGTGAACATGTATACAGCTGTGTAAGTGGGATAATTTCAGGATTATAGCAGGACAATTACACCACTCATGTAATTTAATTTGAGTCTGACCAGCAAGTTAATTTGTTGATTTGAGTTTGACAGTTGTTTTTAAATTCTTTGTAAATTTTACATAATGTGAAATTAACCCGTACTAACTTGTTTTTCATTTCAATTTTGTCCTGTAAACAGTCAGAAACCTAGAAATTCATGATGGGAAAGCAGCATATTCTCACATTTAGAAAGCTCTTCTCTTTGGATGTTTTTGTCGCTTTCAGCACTAATTTGCATGCAGCTCCAGTAAAACCTGGCTCATTTACATTTTTTTATTTTTATTTTTCATCCTACACTCAAACGATGGCTTACTTTAGAGTGTTTTATTAAAAAGCATATGACCTCCTAAAATATTTGAGCAGGTTGCTGTTATCACCCCTGAACTTATATTATATATTTCTAGATTTATATTGCGTCAATTGCCTTTGATATGTGTGTCTTGGATTGGATTATTATACAGGTTCAAATTCACTTATTTTCTCTCAGACCAACTTTTATTCATATTCAGTGTACCTGGTCGTCCTTGTTTATTAACTTAATATACAGAAATAATTAAACAATTCAATTGAATTATAAATAATTAAATAGAAACTACATAAAGGCTTTTATACCAGAGAGAAACTAATGCAAACTACAGAAGTATAAGCTACAAGTGCAGTAACTCAAGGCCAGTCAGACTAGACTAGCTTAATAGCAAGTAAACAACATTTTTTACATAGCTTTTTATCAAGCACAGAAGTAGTTGCATATTATGCACTTGCATAATAGATCTTAATATTTAGAATGGTGAGTATAATCAGTATAAGTCAAGTGGCTCAGATGTACCAGTGTTTTCTCTCAGCTCTCTGTTAAATCACCCAGTTCACGGTCCCCCATTAGTTTTACAACAAAGTAACCTTACATGATTAAGCTTGAACAAAGCCTCTATGGATAACCAGCATCCTGCAGGACATTATACAGCATGAGGTATTATTAAGCTGACAAGGTTTGTCTGTGCCTGTGATGACCCTCACTGAATGCACATTAGGTTACTTGCCATACAGCTGTGCCCCGATAATTTAAAGACCTCCTGCTGCCCATCAGTTTGTGACACATTAATTCAGGGGGAAAAAAAAAAAAACTCCACGCTTGACTTCCGTAAATAATTTTTAAGTTTGTAGGTGGCCCAATCCAACCAGTGTATATAAATGTGAGTGAAGTGTTTGTCCGTTCTCATTAACACGTGCTCACGGATAGCTCGAATGGCCACCGTTTGTGTCTTTCTTTCCGGCTCGCTGACAGGCCAGTGCAGCGTGACCTTGGCTGTCATTGTGTTTTAACACCGACAGAGCATGCAGGCTTTGTCAAAGCTCATAAGAGCTCTCAGCGCTGGTCGGACAGATGCCTGCGTGTGCATCGGTGGTTTGCAGTGCAGCGCTTTGCCTGGTGTCACGCAGTGCTCTGTGTCACCTCGTCGGACGGTGGTGATTCTAGGTTTTTGTGAGGGGGAAGCCGATCGTTAGGAAAGGCAAAAACATACACACGGCCCTGATCCAGTGACATGCAATATATAACTTTTGAGAAGATGGTAAAATTGGAAGTAATGCAAAGATCAATCTAGTAGTGATATCCTGATCAATTTGTGTTCGGCCAGTCTGATCTATTTTTTCTGTGTTGAGACTGGGTTGAACCGAGTCCTGATTTTAATTTTTTGTTTTTTTTGCATGTTTTGTAAATAATATAATTATCTAGATCATAGGTCTTCAACAGGAGGTCCGCGACCCCTTGGGGGTTTGCAAATGCACTGGAGGGGGGTCACAAAATCTTCGGTTGATTGGACATTTTTAGATATTTTTTAATTTTTCCCCCACAAATTTAAATTTCTTTAAATACACATTAACATCAATCCAATATAATAATATTAATATATATTTATTATTAGCACCAGACTGAGTTTAATATAGAACACGTATAGTAGGTAGGGGGTCCCTAATTAATCTCTCCATCAGTTTGAGGGTCCTTGGCCTGAAAAATGTTGAAGACACCTGATCTAGATTATATGTATATTGGGCAACTGCATCAACATTACATTAAACATTAAATACTATCCAAACATGCAGAGCTGGAGTTTTAATGAAATGAATAATTGGCTAACAAACCTAAATATCTTTATAAATACAGGTGCCTTAACTTTAACATCCACACAGAGAGCAGTCGTGTTTAGTCGTGTTCTTTCATGCTTGGTTATGGTTTGTGGCAGCCATAGCTTGTCTTTTGAGCAAAATAAATATTCCTGTAAGTGTTTTGAGAAATGCGTCACAGGCAGAAGTAATGCTGGATGTTTGTGGTCTGTGGTTGAAGGAGGCTCTTATGTTTGACTGAGATGTAAAGATCAGAAGAAAAAAAAAAATCTATTTTTTTTTTTTTTTTTTTTTTAAACCAGAGCATCATTGTCCAAATGTTTCATTTTTTTGGCTGAGGTATGCGACGGTCACTTTGCTTGCTGAACTAAACTTAATACATCATTTGCTCTCGCAGTGTTGGCATTGAGCTGTCACACATTTTGAGTTTTCGTCATGCGTGCTTCGGGTTGTGTGCATGACGGATGACAAGCTGACAGTGTTTGGCTGTAACCGGCTGATGTTAAAGATATCAGAGGGCAAGAATATGTGGGCTAAGGTTAGGGAGATCTTTGGGCAGTGGCGATGATACACATACACACACTGTGACCACAGCTGAAGGCAAACAGAAACCACATCCAATTTCTTGACCACTTGCTCAGTCGCTCCTGAAGGCTGTGAAATGACCGACCCTCTTACTCCTTTTCATAAACACACGATTAGACCCTCGAGGGCCTTGAAGTTACCAGTCCTGTTTGTTTTTCAATTTAATTATTTGATGAATACAATGTATAGATATGAGCCTAGTGAGAAACAGTTTGAAACAAACAGAACAAATGCTACATCGCAACTTTCTACCAGTTTATTTGGGCTTCTTTACGTGCGCCTTGTAGCTGTTAGGAGTGGAAGGTCGTCCGTCTTTGTAGTAGTAGTCATATGTTTTCCCTTGGTTTGCTCATAGTTAGAGGTGTCTGATAGTAATACAGGGCATTGCAGCAGAAACCACGCTCATAGCTAGCACCGCCCGCCTGCTCTGACACAGACACGCTAACGATAAGTCCTTGACTGTCTCGCCCTCTAGCTCACTCCTGGATGAGATCATTATTACTGGCTAGCTGATGGACACGGAGGACAGCGGTGGAGACTGTATTTATGACTCGGTGCGGGCGCGGGTGTGTGTATCCCCTGTCATGTCCTGTGTCCAGGCATGCCCCCTGGGGCCAGGCCGAGCGAGTGATGAACATACAGTGGCAGGGTGAGCGATGACTGAGCGGGATCCAGGCACTCAGGCCTCGCTGAGGGTTTGAGGGTTGGGCGGAAGTAGGTGCAGAGGGACGGAGGAATTTGGAGGCACGGGAAGGTCTCGGTCTCATTATGCAGTGTGTCTGTGGAAATGAAAAGGAGTCTGACTTAATTCTGGGTCCGAAAGCGGAGAATATTACAGCTGTTCATCATTTGCCATGCATATTTGAGGAAGACACATATAATTACGTATGGCACTGAAAACATATAGACATTGGTTGGAGCAAGATGATCTACAGGGAAAGACTGTCGATGGATGTAGGTCTTGGGTTCAGATACTAAGCTTGTGAAGTAGTAGGAGTGTCTGTAGGTAAAACCTGTCAGTGGGACTGATGGGGGACTGAACATCCCTCAAGTGACCAGGAGTGAACGGTGGGAGAGGGGTGTAGGAAGGAAAGGGAGATCTACTTAAATGATTAATGGAAATAATGAATAAAATCTAGTTTACAGCTGTTGGTAAAACAAGATGTTTATTTCAAGACTGTATTTGACATGGCTGGCTGGAGGTTTAGGCCGAGGACTTGGCATTTACAGGTGGTGGACGCTGAGTATCTGCCTGTCTCATCCGCATCACGCACACCCTCCTCTTTTCTCCCACCATGCCTCACTGGTGGTCAGCGTCTGTCCCTCCTGCTTCCCCTCCTTCCACCAACCATCCTTCCCTCGGGTTACAGTGTTCCCTGCGATGGTCTTGCGTGTTACAAACATGTGTGATGGGTCTGTGCAACATGCCATGTGTGTGTTTGTCGTTTGGGAGGGTGCGTTTACATGTGGTTCTTGCATGCGTGTGTGTGTGTGTGTGTGTGTGTGTGTGACACACGAGTGCAGTGCTTTCCCGCTACCAGATTGACATGAGTGTCTGTGAGGTTTTGCTCTTTTCAGACGAGCCTCGCACTGGCAGTTGGAGTTTGTGCGTGTTTGTGTGTCTGTGTGTGTGTGTGTGTGTGTGTATGCCTGCCTGCCAGCGCCTCGATGGAGACTGACGGCCCCTGACACCTGCCATTTGGACGCTTTTCTCTGTGAAAAATGTCATCGTCTTCAGACCTGACGTGTGTGTGTGTCTTTGTGCGTACGAGAGAGAGAGGGAGAGATGGCACATCCCTCAATTTGTCTCCCCGAGGTCAAGCTTTGCAGCTGACTGAACAATGGTTTCAAGCTGTTTGAGCAGCCGGGACAGAGAAACTTACTGTGTTATGTGCGTGTTTTTTTATATGAAAACATTTTGGGGTTTTAACATCCTGCTTCTAAGGCAGTAAATTGAGGCCAGTCCAAGTAGAGCGGTCGCAGAGTTGTGGGAGAGATCTTGCCGTTGTAGAATATACAGTCACGAGCATGACCGTGTTTATTTGTTACACATTTTGGTTACTTGTTCCGTACCATGTTTTTTTTTTTTTGAAATACACGAATGGATTCCAAAACAACTTTAATTTAAGTGGATTTACATCAACATGTAAACTATTAATGTGGACATACAGCAGTCTGTTACAACGTTATGACTACTGACAGGAGAAGTAAATAACACTGTCCATCTTGTGACAATATGTTCTGCTGGGAAACTTTTGGACCTGGTATTTGCGTGGATGTTCCTTAGACATGTACCACCCATCTAGACCAGACCAGACGCCCCCACCCCATAGTAATGACACTCCTTGATTGCAGCAGCCACCCCCAGCAGGATGCAGCCTGACACAGACGCACACAAAAACAGTTTAGGAACATCTCAAAAAATATGACAAGGTTGTACAACAACGCAGTGTGTTGACCTGGCCTCCAAATTCACCAAATTCTTTGGGATGAACTGGAACAAGCCTGATCCACAGAGGCCCCTCCCCTCAACTCATAGGACCCAAAGGCCCCCACTAACAACATGCTGTTACCAGACACCATAGGACACCCTCAGGGGACCCATGTCCATTCTCTGATGAGTCACAACTTTTAGAGGCACGACACACAATATTAGGAAGGTGGACATAATGATATGTCTAATAGGTGTATGCTTTTGTATTCATTTCTGTTTTATATATAATATTTTGCACTCCCAAAGACATCAGCAGGTGTTTAGTAGCTTACTTGTCTTCAGTGCAATTACCTTCATTTCAAGCTATTTGTGTCCACCTAAACAGTGAATTAGCAAAAGTTCAAAATCATGTTGCTTGCTAGCAGTGTGCCTTTTGTATTGTTGGTTATTTCACCGTGGAGTAATCTCAGTGAATGACGCCTGTACATAGCCACAATGACAATTCTGTAAAATGACAAAAGAAAAGCTTAAGTTTTAAGAGCCTGTAAAGATTTTTATTTTTTTTAAGCTAACATGTTCACTAATTGTCTTTATCTATTGGCCTAAAATACTTTAGAACATAGAAACTTCATCATCAAAGTACAGCACTGTTTCCGGGTTGTTTTTCGGGCCAATCTCTCCAAGTTAGATAAGTCACACATATGCAGATGTATTTTATTTTGCAGAATAACTAATGAAGTGAGTGCACTGATTTTCACTGCTCTACCACTGACATGCATATTGCATCTATTGTATGTAGCTTGGTGTCTTGCCAATCATCAACTTATCCCCCCTTTCCGGCTCCCCCTAACTTTTTATCCCATACATCATATCAGTTGATGATATTATTGCCCCTATTCTTTTTATGACTGATCTGATGAGCTGATTTTAATTTAGATTGGGGGCAAGAGGGCCAGGAGGCTGTAACAAGGTATCAAATTGTGTATCTATCTCCTCCAATATTAGGCTTGTTGATGGCCGGCAGGAGGCCAGTCATGATGTGTGTGTCAACCCCAGGGGTGCGTCTTAAACACAACCAGTAGGGGAACGGTTTGGGTAGTCAGTTTGTGACTTTGCCCCGGGAAGGGACAAGGCTAAAGGCAGGCCTCTGTTGTACAGTGAGTGTGTGTGTGTGTGTGCAATTAAGAGAGCAAACAAAAGTGCGAATAAATGATAACCCTACAGGGCCAGAAGTCATCGCTTTACACCAAGAGGCTACCACTGACTTTGTGTCTTTAAGTGTGTGTGTGTGTCCCTGTCCATGCCTCGACCGTCCATCTACACACGACCTTCTGCTGGCTGCCAGGGTGATGCCCTCGCTGTGGCGGAAGCCATGGACGCTGTGGTGACGAGGGCTCAGAGCTGTATCCATGACAGTGCCGTTACCCAGATGCCCCAGCAGTAGTCTTAATTAAGTTCGACGTTATAGGGGCTTGTGGCCACGCGTCCATATTCTCCTTTACTATATGTCCCATGTGTTCTTAATGACATCTTTTTACTTTGGTTTTTACTTTTGTCTGACCCATCTCTCCTGCTCTTTCTTCCTCGAACACACCGTAGTGTGGTCCCGGCTGTCTTCCATTTGACCTCCATTGTCCTATCTTTGAGTGAGGGTAATGAGGGAGCTCAGTGTGTTGGGTGTGTGTTTTTTTTTTTTTTTATGAAAGTTTGTTGCATTATTGAAAGCCGTGTTAACGTGTGGATATAAAGTTGGAACATGGAGCGTGTTGTGCGTTTGGCGCATTCATGTATATTCATATATTGATGTGGTATCTTTTATGTGCGCGTGTGTGTGTGAGAGACACAGTGTGTCAGGCTAATGACCAGCTCCGCTCTGACCTCCTTGAAGGTCATGTGCCAGTGCTCGTTAGTGGCGTCACCATGGCGATATGTCAGCTGTCAGCGCGATGGACAGGGAGATGACAAAAAGAACAGTGGGGCTGAGGAAGGGATGAATAGAGAAGATGGGAACGAGAAAGAAAAGGAGGGAGGGAGCGACAAGTTCGTTTAAATGTGATTCTCATCAGAAGGCCTCTGCCACTCCTCATTAACAAGATACTTATAATTGGCAAGGTTGTTGTGGCAAGGTCCAGGCCTCTGGGATATTATGTCTGTGTGTGTGTGTGTGTCCAACACAGAAGGCCTTACGTTTGGACATAGGGGAGGTCCTGACCCCCTTGTCATATTAGTTAGCCCCGAGGAAACTCCCCTTTCTTTCTTTTCATGTAATTGCCCCCCCCCCCCATATCTCCATCCACCCGAGAGAACAGATAGACTGAACAACATGACAGGTTCCGTTGTGTGTCACCGGCATTAACACGGGTATCAGTGTCTTTGTTGCACCACTGTCCTGTCCGTGTGGTGATAGACGATAAGCAGTCTACTTTAGACCGAATACATTAACACGGCCATTTGTATCTTTAGTTTAGGATCATTTTTTTCATCACAGAAATATGCGTAGTGTGATTTCATCTGAAATAATTAACCTATTTGCAAGTTAATTAATTAAATCTGTAAAGCATTTGTATTAAGTTGCTTTAAAATATTGGTGAATTCACTGTTTTTACACTGTACATTCTAGTTTATAACTTGTCATCTTTTCACAAAAATATCCCTTACATAAATATTTTTTTTTCAGTATAATACCTAAATAGATTACTTAAAAGATATACAATGAATGTGAAAGTAAGAAATACAATAATCAAGTGCCATCTAATCTGTACAAATGGTGTAAGTATTATGTACAACAGAACTGATATACTAACAGGATTGGTATTTGTAAGAAAAAAAAGCAACACAAAAAAATGCACAAAAATCTGTTTAACTGGTAAGATTCTGACAAATAGCAGTTCACCCCAATAGCCTCTGGATGGCAGTCATGTCACACGAATTGCAGCAAAGAGTTCCCCAGACTTTCTGGACTGTACTTGACCGTTCACACATACACAGAAAGAGACACTGGCTTTTATGAAAATGTCAACCATAACCAGTTAAAACAGTGGCCAATCTAAATAACAGAGAGAAAGAAAAAGGAAAGGAAAAAAAGATTGGGAATCTATACTTAAACAAAGTGTGTACCATTAGTTCAATCAGTTATTTGATTTAATGACTACATGACCTCTTCTGAACAAGTATTTATTGTTGCTCATTATAAGTCAATAGCTTGCGTACATGCTTTTGGAGTGTATGCTGTTCTGTAAATCTGCTGTGTCAGAAAGTGTCAGAAAGCCTAAAGGTATTTGAAAGCTTGTAATTGTGCTGTTAATGTTAAGGCAGGATGATTAGTCATGGTGCTATTTTAGCCGTCATGTTTGTGGTGGTGTCAAGGGGGCGACTAGAGTCAAATGAAGAGTCGATTTAAGATGTTGTCAGGTATATTATTTAAGGTAGAAGGCAGTGGTGATTTTCCTTAACAGCGCTACCATTATTTCTTTCAGTCACTCATATCTGAGCTGTTGTTCTTTCCTGTCTCTTCTCACCCCCTAATTTGCTCCCTTTGCACTGTTGCAAACGTTCTCCCTCACTGGTCAACCTGAATGGTATATGGTATGTTCTTTGCTGTCAGTCTTTGATTTTTTACTTTTTTTTTTTCTACACATTGTTTTCCTAGTATAACCAATGAGGCCGGAGCATCTATCTACAGTGTGAGCCCTGAGGCGGTCAAGGAGATGCCAGATTTGGACCCTAACCTTAGAAGTGCAGGTACGCCAATTTGAATGGATTTTATTTTTTACTGAGCTTTTAAACAGTATGTGTATGTGGCAAAACTTTTGGAAGACATTGTGTTCAAGGCCACATATCATGATTATGTTGTCAGCTGATTAAATGTAAAAAATATAAAATAAATAAAAAAAATAACCTATAATTTCTTATAGCTCATGGAGACATCTTCAGAGCAGATAAGAACTACAGTGCCAAGATTAATGTGATTATCTGATTTAGTTAGAGCATTTTAACTCTAACTGTAAACTATAAGATTCATCCTTTCACTTAATTCTCATTGAACCTGAAGTATGGGACACAAGGAAAAGGTTTATACCCATATAATTCAAAATTGGTGCAATCAAATTGTATTACTTTATAATTTTCTGTTACTCAGCACTTACTAATATTTATTTTTTTTTTCTGTTATGTGGGCACTCAGAAAATGTACACGCGAATTTAACTCCCATTTTCCAGCAACACTCGTCGCTGTCATATTATCAGTGGATTTCTGGCACTGCTATCCGGTTCTCCTATGTCTCTCCCCTGTTTAGCTGTACCTCTCCTGCTCCCTTGCCAGTTCTCCCTAACTCACACCACATAGTACATCATTGAAAAACACAGTGGAATAAAAAAAAAAAAAAAAAAAATCACAGTTTTGGAGAACAAATGTTTCCAGCAGACTTCCTCTATAAAATCCATAAATCAAGCTTGGCTGGATTATTCCTCGCTAGTTTCCTGTGGTCAGCAGCACAGAGAGCTGCAAAGAGACATATTTTATACCCCTAACGAAAGTAATGAGAAATCTACCACACTTGACTTTAGATGGGGTGGGGGAAACAATGCTGTTCTGAGCCGTGGCGCTATGACACACATCGCCCACCGGGGTATATGTTTTTATGTCTCTGTCTACGTGAGCAACCATGTAGCATCGTGTACTGTGAGTTGTAAGTTATAGACACCAGCGATGGTTGTTGTGTGATAAGGGGACACCTAGTGGTGATAGATGAGTTTCTGTTGGGTTTTTTTTATCTCCTCTCATCTGAGGACTGGTCACTCACTTTCTTTAATGACAGTTGAGCTGCGCTGACACTTTTTTTATAGCGTATGCCCTGCAACAAAAACCATGCGGCCTCATTATCGCTGTCTCACCAGAATGCCTCACTCTCATTCCTGAGCAAAATGTCTGAAGAGGGCTTTCATCTCTAGCTGCTTTCTCCAT
The DNA here is from genome assembly GCF_022458985.1 of Mugil cephalus. Lineage (NCBI taxonomy): Eukaryota > Metazoa > Chordata > Actinopteri > Mugiliformes > Mugilidae > Mugil > Mugil cephalus. Next base: position 19,506,318 of record NC_061782.1, on the reverse strand, counting down.
TGCTTCCCTTTTTTGTAGTACTGTATTTGGCTCATAAACTTTTAATAAGTGCTGGAGAGCGTTGCTGTACTCCATTTACAAATCATCTCCCCCTCGGAGAGAGAGAGAGAGGGAGAGAGAGATGGAGGGAGAAGGGGGAGAGTCAGAGGCAGGATAGATGGAAAGTGTATTGGAGAGTTTTGGTGGTGCAGAGAGCAAGGCGAGGGTTGAAACTCCATCCCTGTCTAAATATTATCTCAGGCAGCAGCCTCCTGCCGCAGCCAGAGAAGAGAGAGGAGAGCCATTGATTCCAGACATACTCCCTCTATTACATCCCATCCTTCTCTTTCTCTTTGTCTGTTCGTTCCGCCTCAAAGATCTAAATCTGATGCGTCTCATGCAGCACGCTGCATCCACGCTGTTCGGTGAAATTTAACCGTGTGTGTGCGAAACAGCTGGAAGCGCCAGAACAAAAGAAGGGACAAACTGTGGACTGTAGTTTTCGATTGTATCGCGTTTTCCTTGGTAAATATTAAACCATTAAATACCTCAACACAGAAAACTATTTTAGTTTTTATTGTCATTTTCTGAAAAATAATAATAAAAAAAGAAGTAACAGTGGCATAGTGTTGAGACAGAGCTGGTGCGTCCTTTGTCTTTTGCAGGGAGGTGAAAGTGAACAGTTGTTTGGTTGTGTTATTCTCCCCCTCTCTGTGTGTGTTCGACGGTGATGTCATGTGTATGTGAGTCGAGTTGTTTGTAATTTTTCTCCTTGTCACTGGGCCTTGCCAGCACAATCATGGAAAAGACATTTGACTTCATCAACAATAGCGGGCCGGAGCCTTAACACACTCCATCATTAAAAGCAATCCCACACTGGTCGATACAGGCTGTGTTTATTATCGGTGCGCTGCGTTTAGCTGCGTGTGCCAGTGGGCATAAGGCTGGATAAATTAGTAGCGTTAAAGGTTCACGGCTCCTGCATCTATCAAGAAGCTAAATGACAGGTGCAGAGACTCCAGTTGAACGCCAGCTTTAATTATTATCACTGGGGGTGGAAGAATGACAATTAGGTTTGGCCTGCCCTCAGGCCGCTGTTATAATATGCAGGCAATTAGCATATTCAGTAATTATAAATAATACGAATTTGCATATTCAATAACTGAAATAGGAAGTTCATGAAAACACAAATCATAGATTCTCATGAGACCTCTCACATTCTTCTGTATGTGTGTGCTTGTGTGTGTGTGTGCGCATGTTGACAGTGTCCATTGGAAGACGTGTCCAAGATCCAATGGCTGAGCTGGTGAAGATTGATCCCAAGCACATAGGCATCGGTACATACCAGGTAAGATTTCATGATGTTGACATTAATATTTTGGATTTGTCATTTGTCATTTGTGTTTTTAATAGTGTTGTCGGACTGTTAGTCCTGACTTATCAGAAAAAAAAACGGTATTAATCAAACCTTTGCACTTGACCATTTCAACACTTATGTGTTTAAAAACATGTATCTTGTCCTTCTCAGCAGTGTCCATTCTGCCGTGTTGTTATTTCTTCTTAAATGCCTTGCTGAGTGTGACTTCCACATTTCAGGCAACTGGACATATGTAGGGAATTCGAGTGGGGGATAGAAGATGTGACATATGAGAACAAATGATGAGGGGAAAACAGTCAAACAGGTTGAGAGGCAAGCAGGAGAGAAGATAAACTTGTCTGAGGGCTGTGTCAACAGATGATGCCGGGGATGACTAATTTAATTAATGGAGATCAGACATGACGTATGTTTGGACATTTGTGTTTGCTTGTGTGATTGCGGCTCTTCATCCGTGTGTGTGTGTGTGTGTGTCTCTGTGTGTGTGTGCGGATGAAGCAATAGTTCGCTCAGTGTTGATTTTGTGCATTGCCAGCATGTATGTCATTTTGTGAGGAAGGCAAGATAAGCATTAGGTCAGAGCTCGTGTTTTCACATCATCTATACATGCAGCGTTATTCTCCATGTATGGTAGGTCGTGGAAGAAAAGAGCATGAGGGAATGGAAATGTGAAGACAACAGAAGGGACTGATAGTGACACAGTCCAAGACGGTGAAAGTATTAGTCTCACATCTGTGCATGATGGAACCAATATGGAGTAAATCATCAGACAGAATACTCATGGTATATGCACAGGCTCCAACATATATAACTAAAGAAGATATAACAGCACCATGCATAGTATTTTTTTATTGTTGTTTGCCAATATTATTCTTGTGCTAACATAAGAAGAATAGTGCAAAGAAAGCACTTCACTAGATGCAGAAGAGAAGGAGAGGGGGGTTAAAAAGGACAGCAGAGGGTGACAAAAGTCAAAGGAAAAGGAGACGGAGATTCAAATGTGAGGGGGAAAATGGACATTTGAGAGTGAAAGGAGTAGGTCATGTGTGCCTGTGTGTGTGTGTGTGTGTGTGTGTGTGGCTGAGTGTGTTAGGTCACAGGCCCGTGTCTCTCATCACCTCCTGACTGGGATCCCTGGGGTGCCCGGGGTTCTGCACCTCCTGCTCTCAGATCATGTGACTAGATCAACAAATGATAATATAACCGAGTAAATAAACTCTCTGTGCTGACAGATATGAGAAGGGACATCATTTTGACCTGTGTGTGAGCTCACACCAACACCCACACACCCTCTCTCTCTCGAGTCAATGGGGGTAACGTGTATGCGATTGTGTGTGCGCGTATACGCCGGTGTTAGCGTATGCGTGGCCGTGTATGTGTGAGAAAAGTGCGCCCACTGTGTTTTCTAGCAAAGATCTTTTCTGTGGTTCATGGCATTTTGAGCTTTCTGAAAGTTTATTGCCATTAGACCCAAAAAGCATAAAGGCAGATGTAACTCTAGACAACTGGCACAGCGTGCGCTCTCTCTCTCTCCCCCTCTGCTGACCCAGTGAGTGACAGCTCTGAGAGAAAGGCGGAAATGAGCTGAGGGCTAAAAAAGTGAGGCCCATTAAAATCAGATTGAACCTAAGTATTGGTGTGGGAACACCGTTTTTCACGACAGCTCCGCCGGCTGACAGGTTTTTACTGCGTGGCGATTCTGCCAGCTGCGCGTTCGAACGGAGAGACGGGGTTATTAGTTGTTTCAGCACTTTAAATACCAAACAAATTTCTAGATAAATTGTCACGGTTCAGAGCATTTGCATAGAAAAACATTAGGAGTGTTGTGTCCTCCATAATTAGGCACTTAGTCGGTGTGGCCTTTGAACAAATCCTTCATCTGTCAATCAGCTCTTTATGTTGCTATGGTCTGTTGACAGCTGGGTAATCCCCAGGGCCGCGAAACTAACTGCTACTGGAAAATACACACACAGACACACACTGCTGTGTAAGAAAACATTGCCCGCCAGCCGGATATTAAAGAAACTGTCACTCTTCTCCTCACCTCTTTCAACCGTTCTCCTCCCCTCCATTCCAACCTTTTTTCCTGCCTAAATTTTCCTTCTCCCGTCCCAATGTCTCCCGTTCATTTGTCTTCGTTTTCGGGTCATGTTTTCCTCTCAACATGTCGACGTGTTGCGGGCCTAGGTCTAATGTATGGCAGCGTCGTATTCATCGCGCCGTCTTGACACCGCATTGACAGTTGTTTGGACCAGAGTTCGGCGTCAGAATGAGGTCGGACAAGGAAGCCGCGGAGCACAGGCTGTTACCAGTACACAGTAACTGTGATGAATCAGCCTCTAAAACATGACTCTGTACTTTCTCCACACCTGATAGACCTGTCTGTCTAGTAAAAAAAGGTATTCAGACCTTGTGGATAAAAGAAGTTATTGTTCTTTCCCTACCAGTGATAAGATTCTTTCTACTTAAGAAAAACTGCGTCTTGAAGCACGACCGACTTAAGAAATTGCGTTGACTGATTTTGAGGTTTCTGCCTGGAGCCAGTGCGAGTGATGTCACTTTCACACCAAACCCACTAATCTTATAGCGCCTCGTGTGTGTACGAGTGTGTGTGTGTGCGTGCATGTGCATGCATGAGCGTACTATCTTTCACTCTTGAATGGTAGTGCCTACAGGGGAGACAGGAGCAGACAGAGCAGAGGGAAGGAAGAAGAGTGAGAAATGGAGGCCTGACAGTGATTGATGGCCTTTGCCTCGACATTTTAAGGCGTGGGAAAAGAAAAACAGGTCCTTAAAAGCTTCATCGGAGACAGGAGCTGCCAAATATTATCTGATATTTTTTTTAATTATTTCCTTTCCATTTGTCCCGGCATGTTTTTCAGAGCCCGTGTGTGAGGTTGTGAGATGAGTAAATCTTGTATCGTTGCTTGTTCTTTAATGGATTTACACAGGCTCATGCCAATTCTCTGCATTTGATAATACATATACTGGCTTGTCAGATTAATTATTATGGTGCTTACCGTTTACGTTAAGTAAGGATGTTTGTGTTTCCATGTTAAAAACTGCGCGCAAAAAACTGAGGTTGTCACAGGGTTTATAGAAGGAAATAATCTCAGGGCTGGAAATGCAAACACACTTACATCAGAATACTAGACTTTCTGAAAAAGGAAATCAAAACTTGACAAGTAAAAGTGAAGTTTTTAATGTTTGTAATCAACTCTTGCGACAAGGAATGTTTCCCCTAATTTCTTGACCAGAAATTGCTTCCATCCCCGTCCAATTTATGTATCGTAAAAAATCTTATGAAACATTCTCAACTCATTTTTAGTAAAAACCCTGTTCAAGTCATTTTGGGTTCCTGTGCCTGTCTTTAGACTTATTTTTTATTTTTTGCCGATTTTCTCATGTTCACTTCTTGGGCCCTCTGGGAAGGTGTGTGTGTTTGTGTGTGCACAGGCGGTTTTGTGAATTCATGCATAATAAAATAGTTAAATATCAGTCATAAATCAACAGCTGAAAGCGATATGACGGCAAGGAGATGGTTTTATGTTTTTCCAACACCATTCATGAAAGCCTAATGGCTGTTTCTCAACTTCCTGCATAACAATCACGCACACACACAAACACACACATGCGCGCTCGCGCACTCACACACATACTCTGCCAGCCCTACGTGCCTAAAATCCTGAGCTGTTCTCTCATAAAGAAGTTCTCATAGGCCTTAGAGAGGCTGTCAATCAAGAAGAACATGACCTTCAGGTAACCCCAGGCACCGTGTTCATTTCTACATAGTTCACTGATTATTCACTGACTGAGGGGGTTTCACTCAATTGTCACATAAACACAGCGCACATTAAAACTGATTACACTCTAAGTTTATTACTTCCTATTAGCAGTTGTGAAATCCTATTTTTGTGGCGGTGTTACGCCTCCAGACAGTTTGGCGTTTTTATCCTTTATCTACCAGCTGTGTCATAATTTGATGCCAAGTGCAGTTATGGTGAACCGTTCACAGCTACAAGGTGTAAACAGGTGGGAGTTGGGTTGATATCCACCTCTTTCCGAACAAGGTCCTGCAGCAGTAGTGAGCGTGTTTGTCGTTAATTCTTGTTCATCTATATTCCCCTTTAAAGAACTCTTTTGAACTTTACACCTCACTGATACAGTGTATCAGTGTGCCTGGAGACGCCCATACATATTCCCAAAGCCTCCTTCTTTGTCATTGTACCATCAAAATGAACCCCTACTGTTTCTGGGAGCTTCTGGTCTTTGTTCTCTTGATAAAGCAGAGTGAAGGGTTTCAGGTGTCATAGAGGTCCAGTTGCTCCTCTTCGTTATATCTGCTTGTTAAAACTTCCCTGCAGCCTCATTCGTCCCCATGATTGTCTTGTAGGGGTATTTCCCCCCCACCTCAAATCAGAGTGTAGGCCATAGGTCTTCAAACCCCTTTGAGCTTACCCTAACCCCTAGGGAGTCCATGAAGGAACTGCAGGTGGGCGGGGTCACAAAATCTTTGGTTGATTAGGCATTTTTATATATATATATATATATATTTTTTTTTTTTATTTTCCCCCACAATTTTAAAGAGACTATTCAGTCCCCAGGTGAAATCCCATGTAGGTACGTGTGTTTATGTCAGGTATGATTATGTTTACGGCAGTTGCACGGCCACCCTACTGTTGCACATTTTTGAAAAAAAAAAAATTATATATATATTTTTTTTTTTTTTTTGAACCTATGCAATGTTTGAATAGCTTAATATTGAATGCAAAATGATAATAATGCATATTTATGAATACCACTATTCCGAGTTCAATATAGAACACATATAGTAGGTTGGGGGTCCCTACTTAATCTCTCCATCTGTTTAGGGTCCTTGGCCTGAAAAACGTTGAAGACCACTGGTGTATTTCTTCAATTCTCAAATTGTAGCAACCTTTAGTGAACTTTTGCAAATGAAAATATTTTTTCAGGTCTCTGATTTTCTGATTTTGGGAATTACTCTGCTCACAATAGTCGAACAGTAACAGAACACGAGCCTGTTTCCACAGTCACGGCCCCACACATTAAAAGAATGGACACATGAAAATGACCCTAATTTGTAAGACAGGAAAATAGCTCCTCATGTACCAGGTTGAATGCAATGAAGAGAGCCTAAAGGGCATTTAATAACACACTTTGTGTTCCTCTTACAGGTAACCTTCCTTTATTACTTTCCTTAGGCTCTTGGTACATGTCTCCATTCTGTCTCCAGCAGGGTTCTAGTTGCCTCTCAGCTCTCAGTGGCATCATTCATAGACGGTATTTCAGTCTGCGTTCAGCCCATACTCCTCTGTCATCGTCGCCAGTCAACACCTCCCCTTTTCCCCTCTCACTCTCACCCTCGCTGCCTCTCTGTAATTAGTGCCTTTGATTATAGATCCTTCATGATATGAAACTTCTATGTGTGTATATCAGAAAATTCAGTATTTTTAACTTTTCGTTTTGATTTCAAACTTCTTTCCCGGGTTTTTCACCACTGTCTTTTTTTGCTTCTCCCTCCCTCTCTGATTGACATGCGGTAACTCGGCAGCATTTAAGTACTCAAGGTGCAGACAGAAGCACTTTGTCCATGCGTATTGGTTGGCTGGCTTTAGTTGGTTTCCGGCCAATCAAAACATGACCTTCACACATAGGGATCCAGTCCATTGGTTCTGGATGATTTTGAGGTTTGGGGTCTGGAAGTTGGGGCCGAGGAATGTGGGAGTGAAGGTGATTTGGATAATAGAGTATCCACCTTTTCTTGCTAATCTTGTTCTCTGTGCCCCCGCGCAGCTGAGTAACGGCGGTACGGGAGAGCAGAGACGGAGTTGAGATGAAATGAAATAATAAAGGAAGAGGAAAAAGAGGGTTCTTCTGAATGTGAATGCTCAGCACATTTTTTGAAGTTGCGTATGTGATTTCTAAAAATAGGATACAGGATTAGGAGGTGCCAAGATGCAGGACATCATGCTCCACTGGCGTCTTTAGTAGAGTGGAAAACCATGAGGGCCTCTGCTGTCTAGGTATAAGTACATACTGTGTGTTTAATAGAGCAGAACAGTTACTGTCTTTCACTTCAGCTTTTGAATATCTCAAATACCTCAGACACACTTCTTTAAACATTTTTTTTGTCAGATTTCTTCTTCATCTTAGCTTTTCAAGTTATATCCTTTAAAACTTATTTTTCTTTTAGTTGTGTGTATGAGCTGCTTGTCTGGCCTTATGATTTCACTATATTTGCATACATGGGATCAATTTTTTACCATGTAACAGTAACTGAGTTGTGCCTATCCATTAGGCATGAAACAGTTCCTATTAATATTAAGCGATATCAGAGAGCTTTTATTTATATATATTTAAATGATCAGTCATTAATGTTTTGTTTATCTAGTTTTGAAATCAAACTACATGTTACTGAGCTTAAATTAGAAATCAGACTGTGTTGGTTTTGTCTTTGCTTATAGAATAGTCCTGTTATATGCCACAGAAGAGTCATTAACAAACAAAAAACTTTATTCACGCGATAAAAAACAAAACAAATACTGTATGTATAGATATAAATAAATACTCTGCTTATAGCTATATCCTCAGGGATTTGAATATCGGTTAATATCATAAACACCAGTGTTATATTAAAATATATGTGTTGGAAATGATTTACTTAATGCTTCATAAATCATGTTTCCAAATCGGTTACTGACCTGGGGCTGTGTCAGGTGACGTGACTGTTTTTCACCGTTGCATTTCTATTTGATCTGAATGGAATCAGTACTCGTTAAATTTTCTCATCCCCATTTGAGCTGTTACGTAGCGATGCACAAATATTCTTGTGTTGCTCTCACCTCTATAAGGTTTCAATAAGAACGCGAGACCACATTCACCGGGTTTTACTGCAGGGTAAAGCTCGCGCTGCCTCGCACACCTCCACCTTTCTCGTGTGAAAACATTCTTTTGTGGTGTGACATTACAGGTGATTTCCTCTCCGACTATTTCTGACCCTCTTCTCTCTCTGTAGCCACTCACCAGAAATCGTAAATCTTTCAATGCCACGTTTATGGGAACTTCTTCCTTTATGGAAAGTTATTTTTATTATCTCCAGAAAGCCTCTGGCTGTAGTAAAACGGCATTCTCACGAAGAACCAGACTGCAGGGCACTAAATGACTCATCAGGGCTGCTGTGCAGCCTCTAGTACTGCTTCATCCCTTTCTTCCTCTTTGTGAGACGTATCATCCTCCTTGTATCCTGTAATTATTGCTGATGCTACAAGAATTGGTTACGAGTTCATTAGGGTCGGGATCAGTGGTTAATTACTAAAATGCATTTTTAGAGGGAAACATTCGCTCATACATGCATCCAATTGTAAACAGTGATAAAATTTGTAATTAAGATCATTAATTTAATTAAAAGTACCAGTGTCACAAGCTTAAGAAATTCTGAAAGTAGTAAGTGGAGCTCAGGGTTAGTAATTCATGGGGATGATTTATATTGTTGTTTTTTTTTTACTTTTATACCCTCCAGCATATTATGATTAAATGGATTTTATTGGTGTGACTAATAGTTTGTTGGCATAGAATGAATAAATCCAAGTACCACTGATGAGCTTTGATTAAAACACAATTGTCTTGTGTAGGTTCTTTCTTTTTTCATCACATACTTACGAAGCACTGAGAGGTGCATAGTGTTTTTATTAAATTAAAGAAGTGCTCCTCTAATTTGCTTTAGGTATTAATAATAAAATAGCACCTGTTATAATCGGAATGCGGATGGGTTGTTTATAATAAAGGATTGTATTGACGGGTTGTATCCCAGTCGCATGTGTCGTCTTGCTCACAGATTCCTCTCTGTCCTCATCTGTCCTGTTATTGCTGACAGATGAGGGTGTGTTTGCTAGCTGGCGTTGTTGTTATCTGTTTACAAGTCAGTGTTTGTTCAGAGGTTGATCGTGTTACAGGGCGACCCATGCTAGTCTCAGTCACGCTCATACACATGACTTGCTCTGTCAGACACACATACACAGAGACACAGTAGTCTAGTTTAGAGTGTCAGCTAATCCTCAGGCAGTTGCTGAGACATCAGTCTCCAGCTGAACTCCTCGGTTTTTGGCTTTGTCCCACGGCCCATTGCTTCTTTGTCTCCAGAGACAACTGCTGGAGCTCATTGAGTTTCTTTAATCACATTTGACTCCTTTGTTTTGATTAATTTAATATTTGAATTTTTGTCGTATACCGAAAAATTCTCTTCTCTTCTCTTCTCTTCTCTTCTCTTCTCTTCTCTTCTCTTCTCTTCTCTTCTCTTCTCTTCTCTTCTCTTCTCTTCTCTTCTCTGATTGGCCGGCGTTTGAGGAGCGTGAAGGGTTCATTTGGAGGATCTGTATCGACAGAGAGCTACTCTAGCAAGAAGAGATAGATTGCTGACAAGCCAAACTAAACATTCTCCGGTCTCTTTTCGCATCTGCTCTTTCTCCGTCTGTCAATCCTCTCTCTCTCTCTCTCTCTCTCTCTCTCTCTCTCTCTCTCTCTCTCTCTCTCTCTCTCTCTCTCTCTCTCTCTCTCTCTCTCTCTCTCTCTCTCTCTCTCTCGCCGTACTACCTGCCATTCAAAGTGGCCTCCTCTTGTATTTTATTGCTAACATGTTTATCTCTTTAAGAATGAAATTTTACTAATCCGACTGGGGAAATTGTGCCTAACCAGGACCGGATAAGTAGCGTATGGAATAAATATTTGGAGTGACATAGTGAGTTAGTGTGCTGCGTTAAGTTAAAAGCCCATTAAAAAAAACATATAGTTATATAATTAGACATTCCAGGTGGACACTGATTGTGATGAAGTGTGTGTGTGTCTGTTTTAGTTTTTTTTTTTGCAACAGACAAAGTGATTTCATGTTATTCTCATCTGTGTATATTTGTGTGTGTATTGAAGTGGTGATTTGGTTAATGTGTTTTTGTAGCATGACGTGTCAGCTGGAGCTCTGAAGGCAGCGCTGGACGGAGTGGTGCAGGAGTGTGTGAGCTTCGTGGGGGTGGACATCAACATCTGCTCCGAGATGCTAATGAGGTAGATGACACAGAGGGAGACGTGCATCACTGTTTAAACTAAAAACACCAATGACATGAGCAGTTTTCACTTCTCGGTTCAAGTCCGACAAAGTGCAGGAAACAGGAAAATTATTTGGTGTGTCCACCTTTTACCTTTAAAGCCGCACCAGTTTTCCTTGGTACGCGACCTTTCAAAATACGTGTCAGGTTTTCCTTCGAGCGTTTTGTGAAACTTCCCACAGTGCTTCTGTTTGGGTTGTCTCAGTTGCTTATGATTCTTCGTGTAACCCGGCACCAGCCCGAGATCTTGAGAACCGGGCTCTGTGGGGACCAAGCCATCTGTTGTGACGTTTCATGTCCATCTTGTCAGTGAAGATAGTCGCACTCCCCGAAGTTACTGTGTGATGGATAACAACTGAAACATCTTAAGTGCCTAAAGTTTTTGCAGGACTCCGCATAAATGTGCGCACACAAGCACTCACGCGTCCAGACGCACATTCAGATTTTGAAAAAGAGATGAAGTAGGGCTCAGACCTCTGACATACTTTCCCTTAATGGTCACATCATGGCAAATCTTCATTCACACCCAGACACATTCTTGACACGCACACACAAATACACAGATGGTTTGCCAGCTTTCTGTTTAGACTAATGCTTCACACCCTGGCCCCACTTACTGACCTGACTGGAATCAAGAGAGCGGATTAGGCAAGTTTGACACTGTTACACACAATTACACACACGCGGAAACATACATGCAGAGAAGGAAGCGTTTATATAAATATGCCCGTGTAGTCACAAAAGCATTGGTGTAATCCCGCGTTGCGCGCACATATGTACTTATATTGTGTAACTTATGCAGTGCATGCATAAAGTCGAGGAAATGCGCAAATCTGATATACACACCATTTTTTTTTTCCCCTGTATGAAATGAGCTGGCATTAGCTGTAGGGCAGGCATCAGGTCATCTGTTTACCTGTCTGCTCTGAGAGTGAGCTTTTTCCATTCCTGCCAGAAGTTATGCTGCACACACATTAAACACACAGACGTGTTGATGACTGAGGTATTATGCCGAGTGTTGACATAGCAGTATGTTTTAGCGTGAGTGAGTCACTGTGGGCATTAACAGAGCTCACCTAATTGAGTTTCAAATCACCTCTCTTCTAGCCAAAATTGGACAAATATACAAAATATTGGCCCATGTGTGTCTCTTGTGTTTCCAGCGCATGATTAAATGCCAGGTCACGGCCGAAGAATTTCATCTGTTTGTTGGCGTATTATAGAAATTGGTTCTGTACCTCGTTCGAGGAGAAATAATCCAGAGTCGAGCGTTGTTTCTGCGGCTGTCAAAATTAGCGCATTAACGCGGATTAAGTCATCATCACAGTTAACCTGATTAAAAATTTTAACGCAGTTCACCCATCGGCAGTGTAGAATGACTCTGAACATCACTGGCAACGCATCTCAGGCAGTTTGTCCGAGTAGTCACCGACGCTCGTGCACAAACAGGCAGTTGATCCAGTAGTGACAGGCAGCAGAACCAAAACCAAACCAAACAGCACGTTGGTAATTTTCGTACAGCAAAACCAAGACGGAGCAGTTGACCCACATCAAGTGTTATGCACACTCTGCAGGAACGAGTTTTGTTTTCATGAAAGCACTTCCACCTCAAAATGCCACATATACGCAAAGCACACATTAGTCGGAGTTTCTGCTAGCGCCTCGGCTAAAGCGTCGCCCAGCTTGAGACAAACCGAGACAGAGACAGAGACGAGCTGGCAGTGCCGCCTTGCAAACGTCTCCCCGCTCCTCTGACCACTGTCCCATGCGAGAGACTGCTCCTCAGTTGCAGCAACATTTTAAATAACAAGCGGTCAGTTCTCCTTTCAGGCAATGTCAACAAGTTAGTTTGTCTTCTGGCTGAAAGAGGAGGGACAGGGTCACATTAATGTGGAGAAATGTTTGTTTTTAAAAAAAGAGACGAAAAGTTGTGAAGGTGTTTCAAATTGTTTTGTTGAAACTGTTGAAGTTGTTTAATGAACACGTTAAGTTCATAAATAGAATAGACTACATTAGTATATACTGTATATGTTCCCTTATTTCTTGGGTGAAATGCAAATGATATAGATTAAATTTACATAAATAATATTTAATTGTGATTAATAGAAGTTAATCCAGAGCAACCGTGTGATTAACCTGAAAATTTGTAATGGTTTGACAACACTAGTTATTAGTTATTTCATGGGACAGTTGAGATCAGATACTGCAGAATTAAGCGAGTGCATCTCAACAAACCTCCAGACATTATTTCAGCAAAAAAACGATTGCGTAATCCCTTTTTCATCTGCTGTGTTACCTCCCAGGCATGTAGCAGGCTTAAATGCGGGCAGGGCGCGGAACATTGCCGAGTGGAGGGAGCAGAAAGGTCCCTTCAGCAACAGGGAGCAACTCAAACTCGTCAAAGGCATGGGCCCCAAGACCTTCCAGCAGTGTGCTGGCTTCATCAGAATCAACCCTCAAACCCTACACAGGTATCTTCTATCTTGCATCTTGTATATACAGACCAATGAGGACTTGAGGAAGATGAAGATGCTTCTGTCTCTATTCATATGTGTTGATCTGTATGTTTGTGTGTATGAGTTTTAAACACCTTTTATATACCAACAACATGCCGAACATGGATGCAACCGCTCGTATTGATTCATGTTTGTTGTGCCCTTTGACAAATTGCTAAATATAACTAGATAGAAAATACAACGTTAGGGAAGTCCTGACTAGCTCACGAATTTAAAAAACAAAACAAAACAACATATCTTTCTTGCCAGTGCCAAATCGTCCCCTCTCCCTACACCGGCGGTGCCAGACAAACCAGCGGCCAAGAAGTGCAAAGGAAAGACTGGTGTCAACATAGCGTCCTCATTTAACCCCCTGGACCAGACCTGTATACACCCAGAGTCCTACCACGTGGCCCAGAGGTACAGTACACACAAACATCTAAACACACACACACACACACACACACACACAAAAACTGGTGCAGCACATCACCCCCACTGGCCAAAACATGTTCAGGCTACGATGGAGCTGATTTTGACACCATCTCATATGGGGTTGGTTATAGAGGTGGAGGCTGTGATTTGATTTACGCAGACATGGGATACAAGAGAGGAGGCATTTGCTTTGTGTGTGTGTGTGTGTGTGTGTGTGTGTGTGTGTGTGTGTGTGTGTGTGTGTGTGTGTGTGTGTGTGTGTGTGTGTGAGAGAATTGATTGTCAGTGCTCCTGATGCTGATATCAAAACCACATTGAACATGTGCCCAAGACTTCTATGTCCTGAGTGAGTGTGCGTATTTGTGTGTGTATGTGTGTGTGAGAATGAGAGAGGGAGAGACAGAGACACAGATGGACAGACAAACAGAGAGTGGGTCCTCTCTCCTGCAGCTGTAGTCACTCAACTGTGTTTAGTCTACATAAGTTCTGACACTAGTGGCTTTAAGCATTGCTCCCCTCATGCTGATGTGCCTTTAATGGCCTCTGTACATGTGTGCGGGGGGATGTGTCTCTATGCTCGTATGAAACTTTTTGTGGGTTTATGTGTTCTAAAATGTGTCTGCATGAACTACACATTCTTTCTCTATTTTAGTTATATCATTTTCTTCTCTAATTTTCAGCAGTCTCTTTATCTTTCTATGCTTTTATAATTTCAAATCCAGAATTTGTAATATTGTGTTGGCAAATGTCGAATCCTTTGTTCTGGCTGTATAATTATCCAGCTCTGGGAGTTTACTCAGTTCAGTAAGGATTCAGTTTTACACTTTATATTGATGCAATTTGCAATGGTCTTAAATCTGCAAACCCATGTAGAATTTGAGAATGTTTACATATACACATACATAAAAGCATCCCAAGTGTGTCTTGTGGTTACAGAGTGTGTCACATCTCTCCCCGGGTGTGAATATTGTGTTAAACACCAACTAAAGGAAAACACAGGCGTGCCAGTACTTGTGTTGTTTTTGTTTTTTCTTCAAGCTTAGATAGCAGGGCCTTTGATGGGATGGAAAATAATTATCTACTGCTGATCTTTAAATCAGAGGTTACATCATGCCTCGGCAAAATAGACCATTGTTTTTTCGGTGAGTGTGCGCGAGGTGCAGCTGTTAAACAACAAGGCACGGCTTTTTGAGCCGACCGGCCGTGAGTCTCGTTATTTTGTCACAGCTCGTTGCTGATTCAGTCAGCGAGGCTCACATACACCCTCAGAGCGCAACTGTAATCGGTAGCCTTTGATTCGTGTGCTGTTTTGGTGAATACCGGTGTGAAGCGTGTGAATTGTTTTTTTTAGGAAGCACTTGCGAGGGCTCGAATTAACCTCACGAAATCAAACATCTGAAGCTGTGTGCGTTATTCCTTGTGAAGGCACCGCTGAGATGTCTCACAGATCTTCCCACATCCTCACCTACAACTGATCAAAACAAAACGCTAGGAGGGATGATGGTGAAGGAATGCTGTGTGTGTGCATCTCCCTGTGTGTGTTTACGGCGTATAAGGAATATCATGTTCATCACATTAGTGGAACTGGATCCTCCATTACAGCTCGCAGCCCACACATCAACCCCTTTTTGTAACCATATACAACACACAGACACACACGCAGGCGAGGACACAAAGGCACAGACACGGTTTACCCACCTTTATTTCTGAAGTAGGGCAATTTGTCCGCTAAAAGTGAAACTGCTCTGTTAGTATTTAGCTTCAAGTTGACTTATCTGTTTGAGTATTTCACATAAATATATAAGTGTACTCTTGTGAAACTGCTGGGTCCGTTCCTTGAGATATTAAGTATTAATCTGATGTGACGCAGAGGGCCTCCACTCTAGGCCGAATATTTCTATGATAAGTAACAGTCGGGGCCCAATATTACTATAACACAAGACAGAGTGGATTCTTGCTGTGGGCCTGGATAAAATCTATATTATAGCCCACCCAACCCCGTGTTCACTCAGACACACAGCGCATATGCACACACGGTGTTGGTAGTAATTACATGAGTATGAACCCGACAGTGGTGTAGGCCTCTGGACTCCTGGTACCCCTTAAATACTAACATACACCGCTGAAAAATGAGATGGGCAACATGCGCACACACACACACACACACGCGAAAGTATAACCCACCACCCTCCCAATACATCTCCTCGACTTCCTCGCTTCTCAGACCTGGAATACTTGTTGCAGCTCAAGTTTAAGGGATGGTTTGAATGGGTTTTTAGCACCACTGGAGCAAAGGTTGCGTTTCTGCCTCAGTGTGCGCGAAGGGGACAACTTAAATATTACAAATGAGCCTTATGACATAATTTTGGTGGTTCTGCTCATCTTGACTGGAGAAAAAAAATACTCCCTCTTTGGCCGCATTTTAATACAAACAAACAGATGTACTCCGCTCTAGTAACCTACCTTTTGGCCAGTCGTCTATCTCTGGCTAGATTCTTATTCCTTTAAAAACACGTAGGGTTGTAAAGATAAGAAGCTAAGAGAGAAACACGAGCAAAGGCCCTAGTGTTAGACAAACTTTCATTCTAGTCCAAAGGTGTTGTTTCCTCACCACTAAGCCATTTCTGGCACATACTTAGCAACTATTTTGTTCCGATCTGGCTCGCTGGCGTTGAGGGATTGATTCCGCTTGTCTCCTTTTTTTGGACGGTAGACGGTGACTGTGGAAAGGCCTCTCAACTCCCAGCTGTCTCACACATAGTTTGTACACAAGCTGTTTCAAGTTACATCGGCACTGTCCCCCCACCACTGCCAAATGAGCATTTCTGCACAACACTGTGCATGAATCAACCGTGTGTGCGTGTGCGTTCTTGTGTGTGCGCGTCCACCTGTTCCGTCCATCACGGGGTGGACAGCTGCCGAGTCAGTTTGGCGTCAGGCCGCCAGTGAGCGACATCCATCACGAGAGCTACCCAACTGGTCCACACATGAACACATGCATAGAGGCAAATGCATTCACATCCATCACCGTGTGCTGAGGGCCTAGTGTAAATAATATATACAGTATTCTCAATGCGCACACAACCACGCACATCTCACATTTTTCCTTAGCACCTATTTGCTAGTTACTGTGTCTGTTTAGAGACCAGCCAATTAGTTTTGGATTTATACATCTCAGACCGGGTGGATTTGAAATGGTGTGACCCGACTGACTGTCTAGACGTTATGTTGTGGGACATCGCGCTGGAGTAAAGTGAAGCATGTGTGCTTGACAGACAGGCAGTTGACAGATAGATAAACAGTTGAGCCGTAGCATAGAAGAGACAGTTTCACAAGACAAGGCGTCGGGGCGTTTACAGCTGACTTGGATTCATCTGATTTATCCAGGGGATAAATTAAATGTGTATTTGTGTTTTCTTTCAGCACAGTTCTGCTGCCCTCCCCACTTCCACCCCCAGCTCCCAGCTCCCACTCACTTTACCTGCTTTAACTTGTACTGTTTTTTTTTTGTTTTTTTTGCATTTCTCTTTCTTAATCTACTTTTTTTTGGCAGGTCTGTTTTTCTTTTTGTCGTCATTCTTCTCATTTTGTCATCTCTCCCTTTATCCCTTCCCTTTACAAAAACTCCATTCCTCACAGCTGTCAGTGTTTTTTTTTTTTTTTTTTTAACTTTTAAAAGTCTACGTTTAACACTCTTGCTTGGTGTGTAATTTATATTTATATTAACATTCACTTTATATATTTTTTTTTTTTCTTCCTGTCCAGATTTCTGTCCCTCGTTGGCGGGAGCCTGGACCAAATTGGGAGTGCAGTCCTGCGACAGTGTGTGGAGAGCAAAGTCAGGACGAGTGGCGTTGAGGAGCTGGCCCAAAAAGTGGATACCACACCTGAGACGCTCCAACTCATCATAGACGGTCTGACACAGCCCCCTGGGTTCGACATACGTCAGAGTAAGGTTCCTACGGTTCACGCTCACACTCATATAGTGATATCTACTGTTCAACTGAGTGTCTGCAAAAACAAAGGGGTTTAAAATCAAGAAAGAACATGAACCCAAAAGGCAAAAATCCTGGGAAAAACTTTTCAAACTCAATATCTGTGCAGTTCTTTAAAAGGGTAAAACCCAGTGAGGGACTCAAAAGCATTTTGAAACATCTTAAATTTCATAGACTACATTTATCTGCAACTTATCAGCTATGGTAACCTCTCCTACTCTCTTATAATTTTCTTTTACACGTCCCCACTGACTTAGAAAACCGAACTCATGTTTGTCCAGACCTTGGACCGGTTTGCTACTTACAACACACTCTGACTTTTCATGCCTTCACTATAATAAGCATGTCTTGGCAGTGTAACTTGATAGGACAGTGCTGTGGCTTCCTCCCTGTAGCCCAACAATACAAGCAGTATGTTCCTGACAGGGTGTGATGGGTCCAGCAGATTGTGTTGTTGCACAATAGGAGTATCTTTACAGGCATACACAAACGCACAAAGAACTCTGTTTCTCACCTTAATCTCGAGTTCTTGAGACACATCAAGGATAAACATACCAACAATAACAGCGCATAAAAATTCAGCTTCAGTTTTGCTGTTTATTTTCTTAAGAAAATTTTTGCGCCGCTTCTATTTTCCAATCTCATATGATGCCGGTATATTGTGTTACAGTTATTATGTGTGATTCAACAAGCGTATTCATTGCTAAGCAACAGCTATATAAGATAAAGACTGAACAGTCAATAAAATTGACAATTCCTCTGTGAAAGCGCGAGACAATGATCAAACTGGTCAGTTACATACCAAATCGTTCCCATGCCTTTTTATTAGGTTCCCTTTTTTCATACAGTTTCATGAGAAGAAGAAAAAAAAAGCCAACCATGTGTTTCCAGTGAGTTCTGGCTAACTCTTCTTAAAATTAAGGAACGCAGCTACAAGGTTCATTCTCAGGTTGGCCCTATTCGGTTGCAGAACACTATGCTTGGCCTCCTAGCCTGCGCTCAGCTGAGTAAACAGATGGGCTGAGGCTACCGCATGAAATCAGTGCTGTGGGGAGGATAATTGGACCAGACTATTTCCTGGAGTGCAAGCCTTCCTTGTTTGTGTTAATGTTACAGAAAGGGAAAAGATCTTATAAACGGGGAAAGTGGAAAATGGGTTTGACTAGAATGCTGAGAAACGTGGAAGTATGTAGACGCAGGTATTGAGTTACTGTTTGAAATGTAATATCTCTTTGCCATTGCTTCCCTGCCCCCTGCTTTTTCTGCATTCCCCCTTCCCAAACATTTTTTTTTTTTTACAGCTTAGAACAGATTTTGTCATAGATTTCTCCACCCCACTTCCATCGAGCCGCCTCACATTTTTGATATTCTCTCTTTTTGGCACCTCCAGATTTTGGGCAGGCCGACTTTAAGCGGGGCATTGTGTCGATGAGCGATCTGCGGGTGGGTGCGGTGCTGACGGGCCGGGTGGACAACACAACTCTGTTCGGGGCTTTTGTAGATATCGGTGTAGGCCGCGCGGGCCTCATCCACAAGAGCCACATCACCCTGGACAAGCTGCCCGCCAGCCAGCGACGCCGCAGCCTGGCTCTGGGACCCGGGGAGCGGGTGGAGGTACGGGTCCTGAACGTCGACCCCCAGAGGGGACGTATCGGGCTGGACCTGATCAGGGTCCTGCAGTAGATTCACCTAATTCACATCGGACTGGTGACAGAAAAAGCAACTCGAACCTACTGGGAGACAAATTACTAATGTTTACAACAGTTGAGTGAGAGCGGACATCGTTCTTAGAAGAGAGACAACACATTTACCTTTAACAGGAAACCTGTTTAGTTTATTTCTAGAAATATCCTTTTAGTTCAACAAATTTCTGTATTCTTTTCAAGGTTTTGAAGTATTTAAACCGCACTTACAAAGGAGTGAATCGAGGAAATGTATTTCATTCCACTCTAAGAAGAGCTGTTGAAACAAACAAACAAAAAACTCCGACTGACCTCCTTACAGTTAGAGGCTGGACCACTTTTTTCCCCATGAAGAAAAATTTCCACGTAGTACTCAATGTCATGATTCCTGTTTATCTTTTCAAGTAATTTCTTCTGAAATGAACACTAAACCTGCTAGTCTGTTCTTGTCTGTTGACTTCCTGGTTAGCGTTCTGCACATCTTTGATCTTTAGAGGAAACTCGGCGAGGGAGAACCCCTCGTTCTAGCCTCATAAGTAATGTTTATTTTTTTTATAAACACAATAAAACATACACTTTACACACACAGTTAAGTAAATATTCAACTCTCCAAACTATGTACATATTTTGTTCTGTATTTTTCTGCAGAGTTTCTAAAGGAGCCATGTCTTCTGTATTATTTGGTTTCGAGTAGGTTTTGAAATTAAAATATTTCCAAGATCCCTTGCTTTTTTGATTTACCTTCCCTCAAAACAGATTTCCGCAGCGCGACCTTCGCGTTGGAGAAGCGGGGGCATGAGCAAGTGTGGAACAGAAAGATGTTGGCATGAGGCAGGGAGGATAGGACGGTGGAAAGAAGCCACCAGTTAAAGAACAAGTTTTTGTTTTCCCTGAGACAACAGGAAAATCTGAAAACGCACAACGGTTAGGATGGGGGAGGTGGAAAAGAAAAGGGATAGTAGGAAAGAAGTGGGAGTGGTTCTATCTCCCAGACTGCACCAAAGCCTAAAGGCTATTTAGGCATGGTCCCAGACACAATTATCCTGTGGCACACACACAAACACACACTAATCAGCGGCGTCAAAATTAATCCCAGACTCCCCATCCGCATTATCTAATTTGTTTATCTTTATGAAACTGGAATAAATAAAAAAAAATACATAAAATATGGTTGAGAGAAAGCCTGCGGTCCCCGGTGCTAAACCTTATACTGGATGCAGAATACGTAAAGTGCTGCTGCTCCACCACCTTCCCTTGGGGCAACAAATGGAATATATTCTAGGCACACAAACACAAAGAGATGTTCGTTCAACATTAATCAGTACTGGCAGTGCTGCTTTGTGATGATCTGAGAAAAAATGCACAGTCGTTCTTCATATTTGCCCGTTTTTGAAAGGAATTTCTCTTTCAAATCAAGGTGCCTCATTTCGTTTGACGTCAACTCCCGCTTGTCATTTTGTTGTCTTTTCTTTGTTTTGATCTCCTATCCCGTAGCTTGGCATCGCCTCTTGTTTTAATGTTTCCAGCATTTTCGGTCTCGGGGAACACATGTACTCGTACTAGTAAACACAGCTTCCCACAGCACCTTCCCTGGTTTTGCCGCCTTTAATTTTCCTCTCTCTTCTAAACGTGCGCGCACAGATGGGACAGGCAATCTGGTTGCCAGCTACCGCTGCCCCTCGGAGTTTTTGTCAAACACTGACCAGTAATGAGCCTGTGATAAGAAGCAGAGTAACTGCGGGAGAAGTTGTGTACTTCTCTGTTATCCTCTGCTGCACTGGTTCTCGACCGTTGTGTGACGGAGTGAGCTCAGGTGTGCCTTGAGGCTTCGGTGAAATGTGAAGAAAATTGACGGTAAGCGAGACATGAAATGAATGTCAGACTTTCTAAGAGACAAATTAACAAAGAGAAACGCCCCAAGTGGCCGTGGAGGGCTCCCTTTCATCGCCTTTTGTCCGTGATCAAGCCGCGGAGATTCAGGTGGACAGAAAATCATCTTAACTTTTTTCACAGAGGAGCAGAGAAAATAGTTCTCACAGCTGTAAACGTGTCCTGCTGAGAAAACATCGAGCAGTGAATAGGACTTTCTCTGTCGATCTCGGATTTCTCAGACCACCTGTCAAAAAAAAAGTATTAGAAGTTTGAAGCACTGTGGTCAGCCCATAAAGACTGCAGTGTTATCGGGTGTTAATAGCAAGGAAAACGTTTGGTGTGGAAGGGAACTTCAAATTAACACAAATTGTCCCTCTTGTTGTAATCGTGAACATCTACTAACTGCATGCGTCGATGTGCATATTTGTTCCTTTAAATATCTTAGCTGACATCGGAGGTAAGTATTTGGGGGGAAAAAAACATTAGTCTTTATCAAACTATGCGAACAAAACCGTTAATTTACAATGAACATTCACAAGATGCTGCTCTAGTGGTAAGTAAATACTACAGGCTTGCTATTGCCTTATTGATCTGATTCATTTCTTGTGTCTCCTTTGTGTTGATTCTTGGCTATGATAGAAAGTATTAGGGCTGGTTCCTCCTTCCAACAGAAGACAGAATTGGGTTAGTGCGTCATGACTGACATCAATACTTTGTTTGGCTATAGATGCAAATAAGTTAAATCATAGGTCTTCAACATGGGGTCCGTGGAGGTACTGCAGGAGGGTCGCAAAATCTTTGGTTGATCAGACATTTTCTTTTATATTTTCTTTAATTTTTACCTGCATTTTTCACCCCCCAAATTTAAATTCCGTTAAACGCACATTAATATGAATCCAACATGTTTTAGTAAAGGGATTATCTTTGAGTCAGCACTTCATTCGTTCAGCGATACAGGAGCCGTCTCAGCAGCAGTTTCACACAGAGCGCCACTCTAGCCGAGACCTGTCAATCTTCCGCTGCTGAGGAATCACGAGGCCGCATATTACATGCCGACTCTGCCAGGTTCCCTGCAAGCGGCCGAGAGCCTGTTCAGTGTCCAGGTAAAATCCCAGGCGCATGCTTTAATATTAGCAGTGCATGAATATATATAGGTACGTTAATGTCAGGTATGATTATGTGTTTATACATCTGAATAGCCTAATATTGAATGCAAAATGATAATAATATATTTATAAATAGCATATATATATATATATATATATATATATATATATATATATATATATGTATATGTATGTATATATGTATGTATATGTATGTATATATGTATGTATATGTATGTATATATATGTTATGTATATGTATTATATGTATATGTATATGTATTATGTATATATTATATGTGTTATATGTATAGTGTTAATGTATATTATGTATATATATGTATATATGTGTGTATATATTATATGTGTATATATGTGTATATGTATGTATATATATGTGTATATATAATATATGTATATATATATGTATGTATATATATGTATGTATATATATGTTATATGTATATATATATATTATTATGTATGTATATATATGTATATGTATATATATATATAGTATATATATTATATGATATATATATATATAATATATATATATATATATATATATATATATATAGTGTATGTATGTATATATATATGTATATATATATATGTATATATATATGTGTGTGTGTATATATATATGTGTGTGTGTATATATATATGTGTGTGTGTATATATATATGTATATATGTAGGTAGGTAGGTGTCACTACTTAATCTCTCATCAGTTTGTGGTCCTTGGTTGAAGAGTTAAACTGACTATGATCATACCCACTGTTTAGCAAACATCCTGTAATTTCCATGAAATGTTGCCATGCGGAACAGTAAATCACAACCAGCACTCCTTTGGCTTTAAGTATTGTTTGTGGTATCTGTCCATATACCCGTATTATATAGAAGTTTTCCAAAGCTGATTACCCAAAACATACATTTTACATTTTAACATGCATATTTTACCATGCGCATGTGTGCGTACTTGCTTGCTTTAGAGCTGCTTTAATTAGTCAAGTCCTTAATCAGTCAATCATCAGAACAATGACTGCTTTGCCAAAACGTAAACTGGTTCCAATTTGATACTAATGTGGATTTTCTGCTGTGCTGTGTGTAATTAGCTTAAATTAAAATGAGTGGAACTGTTATTGCAGTGTTTGTCCAGTGCTGTCATTTTACCATGTTAAGGAGATGTAGTGCAACAGTACGGCATGACAGAAATCCATACCCATAATAACTCGAACAGCATATTTTCTTAGACGAAAAAAGGCACAAGTGGCAGGAGATTTAATGTTATGTTAATGTTGCATTTTCTGGATTAATTTGTTAAAGCTAAATGTAAACCTCAGTCAAATATAAAAAAAAATAAAATAAAACAAAGCACTCTCTCATATTCTAGTTTTCCAGTGTTAGGTGACACTGAAAAGTTCCAGATAGCCTGAGGGGTGAGAAAGACTTTGGCTTTTGGCATCATCAGTGAAAACCAGGAGTAAAGTATAGACAGGAGTGTAGAGGAGAGATGGATGAATGGAGGTCGGGGAGAGAGGGATGGAATGAGACAGGAAATGAAAGGCTTTCTCCGGTTTCACTCCCTGTGACCTCATCAGTGTGATCATGGGTTTTATGAGCTTTCCCTCTCGACGCCCACACACCACCTCACACGTGCCAGGACACACACACAGTCGCACACAGTCACACACACTTCAGGCCCTATATTTCATTCCCTGGCTCAGACACAAACACACGCTTACATGTGTTTTTCTCTCTGTCTGTTCCTTTTCTCACACTCTCTCCATCAAGCCTTCGCAAGCTTTATCGCACACCAGGATGGTTTAAAAAAAAAAAAAAAAAAAGGCAGACAGTAGCTCAGAGCCGCTAATACGTAATTACTAACAGAGAGAAGAACATTTGTCCTTATCGGCGATTGTGTTATCCTTTACAGAGAAGACACGAGGCTCTGAAATGAAATACAACATTTACATAACCCCCATCGTAAGCTCTAAGTTATGTATGCACGTGAACATTGATACACTGCAGGTTTTCCTGGGGGAAGTTGGCTCTTTGCATTACCTCTCACCTACAGATCCCACAGTGACTTCTCCACTGAGCTGAAAGATGATTGGCATTGAATGAGCCAGCATTTGATTAAGAGCTAGCAGTTAGCAAATTTTCCTCGGGGGCAAAATGTAGCTCCTTTCAGCAATCGCGAGCGTTTTCCGCATTCATCTAGACTTTCCCTCCACGAGGTCATCAGGTGGTGACGTTCATTTCCCAACCATTTTACACTACAGCTGTGTCACTTACAATTTGAAGTCTCCGGCAGCCTCACTACTTATCTCCACAAAGTGGGTAATGCTTCAAGACTGTGTTTGCTTAATCAGCGTCGGGGCTTCTCGGAGTAGAAACCCAGGGGAAGGGAACAAAAGGAAGGAGTCGTCAGCAGTGATTCTAACCCGGGTAAATACTTTCAGAGGTGCCAGGTGTTTGCTCGCCATCTCCCACAGTACAAAATATAATAATATAATAAATTACATTTATCTTGTATTTTGATCGATATTTATGTGACACTTCTATACAGAGTAGACACACAAAATAAAAATGACAGAAATAATAATCAAAAACTTTTCCGTATGATGGAGAGCAAAGATACATTTATGTTTGTGCTTCATAGCCTTTCATGCACTTCACTAGAAAAGTATTTACACGTCGCCGGTGACTCAGTCCACAACATCTGTTCGGTTCTTAATGGTTGAACAAGCAAAGACAATTCCTCCTCCTCTTCCCTGTTACACAACATCCCGCTCTCTCTTCTGTGTGTAGTTACAGTAACTTATTACATTTATAAGTTCCTACAGCAACACAGTCATCAATTTTCAGAGTACACGGATAAACTCAACAAAGCTCCCTAGCCGCCTACTAGCATTTAGGCATAAAAACAGAAGGACGATGACACATCAACATACTGTATAAAGTATAAATGCTCCAGATAGGCCGCATTATTGACTCGGTGTACGTTTAAGAGAAAAGCACATTTTAGGAAGGTTTAAATAAGAGCTTGGCTTTAATATTTGTCAATGCTGGAATCAAACTAGAAGCTAAATAAGCTGGGCAAATATTCTTTTCTAGGTGGAGCTTTTCCCCGTAGGTATCAACATGAGGTTGATTACAGAGTAAACAGTGGGGTTGAACCAATCCATTCTTTGATTCTTAAGCCTTAAACTAACTGTCAGCATAATACCAGTGGTTTTCAATGTTTAAAGTGTGAGTTTTATAATGACATTGGTAGAGACACTTTATACAGTGGATTTTAAACCTCTGGATCAGTGGATACATGGCTGACACATGGTTCTAGAGCAGATACGTTGTAGAGCAGATAAAGAATACCAGGAATATAAACGGTTTTGTAATCAAAAACATCTGTGAATAAATGCTGTTTTGTAGTTCTTTGTGTAGAGATGTGTCCTATCCACAGCTTTAACCGCAACAGGAGTCAGCCATGCATCAAACCAGGCTTTGATCTACAGATTTTGTAAAAAAAAATTGACGATTAGATTTTTGCTTAACTCTGTCTGAAGTGTACACTATACCAAATGGTGAGTTAAACACAGACTTTTCTATGTACACGGCCTCCTCAAGAGTCACACAGTAAGATCCGTTCAGGGACAACAAGGCCTCTCTTCCTGTTCCCGGGTCACGACCACAGTTGGTTCTTATAGTGACTGACAGCTCAGTGTTTGGGTTAGGATGTCACCTCTGGGGATTTACTATAGGCTAAGTCTTTTTACACTTCCAATACAGAACACTGGCAAAAACTCACACACACACACACAGGTGCTTCTGGTGGCCAAACATCCAAACATGCACGTTCACACCAACACATGCAGGCCCAGTGTCCAGACACACCCCCTCCATCCATCCTGCTCACACACGTGCACATATACAGAGAGTGTATGGGTATATCTCACCGACATATCTCATGTTCATCCCACAGGGAACACATGCCGAGACCATGGCAACATTGTTTTAGGGGGATAGAGGAAGTGGGGGCTTAGGGGGAGTTCGCTTGCACTTGAAGTACAGAATGTAATATTACAGAAAACAAATGTTTTTGTACGTCTTGAGGATTTATTTAATGGAAAGCCAGATGGGAAAATGAGATGATTTTAATCACCGTAATGAACTGATTTCTCCGTTGTATTTTCAGTAGGACACCTAAGAGGCCACGAGTATTAACGATGATCTGACCTCTGCTGTATTATATTTTACGCTGCATTAACTAATCCACTTCAAACAGTTTTGATCAGCTAACTCGGCTAATGGTGACTTGTCCATTACAGTGCATGGAAATCTAATGAAGATGGATATCTCAGTGTTTTCTGGATAATAGACAACTGTCACTGAAATCATGTCTGCACAACTGAGATAGAGCAACTGAAATAGTGCTTTATATTTGGCTAGCAAGTTCTCCTGAGGCAGTTTCAGTCAAATGTCAGTCACGTCTGACTTTAATTTGCTGTCTTTCACAATCTAAACTGAAACCTCCACACAACAAGGCGTGGCTGTGGTGTTTTAGTGAGGTATTGTGTTTTCATCCTCAACTCTTCAGCTGCCACAAAACAGCTGTTACCGCACAAAAAAAACTGAGTAACATCTCTAGCCGTTCTAGCCCCCTCAGGGCAAACGCTGGGTTAGCTAGCTTTGGCAGTTGTTTGTTTAGCTGTGCGTTTCAGCAAGCCATTAATACGGAGACCTAATAGCGCTGTCAGTAGCCTTAACACACATGGGAGCAATTTCCTTGACACAGATTACACACGGATTTACGCTGACAAAGTAGTGCTTCCTGGACATGGATTTAACCATTGTTGTAATCTTGCGGGTGTGGCGCGCATGCACCTGTATGAACTGAAGATTTTACGAAAGCCCTAAAAAAAAAAAAAAGGTTATTTCATGCCATACAGTTTTGTTAAGTCATGTTTCCACTGCATTTGAGTTCAGATAAAAGCAAAAAAAAAAAAAGGTCCCTTCCAAGCTCATCTGAGGAAAAGAAAATTAATTATTGGTATGGCACAAGATTCCGAAATTTGTTGACCCATTACTGTAATAGAAGATATTACCTGCTACTGTATAAGACTTTTACAAATAATTTTTATTTTTTTTTTAACGCATTTTCTCTAAGCCTAAATGGCCTCATAGAAATTAAAATGACGCTGCTGTTCAATCTGAGGCAGCAACATAAGGAGTCAGTGGAGTTCCTCCAAGTGTGTGTGAAACGCTCCTCTTTCAGCGTGCAGAGTTGTGCAGCACCATTACCTACACCGGCCAGAGACGTGTGAGCAAATAATCTTTCCTTATCTTGTTTTGGAAACAAGTCCCTGTATAGTTTTGCGCTGGGGTGGATTAAGTGGTTTACAGATAAACTGTGTCAGTCCTTAGTAGCAATGGGACAGATACTCTTGTTTGATTATTTTCCCAATACATCATTGATTTTTGTCTGTTTTTACAACGAAATGAGCCCCGTTTATCTGGTTTACAGTTTGACATCTGCAAAACCAACCCCTCTGTGTTTCGGCTCGACACAAAACACTCCCTTATTTGCGAAGCTGTAACTGCACCAACAGCGCGGAGCGGGTCTGATACGCGGCGAACGATTGTTGTGCCTGTAGCAGCTGGATTTCTGAGTTCAACACTGCGGGCAGCGCGGCCAAAACTAGCAGTGCAGGAGGACTGCGTTTTAACTCCAAAATACATTTTTTTTTAATACCATAATATTTTGTAAGTAATGGGATCTCATGAGATGCATTTATGCTGAGTTTCCACTCTGGTGTAATGTTGCAGTCATTTAGAATGTAAAGAGTACACAGATGAACTTTTGTGTCAGTTATAACTAATCATGCTTTCATGTGAATCATAATCATTTTTTATTCATTTAAAATGATTGATACAGGTGTTAACACCTTTCACTTTTTTTATGTACATGACGTCCCAGTAACAGGTTTTTCCAAAAGGATAAAATTCAGTTATCTCTATTCAGGGAGTGATTGGCCATCAGAAATAAGAATATTCCACACAGAGTTTGTTTGTCCCTGGAGCTATTTCCAGTCGTCTTTATGTTTCCCCCATTCTGGTCTCTGTGTAATGGTGGAGAAATGCTGAACGATTTATTTTCTCTCAGAAGAAAAATAGTGTTGTTGGGTGAACCCAGTGAGAGGAGCTACGCAGATGGATTTTCTTTTGAGTCTTACTTCGTGCACTGTGTAATTTACAAAAGAAATGAGACTATTTTCAGGAGCGCGTCTCGGATTGCTCTTGGTAAATAAAATCACTTGGCTGCCATCTTATCATGAAAATCACCTGCCTCCCACAGTGTTTCCTCCACCGAAAGTGTCTCTCTCACTAATCTTAGAGAGCAACAAAAATGAGTGCATTTTCGTATGTAGATATGAATTGATTTGCTGGTGTCATTAGCACCAGTACGGGACAAAACAACTATTTTTCTGGCTTGTTTGTAACTAGAACGCACTGTTTTGTAGAAATAGGTAGGATGAATGTTAGAAAATGAATTGATTATCTAAATTTTTAGGCAGTTCTGAATTTGATACAGATTCTGGATGGGGTTCAAATGTAGAACACACTATTTCTTGTCTTGCTTCCTAACGTTTCATAAGTAGATTGTCGGGAAAAAAGGGAACTTTGACAATTTAAGGCTAAACTAATCTCAACTTATAATTGAGGCGATGACCAATGTGAGCAACTGATACATTCACCAGAATTTTCTTCCTTGGAAACATTGTCCATGACTTGATGATAGCCTCCTTGGAGCGCTGGGGGGAACTCAGATGGAGCGGCAGTGTATATTATTCTCTTTCCTAACGGAGAGCGTTGGTGGCAAGAAGAGCCAGCTTGGTTCCTACACCGGCAGTGTTTTCATGTTCTGCCTGCTTCAACATTTGGGTTGGGAAATCCTTGCTCAGTCATCTAAGTAACATTCCTCCTGAATAAATTAACTCGAAACATTTTGAACAATACCAGTCGTGTTTGGTGTTTTCTCTGGTCAGCCAGTAACAACATGGATCTTGTCTCGGCGAAGTAGACTTTGCAGACTGAGTTTTCAGCTTAGCTCCAACATAAATCTTGCCATGGAAAACTATGTCAATCCTACTTTTAGTTTTTTGTTAATTTTCTTCTTTTTAAGGCATGTAAAAAATGGCCTCGGAGCCAGGGAAGGAAAGGAGCGCCTCCCAACCCACTTACATGTGGATTCATTCCCGTGAAACCTGAGAAGGTAATTAAACATAATGAAGATCTATGCAGAACCAAATAGCCTGTGAGGGCTGTAGAGAAAGAGAGACAGGAAGAGCCTGAACCATTCAGGGAAAGAGGGAGAGGTGTGGGTCCAGGAATTGTCTTGTTAGAGTGTGCGTGTGTGTGTGTGTGTTTGCCTCACCTGCCTGTGGAAAAACCCAATGGTTTGGTGTGGTTTCCTGGGAATACACTTCCTTTCTGTTCCATCTGTTCCACCACACATCACCCAATCAATTGCTAACTTGATACTCACGCTGTTCGGCCGGCCAGCCAATTGTAGGAGCCATCGGTGGTCATGTGATACTCCAGAGGCAGTTGGCAGCCCATTTGTAATGTACAGTTAACTGTATAATGGTATTTCTGCTCCAGTGGAAACCACTAGGGTTTCTGTGTATGTTTGTGTGTGCACGGGTGCGCGCTCGTCTGTAGTGATCCGTCCACCCTTGCATTCTTCAGGATTGCTGGGATGTTTTTTGACATTTCACAGTATGTGTGTCCTGCATCTATATGCGTTTTCTCATGAGCTGTATCACATTGCTTTTCTGTCCGCATATCTAATAGTCTCATCTATAGTTGCAGCTGCTGTTTAAACAGGACATACATCATGCGAGGCACTATTTGCATACACTAATCAGGAGGAATGCATGGCTTTGCATGCAGTTTGAGTCATGAGTTAGACTGCAATAAAAAGAGACAACATTCTCAAAAGGTCATATCATCCAAATTTACACCTGGACGATCAGGTCTTCGCTTTTGCATGGATATAAAAGAGTACAGTTAATGCTACTACCAAGAACTTTAAGGCACTAAACCACACTTGGGGAGAGTGAAAGGGTCAACATTTAAAACACTTCAACATTGTTCTCTGTTGATGGACCTTAAACACAACCCTGAACATTATCACCACTTTGTTGTTTACTTGGAATTCTATTCTGTTCTGCCTCAGTGAAACAAAACAACGCGGCCACTCATGACGTTTCCACATTTATTTTACTTCGGTAAATATTGTAGTACTTCTTCATCAGCTTTTCTCTGCTGCGTATGATTTTTCTCAGTCAAAACAATTGACTTAACACTTCTGTCGTCTTTAGATGGAACTCCCTTCGCCTCCTTTTTGTTTTTTTTTTTGTTATTAAATTAAATTTGTTGTCTTTAATTATTTCATTGCTTTTTCCATCATGTTTTTAGATTGCTTTGTTGGACAATTCCTGTGACTGTAATGTCTCAGGAACCCACAGCAGATTTTTTTTTTTTTTTTTTTTTTTTTTTGCTTAGTCATTCACATTGACTCTAGTGTGGCACAAACGTCCACTTAGGCTGAAGGATGAGTTGGTTAGAATTAGGTCAAGGTCATTGTGACTTGAGAATGTTTTTGCCCACATGATGCTCACAGAAGTGACTAAGGGCCATGACATACCAAGCCTGTGATCGGCTGCTTTCCGGTGTCGGGCTGCCATTGAGCATCTGTGACCTTAGTTATTCTGGCATGTCCAACACTGTTAGCACTAATTGGATTAGCTTTTCCTTTAACCACGCCGACTCTGCAGCTGAACAAGTCTGACAGAGACATCTCTGATCGACTGCTCATATTAGAGAACCAGCGTAAAGTAAAACCAGCGTAGTTCTAAGATCGAGATTTTCTCGTTTTACAGCTTTATCTCATGTGAACATTGAAATACACAAATATTTTCACCATGACCAAAGTGATTTAGTAGAGGCAGATCTGTATCTGTCTTCTGCCTTTTGGCTGTGGTCTTCTCAGACACAGGCAGCGTGAGGTGACGTTATAGTCTGTCTTGGTTGGCGCTGGTTCTTTTTGCCGCGTCGTACCTTCATACATTTTGAAATTATGTCATTCCTTCAAATTGTTTGCTACACTTACGACTACTATTTGTCAGAAGAATACAGCCTCAGCCTAATAATTAATTACAGCCTAGTAATTCTAGCTTTTGTATATTTTTTTAATCATATTAACGGACTCCCTACTTATGCAAGTAAATTCAGTCAAAACGATATCCTGAGAAGTGAGAGAGTGGGCTTTAAAGTCTGTTCAAGCTCTGGTCAGCATGGACAGTTCCGCATTAGTTTCAGCTTAAAGTGGTTTCAAAAGCTGTCAACGAAGCTAAATAAATACAGATAAATACCCCTTTGTGTACATTGTCAATGCTGGCACTTCAGCTCCATACCTGCTGGCACGCGTGGGGCCTGTTGAGCACATTTCGTCTCATTTCAGAGTATCAGGCAACCCTCTTTAGACGTGAAAATGATTGTTTAGACAGGTATTGAAATGTCAATGTGCGTATGAGACGGTGTAGGGGAAATAGATTTTCTCACCAGTGGTATTTATGAAGGGCTAGCGAAGAGGAGGGACAGGCAGAGGGAGCTGAAAAGAGAGTGATGAATGAGAAGCAGTTTTAGTCATCATGCTCTATCTCCTGAGCCTTTTTCTGTGTTGTGGTCGGTTCATCGAGGGCCAAGTGGGAATGAGGAAGTAGTGTGTGTGTGTGCGTGCTGAGGTGCTTGCATGCGTGCTGGCATTTTGCAAGTGCTTCTGGTAATGTGCTTCTTCTGTATGTGTGTGTACATGTACTTGTGTGGTATTGCTGACGGAGAACAGCTTAGAGGGGGCAAGCCAGATGTGTGGAAGCTGCCAGAATCCTCCTCACACTCCAACAGGAGCCATCATTATTAATACTTTAGTGAGAGGCTATCCTGATGTGGGGCCAATTTAGAGCCACTACCACACATAAATCTGTTCCAGAAGTCTCCGCTCCCGTCTGGCCAGCTGGCACGTCGCGTTGGAAGCACTGAACGAGGAGAGAAATGCATCCAGTTACGTCTCCCCGTCTCTCTCTGTTGTGCTGGCATGCCCGAAAGACAGTTCCTAATTTTCTTTGGTCTCGTCTTCGTAGTTTCAGTCATTGTTTCTGTCATTTGTGATTATGTTGTACTTACCAAGAATTCTGAGGTCTTTTGACGCAGTAACGTTTGCTACAACAAAGGCATGTGAAGGAGAAAAAAAACATGGCGGATAAGACTATTAGACTGTCTGGAAACAACTGACTAGTTATCAGATGTTTTCAACTACTTTTTGGAACTAAATGTGAATTCATTCAACTGTGCTGGTATGGTTATATTTGAACCTGTAAATGCTGATGCATGTCCACAATGGACATTTGGATAATAGTCTTCCATATGAGTTTGGTTGTTGTGCGGGTTTGACTTGAAACAGTTTTCCTTTTCTTTTGCATGAATCAGTACAGTGCAGTTTTCATGAATCAAAAATGATGGTCAAAGCTATGTAAACAATTTGTAATAAACTGGAATTATCATTTAAAGGGGGGATTTAGAAAAACAAACTTTTACTGGTGATATTTTAGGTTTATATTTGACTCGTTGTATTATCAATTTCAAGTCATTCTTCGTCTGCTATGCACCGATCAGGCATCAGTGTCTGCTGATGATGCCGTTGAGGGGAGGGGCCTCTGTGGATCATCCTACAGATACTCGATCAGTTTAGTGAATTTGGAGGCCAGGTCAACACCTTGTGCCGTCTTTCATGTTTTTCATGTTGCTGCCATCACGGAGTGTCATTACTATGGGGTGGGGCGGTCTGGTCTGGTCTGGTCTGGTCTGGTCTGGTCTAGGTGGGTGCTACGTGTCTAAGTAACATGATTGCCATGACACCTGATTGCCAGATCTTGCCAAAGGTTTCCCGGCAGGACATTGTACTATCACAAGGATGATCAGTGTCATTTCCTTCTGCAGTCAGTGGTTTTAATGTTGTGGCTGATCAGTGTACATCCTGTACAAAGGTAGCAAAAGAAACGGAAAAAAAAAACAAAAAAGTGTGACAAAATGTTCCAAACAGGTTCACGTGTTTGTTCATGTTCACAGTCAGTGACTCCACAAGGTTTTGATAATCAGTCTGTCAGCGACAGTGAGGTGGAGTGTGACAAAACTGAAGCAAAACCATACCGTCTGGCATGAATGGCATTGCTCAACAATTGGTGATTGTTTTGCCACTGTAAAAAAAATAAAAAAAAAATAATCTGAACGTTTTCTTTCACTGATTAGAGGGGAGTGTTGAAGATAGATGGAAATATGGTAAAAAGGTGAAATTTGCGGATGTGCATGACTTTTCACTCCGTTACAACCCTTAAGAGCAGTACCCACAGGTGCATATGTGAATAATTTAAAATTACTCACCTCTGTTAAGCCAAGCTAGTGAAGTGGGTAGAAAAAAATAAATAAAATAAAATAAATAAATTCATAAATCCAAACCCCCCCATTCGGCACCTGTTCTGTGTCTGTATGTGTTTGCCCGTATGTGTTTTGTGTACGTGTGCAGTCCTGGCTCGCTGCCACCCAGTTGTAGTTACAGGAACTCAGTATCCTGGAATGAGGGAGTTTCTCTGCCTTAAGAGGTTGGCAGTGGCACAGCATGCACACACACGCACACGCAATCACACAGACTATAACTCTCCAACTAATTACGTTGGTCATGGAGTAAAAGTGAGCTCAAACTTGGCTTGTGTGAGCTGTGATGGATAGTGTGCTCAGTATTCTGGAGTAGAGTTCATAATATTTACCCGGATACCGCAGGAAATGAATGGCTTGAAGTCGGCCGTTTCAATTTACACATTTTTCAGACCCAAGTTTTTGGCACTTTCGTTTAAATAGCTGAGAACATTATCCCTGTCTCCCTTTGTTTTATTTTCTCATAGTTCACTCTACGTGTCTCCCAGGCTTCCACTGCAGCTCCCAACTGATTGGCTTAAACAAAGTGACACATAAAGAGCCACCTCCTCACCCCAGCCTGCTCTCTAACAACAACCCTCCTCTCCCTCTTATCCATTCTTACATTCGGTGTGCGACCAGTGCCACCTCCCCTCTCTTATTTCCCCACATGCTCAAATTCAGATAACGCAGAAAGTAAAAAGTGCAGTACATTTACAGGTATGCTCATCAAGACTAAGAAGTTTATGTCAAGATTCAAGATTGTTTATTGTCAAATACAAATATGTAGCAATGTAGCATCATTACCAGTACTAAAAATTCTTGCTGCATAGGGCCCACTCGACTTCACAGATGCAAATTACAATGAATAAAATAGAGTACAATAAAAAGGATGAAAAGATAAAAGAGACGTGGCAAAATGAGATAAATATATATACCGTAGAACACACAAACACACAAAAAAGTCAAATTGTGTATGTGTGGCAGTTCAGCCTGATGGCTTGTGGGTGTAAACTGTCCCTGAACCTGATAGCGTTACAAAGCTGGCATACCTCTAGCAAACCGGGTGTTAACCATTCAAAAGCCAAATCACTTATTTAGCATTAAAGAGTTTTTCATAAATCCACTTAAATGTACAAAGGTGGTACACACTCACTGGCCACTTTATTAGGTACACCTGTTCAGTTGCTTGTTAACACAAATAGCTAATCATCCAGTCACATGGCTACAATTCAGTGCATTTAGTCATGTAGACGTGATCAAGGCAACCCGCTGAAGTTCAAACTGAACATCAGAATGAGGAAGAAAGGGGATTTAAATGACTTTGAACGTGGTTTGGTTGTTGGTGTCAGGCTGGTCTGAGTATTTCAGAAACTGCTGATCTACTGGAATTTTCACACACAACCATGTCTAGGTAGTTGTGCGGACAGAAATGCCTTGTTGATGTGAGGGGTCAGAAGAGAATGGGCAGACTGAGCACACAACACGTTGAACCTTGAAGAAGATGGGCTACAGCAGCAGAAGACCACACTGGGTGCCTCTCCTGTCAGCTAAGAACAGGAAGCTGAGACTACAGTTCACACAGGCTCACAAACAATAGAAGATTGGAAAAACGTTGCCTGGTCTGACGAGTCTCGATTTCAGCTGAGACATTCAGATTGGACGGTCAGAATTCGGTAAACAACATGAAAGCATGGATCCATCCTGCCTTGTATCAACGGTTCAGGCTGGTGGTGGCGGTGGTGTAATGGTGTGGGGGATATTTTCTTGGTACACTTTGGGCCCCTTAGTACAAATTGAGCATGGTTTAAATGCCACAGCCTACCTGAGTATTGCTGCTGACCATGTCCATCCCTTTATGACCACAGTGTACCATCTTCTGACGGCTACTTCCAGCAGGATAATGCACCATGCCACAAAGCTCATATCATCTGAAACTGGTTTCCGTACATGACAATGAGTTCACTGTACTCCAATGGTCTCCACAGTCACCAGGTCTCAATCCAATAGATCATCACCTTTGGGATGTGGTGGAACAGGAGATTCTCATCATAGATGTGGAGCCGACAAATCTGCAGCAACTACGTGATGCTGTCATGTCAATATGGACCAAAGACTCTGAGGAATGTTTCCAGCACCTTGTTGAAAGTATGACACCAAGAATTAAGGCAGTTCTGAAGGCAAT
Organism: Mugil cephalus; assembly: GCF_022458985.1. Taxonomy (NCBI): domain Eukaryota; kingdom Metazoa; phylum Chordata; class Actinopteri; order Mugiliformes; family Mugilidae; genus Mugil; species Mugil cephalus. Next base: position 19,470,541 of record NC_061782.1, on the reverse strand, counting down.
GGGGGGTCCAACCTTTTACTAGCAAGGTGTACCTAATAAAGTGTCAAGTCAGTGTATTTCTACGTAAACTAGACAACTAGCACAAAATGTTGCAGCAAAGAACAAGAGGTTTACTGAAAAATGTAGTGGTGAGTATTAAATGTTGCATTTAGAGATAGTATTGTCTGCAGTTTTGTGTTCAAGGACGTAGATGCAGATGTAATGTGTGGTAAACATGGCTTTGACGACCAGAATTTAATCCTTAATACATGTGAGACAACCTGATTACAGTGTCTGCCCGACAGTTGTGTTTCCGACAATAAACCCTTATTCTGATTTTAATCAAATTAGTGAGTGTGAATGGACTTGCTGACAGGTGCGGGTGCCCTAGCGGAGGCGTGACTGTGTACAACTGGTGCTGCAGACACCTGAGGCTGTGAGATTTTACACTGACTCTGCTTGGCTTTTTCACCTGGGAAAGGAAGCTTAGCTGTAATAGAAACCCCACTACCTTAGGCACTGTACACACACTCACATACAGACACGCCGTGGCCAGCTCAACTTTGCACCTTGTGGGGGATGTTCTATTTTGGGTATGTGTGTCACATGGCGTGTTCACAATATTGTAATTGTCATGAAGGCTATGTTCATACACTGAATGTGCAAATTTTTCTTTTTACATACTTTTTTTCCCCTGTGTATATGTCATTACATTTTTGAGTTTGTGCGTATGTATTTATGTATAAACATGTCCTAGCAACACTCTTGAAAAACCGCGGGTGTGTGCTCGTGCAGAGTCGTCAGGTGGCGGCGTGGGCATTGATGTGCCTCATGCGAAAGTGAGGGAGAGGAGGCCGAGGCAGGAGATGAATGAGTGGGTTGAGGGGGAAACATGAGATGGTCAGACCTCACCTGAAGGAGGAGCTGACTGCCTTGGGGCCAGGAGCTGTCACTCAGAGCAGGAGTAAGCATGTTGTTCCCAGGCCCTTTTGCTCAGGTGAGACCGAGAGGACGAGTGTGAGAAGGAAAACGTTTATGATGGGAAACAGAGTAATGCTTTCTTTATACATTCTTCACTGATACCTGATATTACGTCCCTTATCAGGTTTAAATTTGGCACTCCTGGAACTATAATTAATCCTTAGCTGTTTTTTTTTTTTTTTTAATTAAATTGCCAGTGAGATGGGTGTGGGTGTGTGACTATTATGAAAATACAAAATCGTTTATTGTTTGTTGTTATCAGTTGGCCAGCATCGTTTGAGTGTACATGAATCAAGAAAATGAAGACTTTCTGGAAAGTGTCATATTGCTCTGACGTGGACGTTCTTGTGTACTCGTGCGCGCGCGACTGTTTTCACATCTGTCAGTGTGTTGTTATGTGAGGGGGTTCCCAGAACTGTGATGAAAGTGTCATTTTCCGCACATGAAGGAAGGTTATCCTGAGGTTTCATCCGATCAGGTTACTCTGCCCTGTGTTGATTATGTCTGCATTTGCATGTGCCGTTTTTTCATACGGTTTTCCATAACTCATTTCCACCCACTTTGTACTCCCACTTTGCTACGTCTCATAGAAAAATATACAAACTTATTTTCGTCCCTGGTCGCACTTGAATCACTAGTGACCTTGCCCGAAAAAATTTTCAACTTTTTCAACGGAATCCCATGTGAGTGTATCTTACCAGCCATTCCTTTACAGTATTTTCATCAGGGTTTGATTACAGTGGCCCTTTGCCTCACTCTCACTGTCGTCACTGCAGAGAAACCTGAGCCCTGCGCACTGGGTGCTCCTTTCACATGTTTATTTTCACAGGAGAGATGTATCCTCCACTCCATCCTTCCACCTTCTTCCGTCCTTTATTGCCTGCACAATAGAGCCGCAAAAATGAGCGGGGGGTGAGCTGGGGATGAGAATACACATGCGTGTGTCTGCAAGTGACACGGGTGTCGATGTGGTTGTTCTGTCTGCGGCTGTTGCTGACACACAGAGAGAAACGTCATTGATGTATATATACTTTATAAATCTGTCACGGTCGAGTGAAGCGAGTTTGTTTATCTTGGTTTATGCCAGATCACAGATTTGGTTCATGTATTTTGGTTCTCAATTTGTTAGATACTCTCTCAGGATCTATTGTTTCCTACCAATACACAAGATGTTTTTTTCTGCTGCTATTGCTATTACTGCAGCACACACACCTGGCAGCTGCCTACCACTGTGGCCAGACAATGCATTTCACTGTCTCCTATTAGATTAGGAACTACCAGGGGGTCATAGGATCAACATGAAGGTCGTGGGATATTATTGCGTCTATGAAAGAACAAGAAACACAGTTCCCTTATTTAAGTTTGCATCATTTGTTTCTGGTTTTGCTGAGCTTGTTTTTTTGGATATATAATTGTTTAATGTTGCCAGAACTTCTCAAAGTCAGAAATACAGCAAGCCACCTGTTGTGGGGAAGTAGAAACACCAAGCCAAAAAGTGTTTAGAATTATTAAAATCAGATTACATATATATCACACATACATATAATTACACATTTAGTTGAAACCAAATATCTGTTTATTTATACTCAGTGTTATTTACACCAGCAACCACCATTTACACCATGTATAGACGTCGCCTTCCTTCATGAAATGTATGTTGTGGTTAAATGAGAAGAAGTTGTGTTTTGAGTGACTACGGTCATAGCCTTGGTTGTCCCGTTGGGAATTAATCCTGTAACCCAAACTATCCATATCCATGACATTCTTTACATGTAAATGTGTGAAGGGCCGCATTTGTGTGTGTGTGTCTGTTTCATGTACATAGTTAAGATCATTCAGGGTTGACTGTGTGCGTGTCTGCGCATGTGAGTACACGGATGACAGTATAATAAATGAAGTGCTAAATGTATTTCTCTCCAGGGTCTTCCTAATGGAGGCACTGTGGGGAAATACAGTCCACACACACTCATCCCCCCTCCCCCCCCAACAAATAATACACAGTCATTCACACATATCCCTCTTATATAGGTCCTCTCTCCCCTCACAAAACATTCCTCTTCTCCCCAGCGAGGGACCCATTAGTTGGGTTGCTCTGTCTACACACTCCCCAGGCTCTCGCTTGCTCCGTCTCACTTAGCGCCTTCCCAGCACAGGCCCTTCTCCAAGCCACCTTAGGGCTCGGCTGAAGGAGGCCCAGAAATTGGACTCTCGTAGCCCCAAACAGAAGGCTTTTGATAGGGATGGGCCAAGGGAATGAAGCCCTGACCAGAGAGACCCAGCAGTTCTCCGCTTTCATAAGGGGACTTCCAGAAAACTCCAAGGACATGAGGAGGATGAGGGAAATACGTTTGCATGTTGTCCATATATGCAACCTTATATCTTCTTTCTTTTGGTTAATATTCATGCTGGTTTATACACATTTTCCTATCAGATCAAGTAACTGTTGGCAGGAAGGAATTGGACAAGATTGGGGAACATAAAATATGGGTTTTTATTTTCTCTCTCTAGTTCATCTAATTTTCTTTCCTCATCCGAACTCCAAACTTTGAAGAATAAAAATCTAATTTGTGTGATCACATTTGACACTTCCAGAATACTGAGGGCATTGTTTCCCTTGCATGTGTGGGTGTAGATTTGTGTGTATGTGCGGCTGCGTTGTGTTTAAATGTCAGCTTTCCTGTAAAGTTGTTAGGACATGACGGTCCTGGCAGATCCTCCAGTTCTTGTTGGATGAACTCTCTGTGACTCTGTGAGTGTACCACTACTCGAGTAGCAGACACACATACGCACCTAGCTAAAAACAGGTAACAACCAGGAAGTACATTACTGGGATGGCAGAAAACCACATACGCAGTTGACACTGCATGTTTGTATATGCAGAATGTGGTCATTATGAAGTGTAGTTAGTGTGTGCATGTGGACAAAAGTTTATATACAAGTCTGAAAATGAGGGCATCATTATACGCCTCCGAAACTGACTGACAAGATGTAGCCATGTTGGTTTCTGTGTGTGATTAACTTACATGAACTGCACAATTGTTACGTGTGGTTTATGAAGCAAGGTAACAAAGAACGGGTTGGGAGTCACTGGCAGATTCACCTACAGCATAGACAGCTGTCAATCTTTTGTGGTGGCAGTTAACTGGATGCAGTATTTACCATGTTTGTCCTGTGTGGCAGCACTGAATCAGCTTTCATAATTATATTTCCGTTGGAGCATTGTCAACTGAAACTTGGCTCTAGGCCTCTAGAGAGGGCGTTTAATGTTTTTACTCTGACGTGACAGCCACCGTATTTTCTACTACATGCTTGGAATGGCGCGGGAGGAGTAGTGCGTTGATTGCATTCTGCAACCCCACCACTAGATGCCACTAAATGTTGCATACAGGCCCTTTAACATGTGAAGATATACATTTAAATGATGGCTTTGTGCTGTCCTAACAATTGTTGTGATGAAATGCGGTAAGGGCCAGTTTAGCTCTTGGGTGACCAAAGACAGTCAGTGTGAAATTTGTGTTGTTGACATTAAAACCTTTTTTTTTAATCATTTCGCTATGACATGGAATTACGTTGAATGAAGTGGTTAGCAATAGCATTTACCTTTCGCTAAATTGGTATTGCATGTTACCCTACTTTCCTCGGCTGTGACTGGGTTCAAACTATTCGTTTTTGTGATTCATCAGCAGGTTGATTGATGGTTTCGCAGTCTTTTGTTGATGTAGTTGAGCATGTGTGCTTACATGCGCAAGTTAAATTTATCAGCATCCCCATTTTGACTGTCTATGCTCAGCTGTTCACACATCTAATCTCTGCTGGCTTAAACCACTTCATCATGCTAAGTCCACCACTTTAACACATGCACACAGACACATAAATACAGTTGGTTGTGATGGGTTTGCTCACCATGAAAGGTGGCTCACCATCAATGCAACACACTCACATCCTTAGAAATTGGGGGACTGAAATGCCCTGCGGTGTTGCAGAGCAGCTTATTATGAAAGAGCATTTTCAGCATTCCAGACATGTCACCTAAAACCTTCTGTTTACCATTTAGTGCTTGTGGGAGCTGTCCATCCAGCCACTCACCCTATGTGCGTGTATGTGTGTGTGTGTGTGTGTGTGTTTGTTAACTGTCGATAGGCCCATCTAATCTCGCTCTTAAGGCTACGAGTGAACATGTCAAGACCTTAGTCGTGCATATGTGTGTGTGTGTTTTTGTGTTTGGGGGTTTAGGCACACAGTGACAGGTTGTCATGTTATCCAGGTGCTTCTGAGAAACTTAGCGCTGACGTTATCTTTTGAAGCTATTGTAGCTTTTGAAGGAAACAAATAATGAAAAGGGAATTAAAACCTAAACTGTGGTTTTAATTTTTTTTAATCACTGGATCTTTTGACATCAGCAAGCGTTTCCTGCATTACATACAGTACATACTGTTGGATGCTGGTTAATATTCTTTCAGTTTGCCTGTCACGTGACATGACGTTTGCAATGAAAGGCTCCACTAGACAGATGTTTATGAACTCATCCGCTCTTTGAACTGACTAACCTTACTTTCTTTAAATATGTCAGATGTACCCTTAGGACACTTGAAAGTAAAACATGAAAAAAAAAATCTGTGTTTGCACTGTTGATAAAAACTTTAATCCGTTGCATCCGTTGCAGAACCACTCCTTTCTTCGACTTCAACTTAGGGATAAACTGTGTATTTTTTACAAATCATTATTAAAATGTTCACACAATTGTACAGATTTATACTATAAAAATACTGAAGCTGTATGATGTATATTTTAGAGTTATGGTCATCTGTTCAAAAGTGTTATATCTCAAAAAGTATAAAAGCCAAATCTCAGATGTTTGTATATGCAGTATAAGTGTTCACACTTGGGCAAATTTTTGTATTTTACAAACTGAATGACTAGCAATGGTTAGAAAACATTTTATTGTCTACTACTACTACCACTACATCAATAAAGATCAACCGTTGGGTTACAATGCCAGTCAAAGGGTTAATTGGAATTCACATACTAAGTAAGTCATTTTCCTCAAATTAAACCTGGAGGTAGCTTTGCAGTGCAATCAAACAACAGATTCATTCATAAGTCTGTTATGAACTGACCAAAAAACATGGAGACAGACAGTTGGAGTAAACCTACTATGCAAATGTGACAGTCAAAACAATGCATATGAGCAGAGCTAAGGAAATATAAGGTTTCAGAGTCAAATTGACTTGTTCCATGACACTGCATTTCGGTTGTAACCTTTGAACCTGGCCCTGAGGAAGCAAGCTGCACCTGTTTCAGGGCAGGGAAGAAGCTGTTGGGGCAGTGGCTAAGTCTTCTTACATGTTAGAACCCAAGTACGTTCATTGTCGTCACTTGTGGGTCTATCCTGCTGCATCTGTTTTCTTACGCCTCCTTCTTATGTTGTACAAATCCGCACGACACAGTATATGGACAAACACGGACAGAAAGATGAGACGCGATACCTTATGAGAGACATCTGTCCAAAATTTAGCACCACGTGTGTCGCAAAGTCGTTATTTATGTTACACCTTTAGGCGTTTGCTGTAAATAACTCTTATGCTTATTGTTGTGATTTACTGAAGTCACAAAAAGGCCTTGAGAAATGTCCGCGGAAAACCACAACCTAACTTCTATAAAGATGCCGATTTAAACCAGTGACATAATGTGGTTTCTGTTTTCTTTTACTGGGTTGTAAGCCATTTGTTGGCATCTTGACTGTGACATCACTAAATGGTGACACACTCTATGGCATCTCTCTGTGTTAAACACCAGAAAGACACTTTTTGGCTTTTTAATTGAATTTAATTTAATTTTTTGGCCCATTTATCAATTAATTAAGTACAATGTCCTTTATCCATTAAGGTGCATACACAGTTTTTATGAGCATCTGTACGTATATGTGTGTGTGTCAGTCTTTTCATTTCTATGTGAACGAGTGAGGAAAGGTCACAGTGCGAGCTAAGAGGTGACAGAGAGGTGAAACAAAGCAAAAGGGTGAGAAACTGAGGCTCATGGTGGAAGTTGACGTTCCTGTGCCCCGGGGTGTGTGTGTGTGTGTGTGTGTGTGTGTGTGTGTGTGCGCCAGCTTGTAGGTTGTGGGTGTGCATGCCCAGGGCAGAGTATTAGTAACAGGATATGGCTGCAGTAGAAAGCTGGAAACTTGTACCTCCTTATCTAGAGGGCAAGTGAGTCTGTGTGTGTCGTTTTCTCATACATACCTGATCACGACGATAACATCCACCCGGTGCGCCTGTGTGTGTGTGTGTGTGTGTGTGTGAGAGAGAGAAGTCTCAGCTTTCTGTAAAGTTCCCCTGATGCAGCTCATGGCTCAGAGGCAGGGCGAGACTGGGACTGAACTCTTATTTTGGCACCTTTTACCCCAAAACATGATTCACTGGACAAAAAAGAAATTCTGACTACAGATTTAAAGTTGGTTTACATATCTTTAGCTCTGCAGTGTTTCAGCGTGGTAGCTATTCCACTATAGAAAAAATCTGATTGAGTTAAAAATCTCACCGGTGTTCCTGGTCTTATACGCATATAGGTAAAAGGTAGTAGGTGTTGAAATGTTGATTCCCGCATTTGCATTTGCAAAGTCACAGAAAAACTAAACTAAAAGTAGTCGACAAGGACACGATGTGTGCGCGGTTTTATTCATCTGTGAGCTACTTCTGTGGTAATTCACATTTCATTCGTTTTCACTTCCAAAACAATGAACCATTTATGGGCAATCATTTGAAAATGTTCAGTATTTTCGGTTTGCAAACAGGTAATTCTCGTGTAACTGACAGGAAGAATGTAATCTAAGAAGTCGTCAATAACTAAGTATCAACTACTGCTAATTGCATGGTGCTGTCACTGCATGACAGAGTGAGTTTGGCAAGTGCCTGAGTGTATGTGTACAATAGATATGTATCATTATCATTATTATTATTATTTTTTTTTAATGCAGTTCTAGGCTGTTTTATAAGGATCTTGAGTTTGGATGCTTTTCTGGGCATGTCTTTCTTTAATGCTGTGTAAATATTTGCATGGAGTACAGCATGGTCGTGGTGGTTTCTTTATCTGACACCTTTCTCCTTTAAACTCCCCTCATCATCAAATCTTGCACCCCTTTTCTCCCGCTCACTCGTCTCCTTGCTCCCTCGTTGTGCCATTGCCATCACTTCCTCCTTTTCTCCCCTGTGTTTTATAGGCAGTTTTAGGTTCTGTCTGTCTTTTTTTTGTTGGTCTTTCTGAAAAGGTAAGACGATCCATCCACTGTTTTTCTCCGAACAATGCTGGGGGGGGGGGGGTGTTAGGCTGGCATAGGGCTACAGAAGAGAGGGGCGGAATGAGCAAGGAAGGACAAAGAGAGGGGAAGAAATGTGGACGAAATGTTGAAGGAAATCGTGCTGTGGCGTGACATGAATGCAGATACGAAAATCCACATTAACGTTGTAAAATAGAAGAGAGTGTTTAATTTTCTCATTTGCTGCTTCCTTTCTTCTCTCTTCGTCTCGCCTTTCCTTTACCACTTACAAAAATGATAAACTCCTGCAAATATATCACAGCTTGGCTGTGCATTCACATCCAAGTGTATAGGGGGGATTAAGGGGATTTGAGCATTGTTTACTATTGTTTACTACCCACAGCGTGATTCACTCTACATCTTCACTTAGTCTTGATGTGAAACCTACTGTAGGCATTACAAACCTGTCAGGCTTTGAGTTTCATAAACCTGCAGTAGCAGATCTGTTTCCACTTAAAGGTCAACAGAACAGGTTGTAAGGACAACATTACCAAGGTGATGATTCCAGCCGTGGAATAGGCCCACCAAAAATGAGTTTTAGTTTATAACGCTGTAGTATAATCTCAAGACAAATTAACTTTAGCCTTGATTGCTGCTTCTTTCTAGTATTTTATTCCAGTTGAGAACACACATTTAAACCCCTTTAACAGGTTTCTCACTTCTGTCTGACAGCATCCAATAGTTCGTTGAGGGCGCAGTTGTCAAACAACTCGTGTAACATACCATAATGCACTGCAAATTACGCTTTTGTCCGCATGTGAAAAAACAAAGGAATCTGTTAGTGACAGGCGTTTTCAGTCCTTACAAATTGACAAGAACGCGCTTCCTTTGATTATGTCTGAGCAAAACTGTCGAGCCATTATTGCATTGTTATTTATCAACTTGTCAAGTGAGTCTTCAACTGTCTTCCCTTGTAAACATGCATATAGTATGAATGATTCTAAAACAGAAAGCTTAAAAATAATTTATCGGGACGGGGCTTAGTGAAAAGGTCAGCTAGTGCTTTGTTTAAAACCCTAGTGGGAGCCTTTGTGTCTAAAAGATGAAGCCAGGTCACAAGTGCCAAAATGTGCAGAAGGCTTGAATACAGGCTTGAAAGGCAAATCAGTGCCCATAGACCTCCTTGTTAAAATGTCAACATTCTTACAGCCCCGTACAAAGAGCAGTTTTGGTCTCTATTTTCGCCATTCGTTACATATTTACTTTTTACATAACAAGGCTTAAAGTCGTTGTTCAGGCTGCCGCCACTTTGAGTGACAGGTGGGTAGCAACTCAGGTTGCTAGCTGGCTCTACTAGCCTCGATGTCACCTCAGCTCCGCTTGTGCTGCACCTCTGCCAGTTTTTTTTTAATTTAACCCGGAAGTTAGACGGAGCCAACACTAACAAGATGCCAAGAATGCCACCGACATTAAGCTTCAACACCACTCTTGAGAGATCCCCTGGGAGAAGTCACACAGGTTCATTCGTCTATATATAACGTTAATGTTGAAACTCTTATGAACGCTGTGTTGTGTTTTTTCATTGTTTCTCAACACCACTTAAACGACACAGTTTGGACATGGAGACGTTTGCGTCCATCCATGTTACTAATCTCACTTCATAGCCATCTCCCAGTTTGCGCACATATCCAGATGCTGTCCAGCAGGCACGATTTTCATCTCCGTGTCACAAGAGCTCTTTTCAAGCTCCCAGTCACCATCAGACGTACAGTATTTTATAGAGGGCTCAGCTCAAAGCCTTTTCATGAGTTAGAAATGCTTCGCAGTCTGCTTTCATGTGGCAAGGGCAGAGACTCATAAGGAAGAGAAGGGCCTTAAGGTAGATGGGGTGATATGACTCAACTCGCACAGAGAAAGAGACAGAGACGTCTCTCTGTGGGAATCATATGCTTTGTACTTTCAGTCTTCTTGTCTGTGAGCCAGTCTGACTACCTGGGCTGTGTGAATTATCCTTTGTCTGCAGCCTGCCTGATTGTCTCTGTGTCTGGTGATAATGCTCAATCATAATGCTTTGAATATGGATATACGTTCTTCAGGGTCAGTTATAGCCAGATGTGACTTCCATCCTTCCTCCACTCAGTTTTATTCATTCACAATCCAAGGTTGAGAAACACGTACTACTGATATAAATCTCCCTTTCGGTTTCTTTCTTCTTTCTTCTTTATTTTGGCGTTCTTCAGTTTCCTGCCTTTCTTTCTCCCATTCAAACAACTTTCCCCCCTCCCCGCAGGTTAAAATGTCACGCTGTCTTGATGGACTATCGATCATCACAATTCCTCCTCTTATTCCCTCCCTCCTGCTCTTTCCCCCCCTCGCGCCCTCTCCCCCCTGCTATGGGTGCTACCTGATATGGGTGTCAGGTCATCGACGGTTGTGTCAGACAGAGTCATGAGTCATGCTTCTATTCTGAAGGCTTGCCTTATAAACCGACTGCCATATTGGGTTACTGAGCAAACAAACTTTGGGCCAGCAGAAAATCCATTAGCTATATCGATAAACACAGACACACGAGTGAATGCCTATGCACACACACACAATGAAATGCAGATGACAGACATGACCTTAAATACAAGCATGTGCGAAACAAATATAAAGTAAAACTTTTCTTGCTTTTACACCAAAATCACAATGAATGTTGCGTATGTGACTAAGTTCAGGACGCCAACAGGATCCGCTTAAACGCGGCAACGCGCTCGACCCCGGTAGCGAATTAAATGGGCATGATAGTGTTTGACATCTGTGGAGGAGAGAAACAAAAATACCATCAAACCGTGGGTGTCCACAAGGAGTACTCGAGGACAAAGGGCGCGGTTATGGTGACAGTTCGTCTTTGCCACACCATGAAGAAATTACCAATTTATGTTTTTCTTGTCCTCCTCCACTTCATTTTCCACCCATTTGTCTCTGCGGAGCTCAAACATCCCTGCCTGGAAACAGTGAGCTTGAACATAAGAAGGAAATGACTGCTGAATATGAGAGCTTTTACATAAATTCCACCCTTAATGCTGGCTCGTCAAGGACACACACAGGCACAGATGCAAACACACACACACACACACACACACACACACACACACACACACACACACACACACACACACACACACACACGTATACCATACATACACATGTTTCCATGTGGTTAACACAGCAGTGGCACATTGCTACGAAGGTTTTTTTTTCCTCAATTACCAGCCCTGTGAGGAGCCTTTCACTCTGTGAGGAGCGTGTTAGCCATCAGCGAGGTTGGTAGTGAGAATCAATACGTTTCCAGTACACACTACAGATATGATGTAGTTACTAAGAAGCACTGAGTCATGATATCAGACACCAAGTATGTTTAATATCATTTTTTTCTAAGCTTTTCCTTTATCTGTTGTACACATGCTGAATGCCACCGTGTGGATTTGACTATTGGGGCTTACCCGTATGTGTTAAAAGGACACACAGAGAATAAAACAAACCTCAGCTCCACTGCATTGACTTTGGTGCTTTGACTGTTGAAAACCTTTCTAGACCATGAAAGGATATATAACCCCTATCCTATATTGTGTGCAAACAGGTCCATCTCAATACCTGCGGTGGACTGGCAGTGTTTGTGAGAAGTGAAGTGCTGAAGTACCCACTTGTTTGACTAGAAACACTTGATTAATGAGGCCATCCTGTGGCACATGTTCCATATATAGAGCAGAAAAGTAGCATCAACCATAGAGCAGCACTGTTACAATTAAATGGAAACAAAGGCACATTCTGTAGCAGTGGAGTAATGCGGCTGTTAAACCGACTTAACAGAGATACTGTGCGTAGCTCAACTGTACGTAATGAAGATACAAACTGATTTATTTTGAGAAATCTTTGAAGACATATTTGATCTTTCTTTAATTAATTGATAAAGGATGCGAAAATGTCACACATACATGTAATACATTATCTGTGATGATTAGACATGTTAATAATTATACTAATAAATATATTTAAACTAGTGCAGCAGCATCTCCATGTACACTACCAGTCAAAAGTATGGACACAACTTCTGACTGCATTGAATGAGAAGGTGCGTCCAAACTTTTGACTGGCTGTGTTTGTTGAGCCACAAAACCAGGCTAACGTAAATTACAATTCAAAAAGAAAGGAAGTGTGAGTAAAGTGAATTGTTTTTCAGAAGCAAGATGATGCTCGATGACGAAGTTCTTAAATCATAGGTCTTCAACACATGGTCCGTGGAGGTACTGCAGGGGGGGTCGCAAAATCTTTGGTTGATTAGACATTTTTTATATATTTTTTAATTTTCAACCACAAATTTAGCTTAATATTGAAGGCAAAATGATTATTATAATGTATAATTTATAAATAGCACTAAGCCAAGTTTAATATAGTGGGTCCCTACTTAATCTCTCCATCAGTTTGTGGGTCCTCAGCCTGAAAAATGTTGAAGACCCCTGTCTTAAGTGACTGGCTGTGATTTTGATATTCGGTGATGGATTTGTCTTACAGAGAAATTGTCAGCTGTGATACAATAAATGAATAGAAATCAATAGAATCATATGTGCTTGCTCCATAAAGTATACTTCCTGAATCAGGTGCATGTCCGAAATCTTTGAACTATTTGTCCCAACAATAAATGTGTGGGGCAGCTCGAGCTGTGCCAAGTGACAGAGGAGGGCAATTACATCATTCGAATGTCACTGATCTATCCAGGCTAATCTAATCTAATCTAATGATGAGGCCTGTCCACATGCGCCCAAATAAAACTGCAGAGTTCACTCCCTCTCTCTCTCTGTGTACCACCAGCAGTTGCAATCACTGCGAGTTAGCACCTCGTCACGAGCATTCTTTAGGACATATTAGCACAGGCTTCTCTGACCTATCTAGTTTCAAACCGCACACGCATACGCACATGTATACGCACACATACGTACGCCGCAACCTAATATGATCCGTCTCCCACCCTAACACAATTTTTACAGAAGGCCTCTCAACAACAAGCTCTCGGTATAAAAATATCCACGGGATCATTAAGGGCAGGGAGCCTGATTGGTCAAAAGCAAGGACATGTGACAGGTGTAAGCCAATTGAGAAAAGGGAGGACAATGAGGATTAAGTTACCTGCATCATTCCTGATGTGTGTGCGCGCGTATTTATACAGCGACAGCGAAGGTGTCAGTGTAAAAAGGTCAGGCCTTTGGGTAAACACTTGTGGCTGCAGGATCAACGGCACGCCTTGTTAATCGTGCAAGCAGTTGTGCATGAGTGTGAATTGACAAACACACCTAAATGCAGTCAGGATTTAAAGGCCTCATTTGAACAGAATTGAATTTCTGCAGTCAACTGACCGCACAGGCTTCTCTCGGCCACCCCCCCTCCTCCAACCAGCTGCCTGTCTGCCTGGAGCAGAAATCCAGGATACCATTTTGCGCAATTTATGTCAATCCAAATGGAGCAGAAAGGAAAATCAAAGACCTGAGTAGGCGATAAAGTGCATATTTGCCCCGTGCTGTAATACGGTCTGTTACACTGTGAAACTCTCGCTGAGTGATGTGAAGTCATGCAGGTTGCCCAATGGGAGCCGGCTCTTTCGGCTTCCTCCGCTGACTGGATTTCTGGTGGGACAAAAAGAGAATGACCACATGTCGTTTTTTGGCGCCATCATGTGTTTTGGTATCCTTGCTTTAGTGTCATCGTCTTCCTGGAGCTCTTCAAGGTGTGTGTGTGTTATGTCAACTTACTATGAACACAAACCTCTCAGTCAGTCTGAGTTTAACTTTTATTCAGCATCTTTACACCAGGTACACAGCACCTGGTGTAAAGATGCTGAATAAAAGTTAAACTCAACCACATGTGATTGAATTTTGGGCTAGTTGTAAAATATCAGTTGTTGCTTAGACCCATCTCTGAATCCCCTACACACACAGACACACACACATTCCTCTGTTGAACCAAGCCAAGCCGAGCAGATCGAAAAGCCACATGTTGGTTCTGGATCCTGGCTGAGCTGTGAATTGAGAAATGGTCAAAGCGTGCATTGGTTTGTTTGCATTCTAAACTTCGATATCTAAAACCCAAGCAACCACTGAAATATATGATCCTTACTCTTACAAAGACTTACATAATCCATACAAAACCCTTAATGAGGAAATATCTTGTTAAAAGAAAAAAGAAAGACATTTTTGAATATGGAACCTTTGCCAGTCCCTACATTTGTCTCAGTATTATTTTTTTTAAACTTAGTCAAGTGTCCAAAGTGTCAACATCATCAGTTTCACTTTACAGTTTACATACTTTTGGTGGGCACTTTACAAATTAAGAATAAGTGCTGCAGCAGTTTGCTTATTTGACTTTAGTTGTTACTGCCTTTTTTGTCTGTCCCTGATTACCGCTGGCATTGACATCAGCATCTTTGGTGATCTGATCACAAGTGGACAGCTCTTGGTACAAGACGCATTGAGGACACGCTGAAATCCATTAACTGAGGCACAAACTTACTGTAATTAATGTAATTTGGGTCCAGCTGTTTGTGGTCGAGTTTATTAGAAACTGCAGCATCATATAGTTACATAATAGCGTCTATTACAAATTTATCTCCAACACAGACACCGGATAGATCGGGATTAGGAACAGCAAATTACGCATTTTTCTTCATTTTCTTTAACTTCCTCAGCTTTCATCATCACAGCTGTCAGGATATTTTAGCGCACTGTTAATAAAAGTCTGATGTGTTTACACAAGTATGATGTTACATTTTTTATTGCCGAGATTTTTCTGTTTCACAGTCTCACAGCAGGCTGTTTACAGTGTACAGATGTTTTCCGAGTGATGTAAGTGTACAGTGTGTGTTACCGATCACAAGTGATCACTCAAGACTCATTTGGACACGCACCGGCGAACGAGAATGGACGCACTTCAAGCTGTCCTCTGGTGATCAGATCACCCCAGACATATGTTATCGTCAGCTAGCGCGGTTAAAGCCGTCCTCCTAAACCCTCTCCTAAACACCTTTTGGAAAAAAGTCGATACCACTATTTATCGTGTCACTTTCTGCCCTGTAAAAATCGCTGAAAACAAGAGACGGTCTGTATGGCTGTTGTGAAATTTGCCTCTATGCCAAAATTAAAATGAGGTCAGAGACAAAGGATGAGAGAAAGGAAAAGCAGGAACAGAGAGATTGGGTGGGAGGATTTAACATGGAGAGACACAGAAACAGACAACCAGACTGAGAGACAAAGAGTGGGTGGACAATTGACTCCCTTAGGAAACACTCCATCCAGAACTCAGACGCAGCTCCTTAACTCAGCATGACCATACACAAACTCTCAGACGATCCTTGAAGACGCATGCAAACACTGACCCCAGGGCAACAAGTTCATAGGTTTGCCCTGTGCCTTGTGTCTTTTATAATCTGCAGATGACAATTACAGCAAATTTGATTAACAGAGCTTGCGGCATGGCTATTGGGAGCTTCTTTCTTTTTCCTTTTTTTTTTAATGGTGGGCTAGTGTATCATGTTTCACTAGCTGTCATTTATACTGCCAGGGGAAGGATGGGGGAGTCCCTTTACTGGCCTAAAGCAGGCTTCAAACAAAGCCCAAAAGAGAGCGAAAGACATGAGAGCTAATGAAAGAAGAAATAAAAGGGAGAAAAAGACAGAAAAAAACAACTGTACAAATGAATGACCAGACAGAGACAATTTAACAAGAGATGTGGGAACGTTCTCCGAGTCATCTAGAGTTGGATTTCATTTTGGCAGCTCGGGGTGAATAGCCATTACTTTTCCAAGGCCATCACATTGTACAATTACTACTATGTCAGGAAGATAAAACCCCAATCCGCCCGCGCCTGCGTATGGATACTGTCATGAAATCACTGCGACCATGAAACAGCCAGACAAATAGTCTGGAAATCAGGCTCAAGTTTTTGGAGAAAAAAAAAAAAATGGAGCTCTGGGCTGCAACGCTGAATAGAGAAACACTCCCTCCAGGATGAAAGGCAAATGAAAATGCGCAGTACATGCACCCACACACTGAGCGATAATTTGCACACCAGAGCAAACAGTCAGAGGGACACTTTTGGGACAAGATCTGCCCAAGTTAGCCGTCTTTTGATTGGGCCCTCGCAATTTTACAAGAGCTCTGAGCAAATTCAACAGCTTTATGGTGAGGAGTTCCCCCCGTCTTTCTTTCTTTCTTTCTTTCTTTCTTTCTTTCTTTCTTTCTTTCTTTCTTTCTTTCTTTATTCCTTCCGTCCATTAACAGCCCTCCTCTTCATTAGAGATCTTGTTCTCCTAATAGAAGTCAAATAAAGTATGACTTTATGTTCCAGCCAGCTGGTTAACATTCAGACAAGGGCCCTTCTATGGCCTCTAACAAAGAAAGCAAGCAAGCAAGGAGGACAGAAAGGAGTCCTAGTTATTTTTCCAGTCACATCAACGTTTGAGTGGCTGGTGCACCGTGAGTGTTATCAGCCTAAACAAATCACCAAACCGCGGCCCTAATGCAGTCGGAGGGAACGCTGGATTTATTTTTCTTTCAGGGATACAAATGGTTTTGTAATAAAAATTCGGCACAGGCTTTTGGGCCTAATGGCTACCTCTTGACAAGTGTAAATGAATGGCCAGTAAGGGAGCATGAAAGAGGGAGGGACAAGGAGAGTAGTAGTGGTAGCAGTGAGAAACAAGGTTTGAGATGAAACATGCTGTTCTCGCCTCTGACACACACACACACACACACACACACACAGTCTGTGAGCAATTTCACAGCGCAAGGTATTCCCTTCCTTGTTCAGCGAGACATTTTCATTAATCTACACAGCTAATGCACTCGGCTCTGTCTCTGTGTGTGCGTGCTGAGGCGGGCTGTTGTTGGAGTGTGTTGTGGTCTGGCAGTGGTGGTTGATGGAAATGTGCTGAGTCGTGGCCATGAGGAAGTGCAGCTGTTGAGCAGCACGGTCTCACCAGTGACTGTACATCCATGTGTGCGTCCACGGCTCTTTGTTCCCTTATGTCTCCCCGACTCTCTGCGGTAATAAGAAGTGGCCATGCTTTAATTCCTCACTTACACAGGTGCTTTGTCTGTGTGATGGTGTGGCAGCGCCTCTGTGTGCGTAGGCAAAATTAACTGCCTCTGTCCCTGGTGAGAGTGATTGAAATCAAATCCATTCTATCAGGCTGTGTTGAAATGAACTGCTTCAATTCACTCTCAGAGATGGAATAATCCAGACCTAACCAGCTGACCTGAAGGCACCCGTAGACGGCCTCGTAGTTTATAGAATAGGCACATAATAAGAGTGAGAAAGATCACGTCACGAGACAGTGGTCAACTTCTCTACCCAGAGATCACTGTTCCTCAACAGCTCAGTTGTTTGGCACATCTCTACTTCAACTCTCTTTCTTCTAGAAATCCACAAACATGTAAATCAGTTTCTAATATTGTGCACGTGACAACGTCCTGTCCCTTTCCTTCACACATCCACTTACCTTACCATCTACCTTCCGCCCTCCACTACCCACTTTACTCTGGAGCTCATTTCTTCCCCTCCAGCCACTCGGTTTCCGTCTGACTTCTGCGACGTTCACAAGCTAAACCGACCTTATAA
The DNA here is from genome assembly GCF_022458985.1 of Mugil cephalus. Taxonomy (NCBI): domain Eukaryota; kingdom Metazoa; phylum Chordata; class Actinopteri; order Mugiliformes; family Mugilidae; genus Mugil; species Mugil cephalus. Next base: position 19,452,678 of record NC_061782.1, on the reverse strand, counting down.
ACACCCACAGGTTCCCAACTATTTCAAAAATCAACCTTGTAAACACCAGGTCGAAAAGGAGCGGACACACGGGGGTGGAAGCTCACTTCTCGCCCGCTCTGAAATTTCATTTAATTTGTCGAGCAACGGCAGGTTTCGAAAATACGGACGTGTTGCCTAGAAAAATAAATTGGCTGCGGCTAATTTAATTCGGCGCTGCACCTCAATAATTTCTCATTAGAGGGATTTGTAAATAAGGAGGCACACACGGGCTCAAGCAGATTTGCGCGTACATAAACAAATATGCGTCAGCTGCGGGAAAGCGAGCATAACCTGTGATTCTGCAGCAACACAAATACACACAGATCTAAATGGCTAATGTCAATGTCAGCATGAAGAGAGAGAGAGAGAGAGAGAGAAAAAAAAAACTGTCGGTAATGTGCGCTTATAGAGACACACACGTACACACACACACACAGGACAAATAGACTCGCTGCTGTCATGCCTTTTAATATCCAGCCAAGAGACACATAGCAAAAACTGAGGCTGACATTTCCAGTATGTTATGAAGAGAGAGAGCAAAATAAACATTATAAATAGCCGTGTTGACATCATGTGTCTGCTGTGGAGCACCAATGTAAAAAAAGGGGCATGGGGACTTGTTGGGGAAGAGATGAGGGAAAGGCAACAGAAAAGTGGGATCTCTGTGCTCTGATTTCTGACTGAGACATGTAACTGATATTCCTGCGCCGACATCGATGGATCTTATTAACGTGTTTCTGTTATTTTTGTGTGACGGGCTCTTAGTAAGTTTGCTTTTCAGGCCCGTAGACGGTATGCAGAGATGGACAACGTGACAGCTCCTCAAAATTGAACCGGATCATGTCGAGCTCCCACTGGTGGCTGGCTGCAGCATGGGGATGCTTAGGTAAAGCCCGCACCACCCACATTAGAGGATGGAACAAACTAAAACATCCAAAGTGCACAAGTAGTTGGTTGTTCTTATAATTATTTTGCATGCTAATAGCTCTGTTAAGTTTTAAGTAGGTATTTGATGCTATAAAAATGGGAAGTGACATCATGATGACCACTGTGAGTGACAGCTGCTGTCATGGAGGATGTGTCAGAGTTTCCTGTAGACTTCAGAGATGCAGCGTGAACTTTAAAGATCTGGGTCAAACCAATAAAATGAATTGGTCTGCAGTAAACTGTTGTACCCTTGTACCCATTTTACCCAACTAATAAGCAGCAAAGCCTGTCAATATCCAACCAGCCATGCTATACATCAGATTTACAGAGCCTGAATTATGCTCTGTGTCACTGATCGCCTTCTGTACCCAGAGGTCACAGTTCTCCCATCAGGTTAATGCCACAGATTAATCACAATGCTCCTCATTCCAAAACAGTATGTGATCCAGCTACCTGCAAATGTCAAGCAGGGCTGGGTGTATTGATCTAAATATTGATAGTATCGATACCAAGGCTAGTATTGGTATCTATTCGATACTAGCGTAATGAGATCGACACTTTTGTTACAGTTTCTCTTCTATACGTCCAGTAAATCACTCCTCACAAAGTTCGTGCAGCTTCTCTCCAAGTCTGCAGGAGCTTCTCCATCCTCACCTGTAGTAAAATGTGGGATATGGACAGAGTTTGACACCCAAGTCGTAGCATCACAGCAGCGTTGCAAAGCTGGCACTGATGCCTTTATTGAAATGCATTGGTGCTCGGAAAAGAAGAGTTACGCGGGATTCAGACCCACTTCTTTGGTGGAAAAGAATGAGCCAACATTTCCCTCTCTGAGCAGTTTTTATATTTATTATTAACTTGTTGCTTTTATTTACTTGTCCGCTCAACTGGCTTTGTTAGTGGCTTTATATTCCATTGTTATATTTATATTTTTGTGACATTGTTCCTTTTTTTATTTTGCACTAATGACCTTTCTTGCTAAAACTACTGTGCGTAGTAAAAGGGTAATTATTTAATTTTTATACTGTTAAATTGTTTCATATTGTAATTAGTTAATGGAAACAGGTTTATTTGAGTGAAATGCTTGTCCTAAGTCATTTCATAATCATAATCAACTGAACTAAAGGCAAAGTTACGAAGTTATTCAACGATCATTGAATAACGACATCAGTGATACTAACCCTGTATTTACTTGGTATCGGATTGAGACCAAAATTCCCAGTATCGCCCACCCCAGGTATCCCTTCTGTTCCTGCGATTGACTCTAGCGTAAGTACTGGTGGGACATCAATACAACGGCTCCACCACCAAATACTGCTGCACACACTCTGGCTCCAAACACAAAGAAAATGGGTCTGCCTATATCCCAGGAACTTTGTCCTCACTTTGGCTAATCAGAGGAAGTGGAGACATGTCCATCTTTGTATACTGTCCATAGTCGAGACACTGTAAGACATCAGGTGCCACAAGGTGCCCCTTAATCTACACTGGTCTGGTGACCAACAGTTGAAATAAAGGTGAAATAAATAGCGACATGTAAATGTAATTGAACTGACTGGATGAAAAAGGGTGAACAGTTGGGAGAAAGCGCACTAACAGGCCACCAAGAGGGAGGGGTCACACGGAGTAAGACAGCTAGAGAGGTAAAACCAAATGTTTTATCATGAGATGTTTGTAAAACTACATAGTAGACTTCAGATGTGTTTGGATATGACCTGCAGTGAGTAGATCCACAGCACTGTCTCCGAAAGCAGTTCAAATTAAAACCAGACAACATAGTGCTCTATCTAACTTTGACAGGACAAGTTGTGTGTCTCTGTGCTTGACGGTGTAATAAACATTTCATTTTCTCTGCTACATCTTAATTGATCCTCTGTTGGATCTTTATGGACACGGCTCTCTGTCCTCGCTCGTTTATGGATGCCCTTTAAAAAAAATCAAACATTACAGGCGCGCCAGCCTTCCCTGCTTGCTCTGGTGCGTTGCTGTTCGTTGTGCGCGATAGACAAAACAAGTGAAACAAAAGGAGAAAGGAGGGAGTAGTGAAAGGGGGGGGAAAAACGGGAAAGTGTTGAAAGATTCATAACAGCCACCCAAAGCCCTGAATGTTTATTCTGCCTAATTATGCATATGACTTGTAACCTGACACCCTGTGCTGTGGGAATGCCACAAAACTAATTATGGTGTAACTGCAATCCTAATTAGCCCATAAACACACACTGTCAGAGAAACACAGACACGCGCACGTGTACACACACGCAGAAAGTTTTTTTTTGTGAGAATGTGCTAAAAAGCTATTGGTACGGTTCTTACTGTTACGCACATACACAGAACTGCCTCATTTACAGTTTACAGTTTAAACAGGGGCTGTGGTATTTGGTGTGGTTGTTAATGTTAGACAGTAAAGCTCACGGCCGCTGTTTAGGTACCTTTAGAAGGCTGGGAGCTCATATAAGCCATATTATGTGGACATCTGATACCTGAGTGTCTAGACGATCTTGTACTAATGTTTTTTTTTTTTTTTCTAGTACATGCACATTTGGAAGTTTTTAAGTTCATGTTTATTTTTTGATTTCTGTTATAAGTTGCCACACTTATTGCAAACATTTGAACCGAGCCATTGTTTCGTTTTAGTCATAATATGTCTCGATCAGTACAATGAAACTGGTTTATGTTTGCTTGTATAATTCTCCAGAAACAAGACAACAAAGGACACTGCGCGCCCTTTTAAAATCTCATCGGATCTCTATCAAACACGTTCGGCGGCATTTATTGTAAGTTTCTCTCATCGCTGTGTGAGACGTGCTCCACTTGAGAGTTTCAGTCCTCGGTATGTCACAGTATCCTCGCTGCTCCTGTTCCAGACATGGGTCCAGTGTAAACCAGGCATGACAGATACTCTATACTCCGGTGTAAGGTTGCTGACTTGGCCTGGGCTGCGCTCTAATGTTCAAATCACTGGCGAACCATATGCAGACTGGCCTTGATTTCCAACACCATCAACAGTATTTGTGTTCCCGCATTTTATTAATGGTCGACGCACCTTCAGCTGTGTCGTCAGCAGGAGCTGAAGGCGTTTGGAGCACAGACGCTGTCGACGGCCTGACAGTATTTTGCAGAACATCATCTTTAGGTAGTTTTGTTTCTAAACGGTGGTCCTGAAAGATGGATCGGCAGAATTATGTTCTTTTGTATTTGTGAAACAACATAATGTGCTGTAATTGCCTTGTTTCAGATACTTGTTCCAGCAAATTTCCTGTGTTATTACGAGCGGCCCTATTTGTTTGTGAGTTTAAATCAAGATAGACTCAAATTTCAGGTCATTATCCATTGTAAACTTTAATTAAATGTTTACAGGAGGTAGTTGAGTCACTTCAGCTAAAAGCAATTTTTTTTTTTTTTTAACAAATCTAATTCATTTGAGTGGATTATCTTCATCAGTTGTTATCCCATCTTAAGACCCGACGCATGTAAAGAAATATAGCACCATAAGGTTTGCAGAGAGACAGATTGGGTTAGATTAGAGGCAAGTCATTGAGAAAGGGGCACAAGGTGTGTAATTCTATCCAGACCCTGGCTCTCAGCTTCAATTTAACTGAAAATGCTGCAAGCGAACGTCTCTTCCTTCATAACCCAAACTCCGCGAGAGAATAACTCAAGCGAAACGCCTTAAGCCTCTCTCCAACAAATTTCCCTGAATCAAAGTGGCACTTATGAATAATTACACAGAGTGTTTTTAAGTTGGAATAAGAAGGAAAACAACAATTAACAGTGAAAGTTTTCTCTCCCTTTTTTTTTTTTTTTTTCCACCCCTCAGCCTCCTCCTCGCAGGCAGTTTGTCAGCGTGTGTGCACTGATAGCTTGGGGAAGTATCTATTTACTTAGTGATTAGGACAATTTGACTGTCGCGGACTAGTAAATTCAAACCATTCACTCCGCTAGATTGGCCCAGACAACATCATCAAGCCACAATGTGAAACACAGACACACACACGCGCGGGCAAGTACACACACTCACACAGGCTTAACTCACTGCGCTCAACAGGCGTACAAGGCCCTCATCTGGATTTCTGTCTGCCTGTCTTTTTTCTTCACGCTACCCTCAAACTTAAATAAACCTTCACATATAATTACAGCCAATTCTGTATATTTTCACGTCCATTTCCTTGAAACCCTCAAAACGATAGGCCTCTAAGAGCAGAGCAAAGTGTACGCGTCCTGATGAGCGAGCGGCACACGTTCGCCGCTCGGCTCGGGGGCGGGGTGGTGGGGAGGGGGGGAGTGAAAGAGCGTCTTTTTCTTGATTCAGAGGTAAAAAGGTAAAAGCAACATAATTGGTGCTGTCCTTCACTCGTGCAGAAGCGGCCGTGTGTTTGGCCCGCGCAGAGTGCTGTTCATCTGATCTGGCGTTGCCACGCAGTGATGAAAACATTATCAGAGTCAATATTATGAGTGTGAAAAAGGTCCTCTTACGCAGAATGTGGTATTGTGGTCACATCTTGATGTCTCACTTGTACTAAGTGCCAGAAACTGGTAAAAGGGGAGACAGTGAAATTCAAGTTAAACACTCAGTGTGGAATCGAGTTTGGCGCCATCTGTGACCTTCTTACCCAAAACACACTCGCGCGCACACACGCACACACACACACGCACACACACACACGCACACACACACACGCACACACACACACGCACGCACACACTCAGTAACACTCAGAGTAACATATGACTTGTTCATTTAGTTTAGATTTACATATGTAGCAGTATATGACTTGTATTTTCATGACTCGTTCTAATTCCTCAGAAACATGGAACAGTAGTTTAGAGATTGTTAATCACTAATGAATTAATTGTCAGGTTATTATTATTTTTATTACATGATCCACTTTTAATCTTTTTTCAGTAATTCATATCTTTTTTTCCCTTTTATTTATTTCACGGATCAAATTATCAGTGGCCCAAGACACCAGCACAACACAGTCTTTACACGTCACTATTATTATTTTTTTTTTTTTCAGATTGTCATGGAAAATGATTGATATTCATTTCCTGTGGACTTTATAATAACTTGTGTGAAACTATTGTAGTGGTATCAGTGGTTCCCGAGCGGGTGATAAGGTCAGGCATGAAAGCATCACCTCACATTTCCTTATGTGGTCGTGACACTCGATCCTAAACCCGGATAATGCACATTCATTCAAAAATACTCTTTATGCAAACATTTTCCTTAAGCAACAGTTGTGTCAACCTGAGATGAAATAGGGCATCTATTTAAATATGCTTTGTTGTGGTTTATATCACGGAGGAAGGGGTTTGAGGCTGTGCTGCAGCCAACCAGTAGAGGGCAATGGGGTTCATCTTTAGTGACCTTTGGCCCCTCTGAGAAGAGCAGACAGTCACAGAGCAACAGGACGTAGACAGCAATATGTTATAGACGATTTGACAATTTGAAGTGGCATCCTACTTTTCCTTCCACCTCTGTGAGGTTGATGATTATTGATTGGCAGAGAGGCTCAGTGGCATTGACTGTGTATTTGTGTGCCTTGTGCTGTGTACATGTTTTGTGTATGTGTGGATCAGGGTTTGAGTGAGGTAGAAGGGGATCTGGACAGCGTCCTCACGGCCAGTGAGGGATGTAAGTAATTACCAATTCTCCAAACACTACTTTGCTCTATTTAAACATATTACATGCCTTACGCAGCCACCACAGGCCACAGGCCCTCTGCACTACAACCCATGAACAACACATACACACGATAACCCACACAGAGGGAAACGGCTCCACGCAGCAACTGCAAGCTGCCTACAATTAACCAGTCATTATCACCTTCATCATGGTCATCATCATACAGGCAAGCGCTGCACACACACACACACACACACACGTTGCATCCCCTAAACCCAAATCCTCGTCGAGAGTTAATTTACACCAGTGTTGTTTTTGTTTAACTTTCACTTCATCCTCTGGAGAGTAATCTGCTCTGTAAGCCGCTTGCCAGATCCATATAGCCCTGACCTGTCTTCAGCAATTCACTCGGTATCTCAGAAAAGATTCCACACCAAGAAAAAGCGTTTACAAATTTTTTTTTTTTCTTTTTTAATTGTGACGTGTCACATTTATATAGAATCATTTTAAATGTTACATTCAGACTTATATTTAAGTGGTCTTGTACTTTTTTTGTCTGACTTAATTTATATGTTTTCACATTATTTGATATTTGTTTGTGTACAGCACAGACGTGTAGCTCATAGCAGGCGTGTGAAACACAGATGAAGAAACCAGTTTAGTGAGTATGTAAAATATGCCAAAGATGCTGTCTGCAGCATCCTGGACAAGAATTTGCTTCCTGAAGTTACTTCCTGAAGGTAAATGGACAGTGTGCGTGTTTGCGGTGAGTTTTCCAAAAACACGTAAGCATTAAAAAGAATAGGAAATGGATTAACAATAAGGTTGAGGTTTATTTAAAAAAAAAAAAAAAGAGAGAGAGAGAGAGAGAAATAGTCAAATGTTATATCTCCTCCCATAAATTACCTTTAAATTACATAAAAATAAAAGAAATCTTAAAACAGTTCTTTTCTACAAACAAAAATATTTGCGTTTTTAGAATAATGTTGTAATGTTGTGATATATATAATGTTTTATGTAGACTCTTAATATCACATTAAATTAATAAGATCAGTTTATTTATACATTTATTTTTTGTAAAGAAGTTCAGAATGGGTAAGGAACATGATCAACAAAGAACAAACAATTATGAACTAATAAGACATTAGTTTCAAAGAATTGTATAAATAAAAATAAAACAAATAAAGTCTGACTAATACTTAAACATACATTTCATCTCCCAGCTTTTACTCAAACTGACACGTGTGTCATTTCTAGAAATCCCCTCAGATACCACTGGCATGAACGCAGGCAGCAAAGCTGAGCTGCATTACCTTAAAATGTTGCTCACGTATCATCGCCTCCGCTGCGACAAGCAACGACAGCTGGAGACAGGAATGGGAGAGTTGACAGAGGTGACTGATAGGCTGGCTGCATGCTGATGTGTTAGTCAGGAATGGCAGGGGATGTGTGTGTCATTCGAGGCGAAGCCCAGAAGGCAGACGCCGTGCTTCGCCCCTCGCCGCGCTGTCCTGCCCACGGCCCTGACAACTGATCTATCCGCAAAGAGAGTGAGAAAGAGGCTGATTAGCTTAAGAGGGCCTCGGGGCTTCATTACAATATCACAACAAACAATTATCATGTCTCCGAAGGGCTGGAAATACACGTGAATATACACAATCACACACACACACACTGGTTCCCTCACATGAAAATATTTTTCTTGTAACAAAAACCTGACTACAGTGTGGGAAAATTAAAAGGCAACCCATCTGTGTTTCATTTACTATCAGTTTTTTAATCAATAAAAAGAGTGTGTCATCATAAATATTATCTTTGTTGTCTCCACACGCAACAGGTGGTTTAATAAATGCCAGAGCAGTGTAAACCAGGTGAGAAGTTTCCCGGTCTTAACCTCTACATCCTGTTGTTTCATTGTCTCTGGGGATATTCGTGAACCCAGTATAGCTCATTAAACCTGTGAATTTTATTGTTAGTGATAAAGTACACTTAGCATGTTGAGCTCTGCTCTGCTCTGACAGAGAATTTAATTTGAGCTGGATGAATTATAATTATATAACCTGTGAAAAAGGAGCTTGTTCAAACAAGAAGGAATAAAAACGGAGAAGTTAAAAATTCACAATGGTTCAAGACAGCATCAGATAAAATTAAAAATAAATGTAATTGTCATTAATGAGATCACTGAAGCCCGTGTAAATATGGCAGATTATGAAAGGTAAAATCATCGTCGCTGTTAAAGAACTGGATTTGGGAAAGAGTGAGGCGCTCTGGTTAGCAGCCTGTGGTGCTCAGACAAAGAGCTGGTGTTGGGTTGCATTGCAGTGGCCTTTGCTCAATAGTCACTACGCACGCACACACACACATGCACTGCAGTAACCTTTTGCTCGGTCCCCAAGCAAAGGTTACGTCCCATACACCACTTAAGTCTCATTTGTGGGAGCCAGACCAGAACAGCTCATTCATAAATCTGAGCAGCTGATACGAAGCTTCATAAATAATGATGAGTACCGTCTAAGCAAAATAACATGTGGAGTGAGAGCTTATTTTCACATTACTACGTTCTTTTTTTTTTACAAATAACATATTAATTAATATAATTAATTCTTCACACAACTGTTACTTTAGTTAAATGGACAGACAGAATAAAATAAGAGTTTAGTGCATAATCGACACTACAAATATGTAGTAAGCTGTCCCTGCAAAGCTCTGAATCCCTGCTCTGAAAACATATGGGCCGACAAGTGCTCAAACTGTACGAATGAAACAAAACTCGTGCCTTTCATTGCGCCCCTCAGTTGAGTAATGACACTCAATCATCACTGGAGCTGATGGTGTACAGAAAACGCTCGCACCATCGGTGCAGTGTACTAATTATACACCTGACTAGCAGCAGCCCAAATGCATTAAAGGTTAGCAACACGCTCATTACTCGTCAACAGAGTCCAGAGCTCTTGTCAGCCTCATGATTAATGGCACTCTCACTCAGACAATATTGCTTTAACATGATTTCTAATAGAGCAACTTAAACTGCACAGAACAAATTGGGGAGCGATCTCTGGATGAAACACAGAACTTTGACTCTTTTACTAAATAAACTAAGCACCAGTGGACAAAACACAGACAAAACAAGATGGATTATCGGATAATATCTGTTTTTTAAGCAACACGTGATTTATTTATTTATTTTTTATTTTTTCATTTATTGCTGGTAGTTGCACATTTGCATTATTATTATTTTTTATTATTGCAGCAGAACGCTCCATGACTTTTTTCTATTTCTAAATGTTTCATGAGCACATATGAACTGAACGACGACAAATCTCTGATGTTTTGCGTGTACGCAGCCCTTGTGTATTTTTTCATACACCCCTGACAGAAGATTCCTTCACGACAAAAAAATGTTAACTGAAAAAATTAAGATCCCCCCCCACACACACACACAGTGACGATACAGACCTCTGACCACACACACCATCCGTACACCCGTTTCAGTTTAACTAACCACCAAAACAGGGCAGTGAAAACCCTTAGACTGTAGCTGACAAAAACTTTTTGCCAGGATTATGGACACTGAAACAGTATCTGTGTCTCTGTTTCAGCTGCAGCGAATTAACAGTGACAGAGTTTCAAGGCTGAGTTGGCCTCGTCCTTCTTAAGATCGTCTCTGCTGGGATCCTCCGCGTGTGTGAGCAGATTTAAAAACAAGATCGCGCTCAGCTCGATTGGTTGCCGTTAGTTTCGATATCGGCGTCGATGCCTGTGCATCTGTGTGCTTACTTGTACAAGGTCTGTGAATGCGTATGTGTGTGTTCTGGGTCGGTGTATGGTGTTAAAGGCGTTGGTTGGGGGACTCAGCGGGGACTGCAGCATGCGGTCTTAATTCAATTTAAAGCTCTGTGTTTTGACAGGAGTTAAGAGTTAGCTGGAGTGGCAAGAAAGCTCAGCAGTCTGCGCTGAAAAGATCAGAAACACACACTTGTATGCATGTACCCGCGTATGCATACAAGGACTCAGTCTGAGTGTCGCGGGCAGGCTTGCAACTGCAAATGCTCGCGTAATAAATGTTGAAAACTGTTTTCAAATAAAGCCTTGGTGCAGAAGCATTGAGATCATGTTGAGCGCAGTGTTTCTGCATACGTAAATGTTCTTAGTCTTCGCTGTATTATCAGCATCAGTTTCACAACTCTGCCTGGATCTAATACTGGATAATTTAGTCCAGAGGTACAGACAGATAACTGCCCTGAGGAATGAGCAGCGATGGTGTCCACCATAAGAGGCCTGTAATAAATATGCCACGGATAAATAAAGTCCAACCAAGACAGCCACTTCAGTCTGTCCTAATTACACATATCTTGGGTGAGGTTTGCGTATACTTGTTTGTGTACCTCTCATGCACCCCTCTAAGTATTCATATTTGTGATCGTGTGGCCCCCTGGAGACGGAAAGCAATATGTTTGAGATTTGCATAGAGCTTGGAGTAAAATACATTAAAATTTGTCATATTATTAGTTATTCTCCCACAAGGTGCAGGTATGTAATATGCATTCAAGCTTAACCTCCTGAGACCCTGCACCTGCATACTCATATGGGGACATAAAGTTTTAGGTTTTATCTCAGCTTATTCTGCTTCGTTTAAACCTGTTGTTCCCATTAATGGACACTTTAGACTGCAATCAGTCATATCAAAGGTTAAAACTTATTTATTTATGCTTATTAACGTGCCAAGTTTGATAGGACGCGCAAATTCAACAGATTTTATCAATAGCAACGAGCTACAGCGCCGCTAATTAGCAAGTACTCGTTTGAGGACGTTGGGACTTCATTGTTCGCAGTTCTGTCTTTTTCAGCCATTAGCAGGTATTAAAATAAACTGTCACACACAAACTGTCATAAACTGACTTTATTATAATATGAATAATGAAATAATCCCAGTGTCCACATATGAGGACAGATTTTTATTTTTTTTTTCCCAAAAACTACTACTTCCAGTTCAATGGTGATACGTCTTAGATCCCACTAATTGTAAATAGCTTGCAAAAATTAAAAATGCACGTCTCGGGAGATTAAAGGGACAATTCGTGCTGTGCACAACTTGTGTAACATGCAGCCCTGGATGTTGACCTGTCAGTCCAAAGCTAGATGCTGCTGTGCGTCTTTCGCAGCATGTTTGCGGTCAGATGCGTGTTTGTGTGCGCGCGTGTGTGTGGTGTCTGGACTGGGTTTAACAGAGCCGAGCGCACACGCGAATTACAGATAACGACACAGAGGGGAGCGAGAAATAGATGGAGCGAGAGACGTGATTGCGGTATCCTGGTAGGTAGGTAGGTTATGGGGCCTATCTGTTTCACGTCTTCCCTTCCCATCGTCTGGTTTCCTGCCATTGATCAGAACAACCCACCTCCTCCCCAGCCTCTCCACTGATGGACACAGGGAAACCTGATCACCAAGCAAGGAGTGGAGGTGGTGGGGGCGACAGCGAGGGAGGAAGGAGAAGGAAAGGGTAAAGGCATCAGTGCCGTCTGCAGCCTCTTCTGTCAACCTTGCAGAGAAGCCTGCAAAGAGCCACATCATAAATGGAGTATCTTATTCTGCCCTAATCTAATTTCTCCATTCCTCTCGGCTTTACTGTAAAATGAAAAGATCGTCTCTCTCTCTCTCTCTCTCTCTCTGTGTGTGGATGCATATGTGTGTGTGTGTGTGTGTGTGCGTGCGTGTGTGGAGAGAGGACAGAGACCGAGCCAGGGAGGCCGTTAGTGGAGAAGTGAGGGCGAAAAAGCAAAGAGCGTTTTTTTTTTTTTTTGTGGAACAGATGTTGGAAGAGTGTCACTCATTCAAATGGGTACCCTGTTTGCCGTAGCGCCCTCAGAGCCATAACACAACCCCCCATCGTCCTGCAACACACAAATCTACACTCACACACGTCCACACGCTGGGATTTTGAGTGGCATTTGCGCTGTTTCTCTCGCCTGCCAGGGGGGGTCATCACCTCTTCCATCTGTTCCTGATTGGCCCCCGACGTTGAAGCCAGTTGCCTTACAAAGTCCTGTCCCTTAAACGCAGACAGAAAGAAGAAAAGAAAGAAAACAAATCTAAGAAGTAGAAATCAGTGTTTGGAATTTGGAGGCGATTTAAAGTCTCAGAACTTCATGCAAATGGAAAATATCAGAATAAGGGAACTTAGTTATCAGTTGAAAACAGCTGCTGAGCTGGGAGAGGTTGACATTTAAATACTGAGCCACGAGGAACGCTTTCTAAACAGGCTAGCTACAGATTAACAGTAGCGTGCATCTTGCCAACGACAAGTGACTATAAACAACATTCTTACAGGCTGATTTTTTTTTTTTTTTTTTTTTTTTAGCATGATGATTGTAATAATAGGAAACAAGGAGTCACTGTGAGATTGCTGAGTTGAAATGTGGCAGACAAATAAGAATGTTCTTGTTTTGAAATATAGAGAGAATGACAACAAACTGTATTTTGAGCATCAAAAGATATCTGCGACAGCTGGAATGTTTTTTTAGCAGCATATTTGTTTTTCATTTTGATGTCTTTCAGAATAATTATGCTTTGAGTTAAAATTAGGAACTTTAATCCTCAACTTGTGGATTTTAGTTTCTGGCGAATATTGATACTCAACAGTCTCTTTCACCATCAGCTTCCCTTTATGAAAAGGAAATTTTAAAGTTAAAAGACAAACAGAGGGCTCTATTTCATATTACGGAAGTATTTCTGATCGTTTGCTTGTTATGATACATACCTAGTAATTAGAAACTGTAATTTGAGAGTAGTTAGTTTCTGCTTTAGCCGCAAACTGTTACTTTCGTTAAGTGATGCTGAAGTTTGTCTCACGCGACTGCACAGTTGAGTTTATCACTCCCTTTTTTTGCTACAGTATATAAGTATATTGCGTTATTTTTTTGTTGTTTTCATAAACACCAAATTAATTAATTATCCAAATATGTAGAATAATCTTAGGATCTTTTATTTTTCTCCCTCCCGCAGACACGGACTGATTTTCATTCATTTTATGGATTCCCTTTTCATTCCGAGCTCTTCCTTACAACTCAAGCCAGACTTCGGGTCAATACTGCAATCTGATAGGACCACACAGTCTGGTCCCTAAACCCCCTGTAGGCTCCTACCTCCGTTGTCACAGCCCCAGACACAAATTATTCACGTGCAGTCTCTGTTCTGCAGCGCGGTCGCAGTGAAGAGAGGCGGGAGAAAAAGGGAAAAGTTGGACAGGGCAGACATGTTGACGAGGTTAAATTAAGCATGGCGGTGCCTCGCTCCCGTGTCGGTGCTGTGGCTGGCAGGAGTTTTCGAGATAAGGCCTGCACTGCGCTGTCTGTGTTAAATGCTTGGATGACTCCTGCGTGGCGCTGCTTGCCGTGACAAAACAAACTCGATCCGGCACAGGCTCCGTCGCAGGCGTCGGCTTTAAGTTTACACTCACTGCGGATTGTTAGCATTTACCTGGAACTTGACTGTAACTGGTTTGAGTTTCAATTCCTGGTTCGATGTCATTCCGAGCCACAGATCATTACCAGTGTCAGCACCTTTAACACTATTTCCACATCAAAGAAATGGTGTGAAGGAAGACTGAAACAAGGCTGCGTGACCTCTACTCTAGACATCTCTGTTAACTTTGTTTCTCTGTTAACATTTCGTGAAGTTTAGTGTTTCATTGTTCATAAACAACAGAATCCCAAGATCCCTGAAAAATGAGGCTTTCAGATACATATTTAACACACTGAAGTGAGGGGGGGGTTAGGGAAAGACAAAACCTAAAAAACCAGTAAGTGTTCATTTTATCTGCAGAGGAAATCTCCCACAGATGTGTGCGCATTCATCACAGTGACTGATCTCCTCCGCTCGCCTGTACTCCTCGCTGCGCTGCCATTGTGTTTCTGCCTTGCGAGTTGGGAAACGCAGACGCGGAGAGGCTTTTTGGGGGATTATTACGGGCTATAAGGAGAAACAGGTTGGTGGAGGGACGGAGCTGGGTAAAGTGGTGGGAGGGGAGTGGCTGTGCGGAGGCTCCGCGCTGTAAATCCAAGCAGGATGGGAGGATGGAGAAGATGAGCCGAGGATTGCCTGCTTCCCCTGATATAAATGACTGTATATGTATGCGTGATGAATGATTGCTAAGGGTCACACCATATGCGGGTGTCTAAGCATATGGTGTGTGTAACGGCACGAAAGATGAGATACGCGCAAGAAAGCAGCGAGACAAAGACAGTCGTGAGCCTTCTTTTTAGGAGAAAGTCATTTCTAACCGTTCACTCGTTCAGTTTTTTTTTTTTCCTCAACCTCAATCTGATTCCAGTCTACCTGAAAAGATTTCTATGAGTCAAGATGGGGGGGGGGGCACTTACACAAAGCACATTTGCCTGAGGTTTTGTGTGGTACCTCCTTAGTAGTTTATTCCCACTCTGCCGAGCTAATAGAGTCTGAAAATGAATTTACTCCCAGTCACCAGAGCAGTTTTTAATAAAAGGCAAATTCCCTCTCTGTGTGTGTTATTGCCAGCAGTGTCCTTCCTACCTGAGAGACCAGCAGTTATACCCTAATGGCATTATGCTGTCTCGCTAACACTTATTAGCATTAAAGCCATACAATATTCGCAAATTAGTTTCTGCAAATCCTGAAATAAATACCTTTATCGAATGTATATATTTTGGAGGAGTGTTCTGTCGTGTGCAGCTTTACAAAATGCATCAAAGTTAAATGTGAGGACAGTGAGGACTCTGCATACATGTTAGTCAGAAACCTGAAGCTGATTTATTTTAGTCCATATAATTTAGATTTAAATTAAACCCTTAACCCCCGTGCCCACGTATTAACTGTCTGCATAAATGGATTACAGTGTGTCAAGGCACATACGCTGCGTTGGTCACCGGTGGAAAAGGAGGTATTTTGCTGTGTAAATAAATGATTTAATGCATTGAAAGCTTTCCCTTAATTCACCCTGAGAAACTTCCCCAAAAAAAAACAAGGTTATGCGAAGGAAATTAGATGATTTCATTTTCCGTGCCTTGAGAGAAAAAACAGCAGCTGTCGTATTTGTGGGAGTTAATAAATGTCATGGCCAGAAATTGAAGTTTATGCCCATGACCGGTGTACACACCCTGAGCGAGGCTGCTGTGCGGAGGCAGAGACTATACTGTTCTCACTGTCTTCTCTGGTCCTGCACGCGAACGCCAAGCGCACTCTGAAAACCCAGCTGACTGTGAAACAAGCTGCTTCTAAATTATGACTTTGTCACTTTTTTTTTTCTTTTTTTTTGTCACAGAATTTTTTTGTGCATTTGTGACACGTTTGTGTTGATTAGGGATTTGAAACGCTGGATGCATTGTACATTATAGGTACACGTTTGTTCTTGTACAACAACCTAGAGCAACCTCAACTTAAAATTGTGTCTACTTGTTTGCGTAGTTAAATGTGAACCGCAGAAAACTATGTTGAACATGATCTTTTTTTCAAACAAAGAGTGCAGTTATATGACTTAAGCTGGTTAAAAGTGGAACATTTTTTGTGTTCCTTAATTGTGGTTAGTAGTTTTCCTTCATCAGCTTTCTTTCTTTTTTTTTATTACTACTTAATATTTTCATTAACATTATGACACTGTTCTTGAATGTGTGAAGTTTATCTACAGTATATGATTTCTTTCTTGCATTTCAATTTTTTAACCTTACAGTAATGAACGTCAGACCTGCACAGCCCTGCTTGCTTTTCTCAAACAAGGAAACACTCCAATAACTAATCTAATAAATACAGTCTGTAATAAATCACTAATTATTTACAGAAGATCCCTTTAACAGCTTTAGTCCGTGCATCACTCAGAGCTGCAGGTCCCCATTCTCTGCACCCTCTGCGCTAATGCAGCGCTAATGCAGTGAACGGGGGGCTTGTTTTTATTAGCCAGTGTCCCACTGTTTGGATAATCTCTCGATTTACCAAAGCCCCTCGTTGACAGCCCTCCTCATTGGGTCCCGAGCAGCTACAGGTGTCCAAACACCGCCTAATGGAGCCAGCACGATCTTTAGGTTGGAGAGATATATGGACTTCATTTTGTCAATGTGAGATTTTTCACTGCTGGGCAGCATGTGAACCAAGCTCTGTCACAAACTTCCCATTGGGAGTTCAGGCAGCTCCCACTGCACACATCCAGAAAGACATCATTTTAAGGTAAATATGAAAACCAAAGTAATGTGCTAAATAGGACACTCGGATGCTTGGGGCAAGTTCCTCCTCATCTCCGGTTGTCTAGCAATCAGCGCATGTCAAACACAATAGGCATCAACTATGGTCTGTGAATGAGGACCATCTGACTAGATATTCCAAAGCAGAAACCATGAGCACACTGTTGACTTTGATGCCACAGGAAACACCCTGCGAAAAGCACTGATGAAAATAAGTGGAATTTACGTATACATAGGCAGGCTGGAAAATGCGGTGGAGCTTTGCAGTAGCCTCAACAAATATTCTTTCAAACACACCTGAATTTTTAACCATACGATTAAAAAAATTGTCTTCCTGTTAACGTGCAACAGTTCTCATTAATCTTTGCCACCGCGGCTCTCCCCCTGTCTAGTAAGTATGCATCAGCACCTTAAAAGGGAAGAGGGAAAAGAACACAAGTAGTCGGAAAAGCAGCCGTACTCAAAAGTGTAACTAAAGTACATCTTGATCACTGCTTCCTCTTCTGGTGTGTGCGAAGCCGAAAAGAGAGGCTGCGCAGTGAGAGTGCTGTGTATGCGACGGTGTTTGCCGTGTCAGTCCATTGGAATGGTTGATGAGTTCACACCAAGCAGGCCTGGGTGATGATGGGATAGGTCTTAATGTAGACAGCCATAAACACAGCAAGCCATCTCTAATCCTGAGAGGCTCCTTTGTGTACCTCGCGCTGCACAAACTGTTTTGATGAATCTCCCGACCCCTGACCCTCTGATGACGGATGGCGCTCTGAGGGGAAATGTAACCAGAAGGCAGCGGATCGCCCGGCCATCCTGTTTGGGAAATGAAATGGACTCTTGCTTCATCATCCCAGCTTTTTTGCCATTATATATTTAGTTTCCGTCGAGCGTGGCAGACAGCCTGTGGACAATAGCTTCAGTAAAACGCGTCCTGAGTGGTGAAAAATGAGTAAAAGCGTGAATCACGGTGTAATTGCAAAATAATTTGCGTTTTTATACATATTTATTCGTTGTTTCATTCTTCCTTGCGGTAACCGAGCAGACTGAAACGTTCACCCGCGGATAAAAACTGATGTCCAATATTGAAGCGGTTAAACATCTGTGGCCCAGACACAATCGCTTGTCATGAAATGTAAACTATATTTTCACCACATCATACAATCACTCACCCAGGATTACTCTGAGCATCAATCACATACGTTTTTTTTCCCACGTCAGCATTGTCAGAATAGACATTTTATTAATCGCTCTATGCTAACATTAGCTTAGACTAGGGCACTCACATGAATGATTAGGGTTAAAATAATACACCTGTGCATGGTAATTAAAGATTTTTCAATTTATTTAACATTAGTTTGATGATGATTTGAAAGAGTAACAATTTCATATTTTCAAACATGAGAGGGAGTTCGGGCAGAATAAACAGTTTTCACTGGCGTGAAGCTCGGAGTTTGTCCGTCCGCACACGTATAAGCGCACACACAGGTCACGTCTCCTCGCACAGAGCCTGTTTGTAAGAGCAGCGCATTTGTGAACCTGACAGTGGAAAATGTGAGCCGCTCCCTCAGCCTCCGTTTGGTCTTGGCGTTTTGATTTGTTTGACAGGGGAGAAAATTATAACAGCAGGGGGAAAGAAATATGAAAATATGACTGGTAATACTCTCAAAACACGGATAGTTTCCTTGCTGTCTTTGCAAAAATCCACGGTGGGATTTTCGGTGTGTTCCTGCCCGTAGCGCTGTTTGCACTTGTGTGTACATCAGGATGCATCGCTGCCACGATGAATCATCTTTACTGATGACATGGTATGCTAATCGTTTGTCTATATATTGCAGGTTTGTTTCCATATCTCAAGGGTTTCTTGTGGTCTCCTCAACATTTCTCTGACTGGCTTCCATGAACATTTCATTCATTTATTTATTTATCCGCCCTGCTTTATTGCTTTGATTCCTCGAGCCCGGGGTTATTTAGTTTTAATGAACGCCTTATACTTCTCCTTTGTTAGAGTTAGCAACCAAACTTTTCAGAGTAAACTGTCTCATTGGAGATGATGGTTCAGTTGAGGAGAGCAAACACAGGCGGTGCTCTGATTATTCATAAATCTGGCACATTCGCAGAGAAAACTACACCACAAAGAGGGAAAACTAAACTTTATCAGTGTCATAATGTTTTTCCATCCTGGTTTCAAACCATATCCTTTCCTTGTTTGTATTACCAAACACTGTTTCATTTTGGGGATGCACACTGTGACCGACCTCGTGACCATTTGGCCTTTTCCTCACCACGGCCACTATCCTTCACTGTAATAAACTCAGCAGCCACTTAGGCGCAGCCAAGCCTGGAACATAAATAACATTTTATAATAATAATTAACATAAAACTGCAGTTTAGTGCGCCACAATCGGTGCCGCTGATAAGACGGAACGCGGAATATTGTTTTAGGGTAAAACGAGTCGAGCTGCGTGTTTGTGTTTGAATCCAGACTAATCACTCATCAGCTCGCGTGTGCGCTGCAGCTACTGTGCACGTAACCGCTCATCTCCCCGGAGAGTGTCAATGTACAGTCAGCTTCAAAGATTCAAGAAAGGGCTGTCTAATTGGCTTCCAGCAATAACACAACAGCTACTTTCACCCGGCACGTCCAGGAGTCAACTGTCGCTGTGCTATTTGCTGAGGTGCAACTGCCGCATACAGAGTAAATCTTGTTTTGACATAGAAACGGTCTAATGATTTTTTAAAGCATTTTTTAAGCGGAAAGTTGGGGACATGAATAATGAATGAACCTTTGTCTTGTCATGGAAACCCGGTGTTCTCACTCCAACTGTATGTTTCGCGCACATACTGAGCAGACATAGTCTTTATTGGATGAGGCAGCGCTAGCTAATATATCAGACAAGCCTGTGGTGCAGCGAGTCACACAGATTAAATGACTGCGCAGTGTTTGGGTTGCGAGGGCTGAGTGTTGGCCATCGCTCCAGTGCCAGAAATGAACCTAAATCATTCAGAGGCAAAAAAAAAAAAAAAAAGACACAGAAAACACTGATGCTATTGTGCGGTGTATGCAAACTCTGTGAAGCTGTTAGTGTAGTGGGGAAAGGCTAAAGAGGAAGACAGATTAAGTAACAGGGGAGAGTGAAAAGTGAGGCAAATGAGGGGAGATTAAATGAAACAAAAGAAGTGTGAAAAAAATGCAAAAAAAAAAAAAAGGCATGGAAGGACATAAAGTATTAAAGAAGAACTGGGGAAAAAAGAAACAGGAAGAATGTGAGTGAAAGAGAGGGAGTTTTAGGAGAATCGATGCAGCGTCTCTCCGCTGGGACCAGGCTAACAGCACAGCAGACCGTGGATCTCAGGTGTCCAGTCGATGGCTGATGCATTAGGCTGCTGATACTCGCCGCTTTGGGTTCAAACACACATTTTCTTAATACAACATGAGCCCATTTCCCCCCCTCATTAATCATGTAACCTGATTAGGGCTAGAGGTCTGGCCTGTACTGAACCCTGCTCAGCTCGCCGCCTTTCATTTTGTCAGGCACACATGTGAGAATATACATGTGGATTCATGCGGAGATATTAACCCGTGGTTTTCTGTAGGCTCTGAGTTAAATGTGTGTACTCAAACTTAGGCTTATGCATACATTCTGGGTAAGATTTTTAAATACCAGACATGTTTCGACTGTCATCCGCAGTCTTCTTTAGTTGAAACATGTCAGGTATTTAAAAATCTTACCATTACCGGCTTCTGCTTTCTTTGCTACCGAAAGGTTACTTAATTGGGATCCAACAATAGATGACTGTAGTTTTTAATACTTGAACAACACATAAGTCAATTATTGCTTAAGTTAATGAAGAAGTGTGTCAATTAGTGCAATGCTGTGGCTTATCGATGAGTTTTTAATAGGCTTTGAATCTGGCTAGAGAGGCCAAGTTGGACCAGTGTATTGTTAGTTTTGGTAATTTCATCGAATTATCTAAGAATATCATTGTTATTCTATTCTATTTTACAGCAAAAGTGATCTAACCATACAAACACAAGAAGCTTCCCTCACTCATATGTGCCCCTAGCCCTTTAAGTCACTGGTGTGGCCCCACAGACATATAAATGCACAATGTGTATGGTCACAGATTTTTCAAAGTCGCAAAATTAATATGCAGCATAATAAAATGCAGGAAAAAGACTTGTTTTGTGCCTTTGCAGAACA
Source organism: Mugil cephalus (assembly GCF_022458985.1). Classification (NCBI taxonomy): domain Eukaryota; kingdom Metazoa; phylum Chordata; class Actinopteri; order Mugiliformes; family Mugilidae; genus Mugil; species Mugil cephalus. The sequence goes on along the minus strand of NC_061782.1, from coordinate 19,431,703 downwards.
TTTTCCAAAAGAGGACTGGAGTGTTATGATTATGACTAATTCAAGCCGCTCATCATGGTAAAGAGTGTGAAAGACAGGCTGACAGACAGAGCTAAACCCAATACCACAGAACTAAATGCCATCCTGGTATTAATCAGCAGATGACAGATCCAATCATTGATTTGCTCGTGCTCGTCGTCACGCAGCTTTGCTGCTTTCCACGTTCGTACCAACACACAAAGCGCTGAGGTCGGTTTTGGAGGCCTTGAGATGTTCACTCCAGAATCACAAATAATGGTCCCATTTCTGGGTGCGAATACGTCTCCACAAATATGCACACAAACTCTTCACTGGGCTTTAGGCTCATCCCTGACGAGATGCTCCACTAAGCTGCTTTTGCTTCTGCGAGTGGAAATGTCATACGGTACGTTCGCATGAACTTGACTTGCCACGTACACACGAACACATACATTCTTGTATGGCCATAAAACTGTAAATGTAAAGATTTTAAAAAAGACAAACTCTGATCTCATTAGTTTACTTGAGTTTACTGTGTTCAGTTTGTATTGATTTGAAACTTCTTTGCCTAGATATCATTAGTTAATCTCTTTCTAGTAGTTGCACAAAACCTGTGTATTCATTTGCTATATCTTTGCAATATGTGTGTATAGCTTCCTGGTTTAATCTTCAGGGTTTGATTCAGTTTGTAAATTCTAATCCTTATACCTTATGGAGGTACGGAGTTCCTTACGTATTCATGCTCCTTTATATGTTGTAGCACTGTGTGATTACTCTAAAAAATTTTTTTTGCTTTTTATATTGTGAAAGAAGTTCAATTCCAACACACAGTATATTTGTACTAAAGATAATAACTGATGGCGAAACTTTAATTCTTCAATCCACTCCTTCACTTCACTTAACATTTAGTTTAAGTATATTTTATGAGTGGAAGTGGAAAGTAATAAATGCATACATGCATGTGTTGAATTAGCATTTAAACTCATATTTAGCAACTGAAAAAAGGTCAATGCTGAGATCTGAGGAGGTAGGGAAGTGAAATTGTTTAAAAATATTTATTAATATGTTTGTTCTCCAGCAATATCATAATAAGTTAATGGTTGATGAAAATATTGGGTAATGGATCAAAATTAAATAAGCATCTATATATTATTTCTATTATATTATGAATTGAAATTTCATAAAATGTGATTGAAGTGTTGAAATATAATGTCCCTGAGCTGGTCTTTAGTAAAATCTAAATACGTAAAATCAACCTCTGTGAGAACACAGGAAGCTTTGCCAGGAACAGAGAAACAAAAATACAGTGTTTCGATGTGTGTGTGTGGTTGCTGAGAGACCTGGAGGGCAATAGCAGACCAGGTCAGTCTGGGTTTACATGCTAGACACAGTGTCACAGATACCCCCCCTGCGTCCGTCACTCAGTACACATACACACACATACACACATACCATCAGACAAGAACATACAAACACACACTCTCTCATATGCAAACTGGCAGCGTCCTCTTGATTCTGAACATCATTACTCTCTAATGAGCGTCTGTCAGTTCATACTTGGGACTTTTCTTCTAATCATACGGCTTTAGTTTGTTACTTTTTCTCAGAAAATTCTAATCTCTTCGAGAAATATACAAATATACAACCCCCGCTCCCCTTGAAGTTAATAACCACAGAGACGTGATGTTGTTTTCAGAAGAATTAAAATGTAAATTATTTAATTTCATTGTTGTTTGTGTTGTTGTTGTTATGGAGTGATTCTTTCCTTTAGCCAAAATGTTAATTCCATCGACGAATTAGTTGCACATTCCTTCTTTTATTACAATAAAGAAGGAAAAACATCACAAAGTTAAGTTTTGTTCACAGACATTCACTGAACATTCAGGCATGTGAGATCTTTTCATTAGTTTTTTTATACACTAAACTTAAACATCCCGATCATAGGACATCAGGAGTGTTACCACACTATTACCCATATTACCCACCAACCAACAACCTAATTTCTCTATTTTTCTATTTTACTTTATCCCTCCAAACATTGCTGAAGAAGTTGAGGTTCAATTTGCATCGATAAAGTTTCTTGTTTGCCTTTAGAACTCTCTTGCAGAACTGTAGATCTGAAGAAAGAACCAAAGAATTTAGATTCTCATGGCCCTCATCCCAGTCAGTCAGGATTATTATTTTATTATCCTATCTAACAATCTGATTTTTGAACTTTGAGATGCTTAACTTATGGGTGATCTCCATCTATATTGCTGATGAAAAGTCTGTTCTCAGTTTTCTCAACTTAAGCTCTTTATTTGATATTCCACTACAAGGAGTTAATCTCTTAGCTCTCAAACCATTTACAGGTAACTTTACATCATCCACAATGCACTATCTCTATTATCTGCATAGTACTTCAAGGCTCTGTCTTATTCTTCCCTTCTATTCTGCATTTTTATGCTTATGCTTTATCACGTTAAACAGCCATGAAGGTTATTATGCTAGGTTGAAGACATAACTGTGTGCGCCTTTAAAATCAGAATCCATGAGCAGTTCCAGTATTCCCATACACTAGTATATTGATGCATATACGTTAAGCACACTCTCTGTGTCCTCTCTCTCACACACACTTGATCACACACTCACAGGGATGATATTTCAGTCCATGGTAGAGACACTGCACATCATTTGCAATTGCTGTCTGTGTGGTTTCCTGGTAGATTCATCCTTCATCTAGTACAATGACTCGGACACAAGATACCCATTCATACTAACGTGGAGTAGTCATGCTGGTGTTAATCTCTTAATCGCATGCAATTTATATGTAAAAAAAAGATACACTGAAGATATTGAGCCCCTAATTTAAAAGACAGACAGGCCGGCTTCTTAAAATTAAAGTGACTTTCCTAGAAAGCAATGTTTTGTTAGAGAGAAGCTCAAAATTCATGTGCATGAAAACCTTTAAGATTAAAAACAGAGAGGTGTTTAATATCATCGCTATAACCACATGCACACGCTCTACTTACAAGATGATTAAAGTGATTAAAACACTTCTCTGATAGTGTCCACTGGCATGAAATCAGCAGACATTTCTACATACATACCGTACTCACCCTGAGCCTTCATTTAATGAGCCCCCATGGTCTTCAGATCAATAAAGTGCTAAGTGGCCCTTTGAAAATAACACTGTAGTGTTAAGTTGGTCTGTCAAGCATACGGTCCACGAGCTGGACAGCAGCACTTTAACTTAAGAGCTGCCATCTTGTTAACATGGATTTAGTCATAACCAGGTTATGATGGGCTAAGGGTCTCAACCAGAAATTTAATCAGATCGAAATAATAATGCTCACACATACACATACACATACACACAGTCTTAATCACGGAATAGTGCCTAATGGTGAAACCATAATACAAAACGATGCCAAAAACGATGGTGACAATTCACACTCTACTACTAATATACTATTGGCCTACATCAGTACTTTCTTTGGGCACAAATGGTTAGACTCACTTGTCAGTACATTAAAGAGCACAATATAAATTTAAGAAAAAAAAAATACTGCACTCAAAAATGCACATGGTATTATTGACTAAATTGGACCTCTCTCCCACCTTTACCACAGCCAACTCCATCTTTCCAAAGAATCTCCCACCCACAGCCTAGCAACACACACACACGCACACACACACAGAACCTAACTTTGAGGGCGAGCTTGCAAATTCCTGAGGGCTATCGGGTTTCGGGTTGCCTTGGCGACCAAGCACGGAGGCAGATCCATTAATCATTGAGAGCAGTTCGCTCCAGAGTGGAGGTCAGACTGATTGCTGTGGATAGGGTATCATCCCAAAACACACACAAAACACGCACTAAGGAACTTGATTTAAATGAGAAAAGATGAGTTTTCCTCCCTTTTCGCAACTTCAGTTCTTTTCTAAAATCCATACAGCATGCAGTAAACCACACGTGTACAGTAAGTACGACCTACAAACCGAACTGAACAACAAGCAGAGCACATTAGGATGCAAACGCATTATAATATATAATCAAATCTGTTGCGTGAACACTTGATTATCTTTATTGCTCTCTCTATGGTTCTCTTTATCCAAAAGACCCAACACAGACACACACACACAAAACAATCACTCACTCCAGTGTTGTCTGGGCATCGGTGCGGCCATGGCGGTGTCATGTGACGTGGCTGCGTGGAGCCGAGTGGATTAAGAGATTGGAGCGACGCATTTATTTTTCAGGGACTAGGCTGAAACACTAGACCTGCACAGGTGTCTAGGAAAACCGAGAGAGCAGAAGCAAAAGAAAGAGAGAGAAAAGGGTGGTAGAGGAAGAAAAAGACAGACGGGAGCAGACATTTACAAAGAGAAGAGTTATATGAAAAAGCTATTAATCTCCTTGGGCTGAATATCAGAGTTTTTTTTTTTTTTCTTTTATCCACATCTGTCTTTGTGTTTTCACATTCCGACCTCTTCTGCTAATGTTGTACTCAGGTATAATAAATGCATTAGAACATCATATTTCAAAATAGGAAGCTATAAAACACTAGGTAGCATTGCTTGAAATTACCGTCATTATTATTTTAAAGGATCAACACATTCCTGATTATATTGGAGGGATATTTTTCACAAACTAGATATAACAAGTGTGTCCAACCTTTTGATTGGTAGTGTAAGTACAAATGAGGACTTGGGGCTTGGATGGTTGGAAAACCAGTCAGCCGATCCCAACAGCCCCATATGCTTGCTGAAGTTCCAGTGAGCAAGGCATTGAACTCCACAGTTCACTAAATGGGGTCGTATTTCCACGGTGTCATGTCTTCGGCATGAATCTTGAATAAATGCAGTCCTCTTTTGATTTTTTTTTAAATCTTTAAACTCAGATCACAATTTCCTTCCATTATTCTCAGACACATGATCCGGCACCCGACCTGGGATCCTCTTTCACTTGGTGGTGTTGGGTTGCTTTACTTTTTGTAGTTAATGGGGCTTCGCCCATCAGACATCAGACACCTGACATAATGGTCACTTAACCGTTTAGCAAGTGCTTCTTTTTACTGACGTCGTCGAAGAAGACTCAAAACTAAGTGCAGTGTTATGTTGGTGGTGTTCGGAAGCACGTTAAAGAAGGATCACATCACCAGCCTAAAATAGATTTCAGAGTCCTGGCAAAACAAGGCAAACAAAAAAAAAACATCAGGGCATGCTCTTTATGTTGGCCTAACTCTTCTTAGTTATTGGAATTAAATAAACCACAAATACTACCTCTGACACTCAGCTGACCTCTGATGCCAACTAGCACCAGTGGTACCAATGTAAAAACTCCATGCCACAGATGGTCAGAGATGGTCAGGACTAAGACCATTACAATATGTAGACCTCAAGCTGTTGTGTCCACACCCACAGGCACAAGCACATGCTCGCGTATCTATTTCTAATGCAGTTTGTCTGGCAAGATTTACGGCATCTTGGGAAACTTGATGTGGACAGCTACAAATCAGCATGACTGTGATATAGAGAGCAACATTTACACACATGTACACGTGCACATACCAAGTCCAAGCGCATTTGTGTCACACACAGAAACACAGGCTACAGCCATGACTCATGCGAGCACGCATACACATGCGGAAACACACACAAACCCGCACAGACACGTGCACATGCACTCATGAAATATAGGTACAGCCACTGCACCACTGGACCGGCTCCCAAAGGTGCCCACTAAATTTACTGGCTCCTCCAGCCACTTCAAACGCTCTCCATAACTTAGAGGCCAGACGATTTTATTGTTTCATGGAAGAAAGGACGGTGAAAAAAGAGAAGCAAAGGAGAGTGAAGGAGTGAAAGATAGATGTACTGAGGAAAAATAAAATCCTCCTTTGTCTCAGACAATTAAAATTCCTCCGGTTGTGAGGCACGTGCACGCACCCATCTACACACTGCATGTGTATGCATGCCCTTGTGCATGGACCTACTGTACACACTCACTACCACTGTGTTCAGTTCATCTTTCATCTCTTGCGGATAAGGATGTCAACTTTTTGTTAACAGTTGGCTGAGTGGAATCATGTTTATGTAATCTATAACGTACATAGCAGCAAATGATCTATTGGGAACTACTATTTTTAATCTTTTCTCCATCTGTACCCTCCTTTCCCACCCTCTCTTTTCTATATGTAAACCACCCTGTGAGTTCCTATCGGTGTATCCAGTTAAAGCTACTGATGTAGACATCCTACTCCTCCGGGTTATGAGGCAGTGAGCTGGTAGTAGAACTTGTTAATGTCCACTCCAATAATAACTCCATGCTTGTACACTGGACTAATGATAAGAAAAAGTGATGTGTAGTGTTCATGCCATAGGCCCCATTTAGAGACACCTTAAAGAGACATTGGTTCAGCTTTTATTGCTCCGTTTCCTCTCTGCCTTTTTGTTTGAACTTTGTAGCACCTTTGCTAAACTCCAATAAGGGATGTGAGGACACGTATTATGAACAAATAATGTGTTTTTTGATTTGTGCGCAAAAGTCTGTTTGGGGTGCTTGTTCTGCTAAACAGTCGGTGCCTGTGTGTTCTGTACTTTTTTTTCACATGTTCCTTTTCCTATAACATTATCAGTAATCAAATACTTTTGCACCTCAGCCCTTCAGGTAAACGGTAAATCCCCAGCACACACAGTGACGGGTTAGATGACGCTTTGTAAATAGCAAGCTGAGCTTCCCAGCAGGTGGTCCGCCAAATGTTATCTTTTTGACCTGTGTCCTCGTACGTACACATGCAGCACACACACGCACAAGCCAATTCAGTAAGTGAACAGAGGTGATCATGATGTGATAAGGAGGCCTCTGACAGTAGGACAAGGATTTACTGACTAAATCAGCCTCAAGGGGAACAAAGACGCAAGACGGGTGAGATAAATGTGCGGGGAAAATGTATACAGGTTTTTCTTACATTTTCTCCCACTATGTGCCAAGTGCCTCACTTTTGGGCAATTGTTTAGAGACATGAGCAACTGTCGAATAATAGAGTAGTACCATCTGCTCTTTGAGGGCCAAACTCCCAGCATACAGCTGGTGGTCTCGACTTTAGCCGCCCCACAGATTGTCTACCCGTGTTTGCATATGTAGCGATGTGTGTATCTGTGTCTGTGAGCTTAGCTCTTCGTACTGGGATATGTTCTTGTGTGCGGGCCGAAGCCCACCAAGTCAGGCTACCCAGATGGTATGAGGGATCATATTCTTGATTAAAAATGACAGAGAGAGTTCTGAATTCTTCTCTGTATGTGTGCATATGCTCTGCATCACACGTACCCTCTCCCATATGTCGGTTCTGTACCTGCTCACACACTGACTTAGGTAAAGCTTGGCTCTTATTTCCTGAACAAGTTGATAAATTCCAGATATCTGACCCGCGCTACACACGAACTCAGCTTTGCGTAGATGGAAATGTGGACTGTTCGCGGGAGGTGCATAATTATTCTATGCAATTAACCTTTAATTAAGCAGGCAGAGGCAGAGGTGAGGCAGCAACGAGCCACAGAGGAACAATACGCTGTCTGTTCATTTGCTGGAGTGTTGTGGCTCTGGAGTCTCTGCTTGATGGTTGATAGAGAAATCTGTCTCACAGCATATAAGAGTGAGAGAATTATTCATTTTCATGAGCTGCAGAGAGGCCTGAGAGCACGGCCCACTTTGGTTTACCACTAATAGGCATCGATATTCTCCAAGATACTCGTTGGCTGCTGCAAATATTAAGTGACGGGAAATCAGAGGGACTATCGACCCACTTTCTTACATGCTACATGATTTTGTTTTGTGACATTTTTAGTGTTCTAAAACAGTCTTTTTGTTATTTGCTAGCGTCATGTCTAATGGTGACGTCACGTCTTGTGCAGCTGCAAGATTTCAACTGGTTGTGCATATTTTTAGGAAATAAACATTTTTTTCTCGCTCTCAGACCCTTCTAGACCTTTAACCCATCAGTCAAGGCTTTCAGATTGTACAACTACTCCAACATTCCCACCAGAAGATTGATTCCTTTGATACCATTTTGAATGTCACGGAAAAATACCTCACTATTTTACTTCTAGTGAAATCCTTAGCATTTTCTATGGCATTACCCCAAGAAGAAATTGTGCACATTAAGACTGAGACTGATCCAAGAACATAAAAGTTTCCCAAAGTTTATTTTGTTCCAGGCAGTAATTTAGTATTTTATTAACATGAAGAGTTATAAACATTGCCACAAGCCACAGATATCAAGAGAAGAAAGCTCCTCACCATGCAATGAGGGCTCCACCCAAAGTCCTACACCCTGAGACTGTTCACTAAGCGGAAAGAGAGAGGCCGAGGACTAGTGAGCATCAAGGCTGCAGTCCAGGATGAAACATTGAAAATCCAAGAGTATATCAAGAAAATGGCTCCAAATGATGAAGTGCTAAGAGAATGTCCAATGAGAGTGCAAAGAAAGAGGAGCAGACAACCTGGTGGGGCAAGCCCCTACACGGCATGTACCATCATCAAATTGAGGAAAATCTACCAGTGACTGGGAAACACTGGGCTGACAGACAGCAGAATGATGGCAGCACAAGAACAGGCCCTAAGTACAAGAGTCATAAAGGCCTAGATCTACCAGAGCAGATCCGATGCAGACTGTGCAAAGATGTCCCTGAGACAGTCCAGCACATAGTAGCAGGGTGTAAGATGCTAGCTGGGTCAACATACATGGAACAACCAAGTGGGTGGGATGGTGTACAGTAACGTCTGTACCCCGTATGGAATAGAAGTATCCAAGTCCCAATGGGCCACACCACAGAAGGTGGTTGAGAACAAAAGGGCCATGGTTCTGTGGGACTTCAGGTTCCAGACTGACAAACAGGTCCTGGCTAACCAACCGGACATAGCGGTGGTGGATAAAGACTAGAAGAGGGTGGTGGTGATAGATGTGGCGGTACCAGCTGACGCAAATATCAGAAAGAAGGAACACGAAAAGGTCGAGAAGTACCGCGGATTGAAAGAGCAGCTGGAACGGATGTGGAACCACTGTTGTTATTATATTCTCCTCTGCCATTAGATAGATATATTTCCAGATCAGGCATAGTCAAAGAAAAAATAAAACAAGGCAAATTCAAATGCTTTGTGTGCTTTAAAAAAATGAATTTTGACTCTGAACTGACCCGATTTATCTCTTGTTGTAAATGCTCTGCCACGTGTAATCTGTTTTTGAGACAGCGCGCAAATCAAATTAAGTACGCCGCAGACACCTCACATGCTTTCACTTGGTTTCTTTATTTCTTTAAAAATCAACCGGTCTCTGATCTGAAGGCTGATCTGACCCACCGAAATGGGACTTTTTACAGCAGGTAGCATGGAGAGGAGATTTGCTCTTTTCCTGTCAGATATATCTTTGCCCCGTGCTGCCCTGCAGATCGCTGCACACACTCCTTTGACTATTTATGGCAGCAGTTAACTCCCAGTGCTCTGGTAAAGAGCTTCAGCAGCAGGTGAAGTCGGAGATATAGAGGAGAACCGTAGCCCAGACCTGACACAACATTACAACGCATAAACTTATGGAGATGAAAAATAGCGCAGGCCCGTCTCACCAGGGTTAAAGATTAGAGTGTGTGTTTTTGTGTGTGTGTGTGTTTTAGGGCCGGTAGTGTGATACCAGATTGATTCCAGACTGGTGTTTCTGTCTGTCTTTGGAAAGGGAATATGCTCTGCCCTCTTTTTGCTGCAGCGCTGTTGCACACCTTCTATATATTTACCTGATGGACGTCGCCCAAGAGACTCACAAACACATGGCAGCCTGCAACACCAGGGAAGAAGAGGGGACAAAAGAAGAGAGGAGCAGGGAAATGAGGACAAAGGAAGAATGGGAAGGAGATCTCCGCTCAGCAGAACACAATGTCATTCAGATTGTTCATCCAGTCACCTCTTTGCTGTTCTATTCTACTTTATTCTATTCTGTTCTTTCTGTGACACAGCTTAGTGTCCGTTTTCTCTTCCTCATTCCAACTGAGGGATCCATCCCTCAGGCCACAGACCGTTTCAAAACAGGCCTTATTGTAGCACGCTGTTTCTTTTGATTACAGGAAGGTCTCACTTTACTCCACCACTCCATAGCTCCGCGTATCGCGTTACCTACTGTTCCGTGAGTGTCTGTGTGTGTGCGCGCATCTGTGTGTAAATATACAGTACATGGGTATGCAGCTCTGCAAGCTTGCAAACTACATGCATACTGTGTTTGTGTTTCAGACTGAGGTCTCGTCTTGCCCAAGTCGAGCTGCTGGAGTCGTGGGTTTTCTTTCATTTCACCTTGAAATTTGGGGCAGTCCTCACCTTGCGCTGTTAAAAGCTGTATCATGTTTGAGGCGTCTTTTTGAGACAAACATCCTCTGTTACCTTCCAAGACACCCATTACACATAATCTGACCTGTGACTTTGTCTTTCTTGCTTCTTTTTTACACATCCATATTACACCCTATGCTCTAAAAAGGGCTGTGAGGAACAAAGCATGTATGCGGAGTAAGGGGAGATGAGTGTTCCTAGAAAAGCATGGAATACCTTTCATACCCGTTTACGAATGCGTATCGCAACCACATTTGGAAAGACTGACTAAAGAAGCTTAGAACAGAGTTGTGTAGCGTTTAATAAATTGGATCTGACTGGCCAATAAAACCCTGCCGTCTGCTCCGGAGGGGTCACGGGAGGGTCAAGGGCCTAGCCCCTGATCCAGACAGACAGCCTTGATTCCGTGTTTTCCGCAAAACACAAATGGGTGAAATTCATACTTCAGCAATGTCAACTTCCCTCTGCAGCGTTGTCACTTACAGCACAGAGCTTGGAGAGTACAGAGGGAGAGAGAGCGAGAAAGAGAGAGGATATATCCTGTATCATTTCCTGTTCTGCCAAGCGATGTCTTTCTGACCTTGTTCATGATATGCCTCCATGCTTCTCAGTATCCTCCTCCCTGGCGCTTTTATACGCGATTCCGTCTCTCCCTATCTACTTCCTCTCGACGCTACCTGCTTCCCTCTATCTTCATTTTGCTCTTCTTCTAATACGAAGACCTCATGGCAGTAGAGGGGGCACATTGCGGGCGGAGGCGGGTATATTTACTCCCTATTCGTTCCAGGCATCACGCCAGAAGCTGCCTTTCCCTCTACACCCATTTTTTGACCACATGTTCAAGAAGGAGTGTTTTTTGTTGCTCTTGGATTGGGCTTTCAAAAAGCCTTTCCTTCGCCCTGTCTGTCTACGCTACACGTCTGACGAAAACTCAGACCTCTTTTTTCCAACCAGAAGTGCTAGTTCTGGCATCGCAAACAGCTCTCTGCAACACCACCCACCCCAAATACACACACACACACACACACACGCACACACACACACACACACACACACACACACACACACACACACACACTAACCACATCTCACCCCCCTCCCTAAAACACCAAATATTTCATTTTTGAAGCGGGGACGAGGAGGCAAGAAATGGGGAAAGAAATAGAGTATATTTATGAAAACAAACTGGACTGATGTTTGACAAGTGCAGTTTAGATTGCGGGTATATACCAACAGGAAAGGTGAGAGGCAGGTAAATGTAAACGTTCATTACATTACCATCGACTGCTGGCCCTCTGATGTGCGTTCCCTGGTTTCTTAAAAGCTCTCCCCTGACCAAAGTCTAGCTTCTTCTAATTCCGCACAGAGCTCAGGGAATTTATTAAATTACCTAAAATGATCGCATAAGAAAAAGGGCTTTAGAATTTGCTGATGTGCACAGGATAAGCTTTCACGGCTATCTACAGAATCTCTTTAATTCACCAAAAGTGTGTGTGTTTTAAGATGTACAAGTGCCTCAGAGCAGCTTTTTTTTTTTTTTTTTTGCTGAGTCCATTAAAATCTCCCACATCCCTTTTTTGTAAACAGGAAAATTATTAGATATAGTGAACCAGTGTGCATGGATGTCAATAGTGAAGGAGTTATTGGTTGTTGGAAGCTTGTGTTTCTAATGTTTTATTTTTGAAGTAATTGCATACAATAAAATGCTGTATATATTATGGTTACACCTGATCATGTTCATATTCCATTAAACTGACAATTAAAATGCCACCACATGTTAATTTTGCTATTAAATAAGACAGAAAAATAACAAAATGTTCAGCCTTGAGAAGATGGGACTTGAGAACATTTAACATTTTTGCTGAACATTTGGCTTCTACTGAGCGACCAATCAGTTTATTGTCTCAAGCCATTTAACGAATGTGTGTGTAATAATTTCCACATTTACTTGAAGTCGTTTATTTAACGACCTAGACTGAACCATCTTTTCATTTATCTTAATAAATCCAGTGTGGAGTTTTAAGGCTTTGGAGGAGTACGGAAACACCACCCAGACAGTTAGACACACACACACACAATCACACACACAAATACAAAAGCACTATGTTAATGAGAGTGTACACTCCTTCTGTTTCCCTCTCTTTCTTGCCCCATCAGGGAATATAAACTTTAACAAGCGTTTTGCTATCGGTGACCCCGAAGAGGAAACGGGTTCACCACAGAGAAAGACTACTAATTACCCCGAAACTGTGTGTGTGTGTGTATGCGTGTGTGTAAAGCGCGTGTGGATGCCGGTGTCTGCTTGTAGGTGAATTTTGCATGTGTGTGTGTAAATAGAGAGCTCGACACTTATTGATCTACTAGAGTTTAGGGAATAGGAGAGGGTGTATCGGTTCTGTGCACGTGCGCATGTGTGTACGCTTAAGAAAAGGTTGAGGTGGTAGTACGGTTCGAGATGGAGAAAGTGGACTGGGGGTGCGGGCTAATTTATGTCAGCACTATACTGAGCTGCTAGATTTATTGATGGTAAGGCAATACGGAGAGATCTGCTTCTTCAAAAACCTTCTGTAGCTCCGCCCCTCCCGCTCTGCACACACAACTTAAAGCCCTCCACCTTCCCCCACCCACCGTCTATTATACAACATGTCTGTCTTCCACCCTGAACCGAACTGTAATTGTAGAGGCTGTGCTGACGCAGAGGACATATGGTCCCAAAAGAAACCATTAGAATTATTGGAGTGGTGGATTCTCTCTCTCGCTCTCTCTCACACACGCACACACACACACACACACACACACACACACACACACACACAGTTGCATTATCCTTACACCCTTTTTTAGCCGTCCATAAAAATAACAAAATCCTTTAAATTTGTCGTATGATTATATCAAACCGTTTTTTTGGCGGGAAGGTGAATTTAGCAGCTGATACAGAACAATAATTTATCAATGGGCGAAGTGGGAGTATTAAGACAAGGAAGGAAATGCCCCGTAAATTTCTGGGAGTGATGTCTGTTCCTCGGCATCAAAACCCCATGACTGTACTTTGTGCTGCTGCTATTTGACGTTTATGCAGTTATTTATGTGCTTTCAGATATGTTATCTTGGAGTTGAGGATTACAATTAAGATCTACTGTTATCTTGGAGACTTGGGAGTTTGTCGAGTTTGATGCTAATAGCCCAAATTTATTTCTTTAAATATTTTGATCTTTTCACATTTATTTCAAAGTATTATTTCATAGACAGTGCAAAATTTACGAGGGCGTCCATTCTTAGACACTGCTGATGTTTTCATGGACATGCATCCACGGTATCCCTGTGTGTCTCTTCTGCCGTCGACCAAGGAAAAAAAAAAACTTCAAAGTCTTGCTGCAGTATGTTCAGTATTTTTATGTGCAGGCCTGGGTTCTCTCCCAGCCAATGCTGTTTCAAAAGAAGTCAAGGCTTATAAAAGCCATGTTAGGGTTATTATGTACATCCTATCTGCTTCAGCCTACACTGACCCTCGAGTGTGTGTGTGTGTATGTGTGTGTGTGTGTGTGTGTGTGTGTGTGTGTGTGTGTGTGTGTGTGTGTGGTCATTAGCCAGAGCTACAGTGGAATCCGTTTACTCGCAATAATTTTGCTGTTCGGGTTTTGTGAGCCCGAGAGGAGGAACGAACATCCTGAGTTTATTGGCCATTAGAGATCTCTAGATGTGTGTGTGTGTGTGTGTGTGTCTGTGCGTGTGCGTGCCTGCGTGTGTCTGTGTGTTTCGGGAGAGCCAGTTTGTTTGGCTAAGTGAGGCAATTTTGTTCTTTAAGTATCTCATGTCACTTCCCCTCAAAAAGGGGGCAAGTGATACAAGCGCTCCATTCTTAGCAACACACACATGAATGTACACACACACACACACACACATGCGCTTCATGCACGCTGTTCAGACACTGGAATATTTGTTCTCAAACATTTATTTTAACCTGTACGTTTTATTTAATTAATTCCTCTTTGAACGATTTAAATCTAAAAATAAAAATTATGGACAAATTAAAACTTGTCGCTCAGGAGTTTATTACTTGTCATACAATTTTTATTTTTTTTTTGCTTTAGTTCCCTTATTCATTGCATGCCTGCCCATTTCTTTCCAAGTCAAGTCGAAATAATACTGAAATAAAGTTACGGGATTGCTCAAAATTAAAATGTATTAATTGGTATGCTCAGAGAAAACAGATGCACCTCAGAATATACATGTTCAGCACATCACTAGAGGAAGCATTCACGGTTACTCATCAAAAGCAGCCTAATTCCTTTAAGTCCAGTAAGATGTTACCTGATTGGTTCTTCGGGGTGGTCCTCTGATTAACCTGACCAGCCGGAAACCAGGCGACTTTGATCTGTGATTGGTGAGGTCAGTCTCTGGGGTCAGCCAGCGTCTGCAGGGAATCTGAGAAGGCCGGTGATGAAGTATCTGAAGAGCATCGCTCCAAAACGAGACATTACACCTAATTTCACCAAAGAGAAAAAAAGGCAAGACAGAAAGAAAACATGATTGCTGGCATGTCTCAGACTGAACTCATATTGATTCACATTGAATTCATTAGCTTGCCACAGTTCATGACTTACAAAATCAGTTTCAGTTTTCAATCAGAGTTTGTCAACAAGTTATTTTATTTAAAACAGGGTGGCCTGTGATCTGTTGTCATTCTTCATACAAACAATTAGTTGCAGTCTACTTATACTTCCACATGTCAAATAATAGTGTGATGACATAATCGTGGACCATTTCGCCAAAAGTTATAATCTGAAAACAAAAGATGAAACCATCAGGAAGTCAGTCAATTAGCTTGACAAAAATCAATTAGTAAGCAAAGAAGGACTTAATAAGTAAAATGTTCTATGTTGGATTTCTTGGTTTTTATGTGTTAAACTTTAGATTAATCGAACCATTTAAAGACGTCACCATGATCTTTAAAAATTGGGCATTTAGGTGTCTTTCTCCTCACATAATAACACAACAGGTTGATCAGTAAAGATAACCATCACTGATTATTTTTATTTTTTGACCTTCCAAAGTCTCTTTATTTCGGATCAATTTGAATCCATGTGACCCTTTTCGTCTTTTACGTCTGTCCTCTTTCCTTATTTTCCCCTCTCCTCTGACTTTTCCTTTCATCTCCTCCGTTGCTTCAGAGGAGGAAGAGCTCCGAACAGCTGTGGTGCTCCCCGTCTCTCATGAGTTATGGCGGGCCGCTATCCTCTTGGCTTTTATTGATAATATTACACCGGCTGATGTAAATACGACCCTGACTGCAGCAACCCTGCCTGCACCTTCCGTCAACCTAAAACAAACCTGGGACCGGCATCTGTGTGTGCGTGTAGGTAAATGAATTTAGCGTGCGTGCATGCGTGGAAAGTCAGGCAAAGACTCGCTGTGTATGTGTGTCATGACCCCAGGACACCGTTTCCCAAGGTAGAAGCACAGCGTCAGGCTGCATGCAGTTTGCAGGAAACGGCGAGCAGAGGTCCGACATGATAAACAGTGCTTAAGTTGGCTAAAAGAAGATCCTACCCTCACCCCAGTGTCTATATATTTTTCGCCTGACTATGCAGGGCTGTGACTTCCAGCGGCGCTGTAAATAATATGTCTTTTCACGGGTCGATGACTCCATGCAGTGCACACAGAGGAGCATAGCTGGATTGTACAACCGCTTTTGATTTTATGTGTGCTTTGTTCTCTTCACGCTCCTTTTTCTTTGCCCATATTAGAAAGTATCAGACATTCATTATTATCACTTAGTGCACAGGTCTTCAGCAGGGGGTCCGCGGAGGTACTGCAGAGGGGTCGCAAAATCTTTGGTTGATTAGACATTTTTATATATATATATATTATATTATATATTATTATATGTTATTTTTTTATTTCTTTATTTTTCCTCCACAAATTTCAATTTCTTTAAATACACATGAATCTAACATATTTTACAACATATAATTGCAGGCAGAAGATGTAATCTTTTAGTCACCAACCTACTGTGCACATTGTTAAATTTGAACCTGTGTATTATTTGAATAGCTTAAAATTTAATGCAAAATAATGAATATTTATAAATAGCACTGGGCTGAGTTTAATATAGAACACATATAATAGGTAGGGGGTCCCTACTTAATCTCCATCAGTTTGGGGGTCCCTGGCCTGAAAAACATTGAAGACCCCTGACTTAGTGAAAGCAAACAATAAGAATACGATAAATCATGACAGTGCTTAAGAGGTAGGAGTGATAGTGTAACTTAGAACCGCTGTAAGTCTACGCACAAAGGCTACACATTTGGAGCCACCAGCTGCTTTTGTAAGCGCTGATTAGTTTTTCGTTGCCCTGACCTGAAGGTGTAAATTCTCCATTAATGCCTCGTCTATTAGCTTGACTAAACTCTGATTCTCTCGCCACACACACACACACAGCGCCCCTTGCCTCGTCCACACACTGCACCACGCACAAGTATGCATACACATGCATATTCAGGAAAGCTCACGTTGAGCCATGCAGCTGCCGTCCTCCCACACACTAACCCCGCCACTCCGCCTCCACACACACACACACACAGACACACACACATGCACGCACAAGCACACTGTACCACATTCACTGCATTCTGCCATTCCTCTAACGCAGACAGGCAGGAAGCAAATGTGTCATTTATTAGGGCCTGTTTCCAATCTGTGCTCATGATGAATATCTCCGATCTCCCCCCATGCTGCTCCTGAATATTCTGAGACAAAGGCCTCTTATGAAATTATGCTGTCATTAGAACGACGGCTCTGATTAGATAGTGAGACTGGATTAGCCATCTGCTTGTCTCTTTGGCAGAAGAACGATATGATCAAAACTAATTGTTGTGTATCCCTACTTGAGAACACATTGAAGGGTTTAGTTTCAAAATATGATACGCTGTATTCGCTTTGAGCTGCCGTGTGTTGGAATTATTTGATACATTGCCGTTCAGCTGGCTGCGGTGCGGCGTCGATGATAAAAATGTAATTTCTTCAGATTAATCTTCATTCAAGATCATCAGAAATCCAAACACGGAGAATCCAACTTGTTTTTCTTGGCTCCTGAAAAGCTACGGCTTCACATGAATATTCAGTTTTTCGCAAAAAATATTGAGCCTGGTACTCAAGCTAATGAAACAGCTCTCTATACGGACGTTTTAGCCTCTGACAGTGCAGGCTGCTCGACTGGTTTCCACGTGTCACGAAGCATTAAAAAAATGGAGATCGTTGTGGGCAGTGTGCTGGTATCAGGAGTTGCCACTGTGGAATGGACATATGTAGCAATTTATCACTTGTCTCTCAGCACATGTGTGGGTGGCCCCCACAGCGGGTATTATTGCAATTTGGGAGCAATTGAGAGTAATCCCTTCTTTCTGCTTGTGTGAAAGCTCATCATCCCGTTGCCCACCGGCAGGCACATCCTCACCAGAGATGACCTCCAGAACTGGTACAAAAAAAGCCGAAGCTTATGTTCTATGTCACTATCAGCTTGTCTCAGACTTTATCTTGGTGGTCTAGAGAGGCCCCTCCGAATAAAACCCTCCACTAAGCTCCTTGCAGACGCAGCGATAAAAATTCTGTACAAGGCTCTTCAGTTTACTTTAAGACGGAGGAAATAATGATCCATATGCTTTTGTCAGAAAGTTGGCAAAAAGCACGGACAAAAGATCTGGCTGTGTTCACAAACGATCAACACACAAATGGCAATGAATTTGTCCACGCGAATAAAGTGGAATACAGTATGCAGAAGTGGAGTTATTGGTCGCACAAATGTTGCCATACTGCATCGTCTTCATATTTTTGTAGTCACTAAAGATCGCTGTATTGATAGAAGAAGCATTTGTATGTTTTGTCTGAGCGCCAGTTGGGCTGAGTTTTCGCTAGCGAGCATCTGACAAAACCTTTAAAGGGAGTGCACACAAGAACACTAAGAGTGAGGTGGGAACGTGAGACCATGAAATTTTAATGAAATTCTGCAAGTTCAAGTAATGATAGATAAAAAAAACTTCTGGTGACAAAAACTATAGTTCCCAAGCCGCAAATCTTAACTTTAAAATTTCAAAAACGATCAATTGACACAACAACAAATGGAAAATGCTGTCAGCTTTGGTTCCTACCACCGTAATCGCCATGCTGTTGGCAGAGTGTTGGGTGAACCTAGATGGAGCAGCTCCGTCTTTGTTAGTATTTTCTGCTCAAACAGAGAGCGATGACAGCAAGAAGAGCAAGCTCCGTCCTCGCACTAGCAATAGTTTATGTTTTGCTTGTTTCACTAGGAAACATTTGGGGTGGGAAATATGCAAGAGGGTTTCTTAGGCAACCAGAGTCTGGACCTTCTGATCTGCTGCTCTGCTGTAAACTGAACTAACTGGCAATTTTTTAAATTTTTTTTAAATCCAGAATATGTGCTGTCATCGCTGTATTGATGTTTTACCCTCAAATCCCTGAAACACCTTTGGCAGATAGAAAAATGTGCATCTCATATTGTTATTCAATCTGTGGTACTTAAAAAACTAAGTAAAAAAATGCTTTTGGTTAAGTATAAAATCTCCTGGGGTCTACCCCAGCTGTCATTGGGCGAGAGGCGGGGTACACCCTGGACAGGTCGCCAGTCTATCGCAGGGCTAACACAGAGACAAACAACCATTCGCAGTATGGGAAATTTAGAATCACCAGTCAACCTAACGAGCATGTATGGAGGTGGGAGAAATCTGGAGAACCCATAGAAAACCCACGCAGACACAGGGAGATCACACAAACTCCACCCAGAAAGGCCGGACTCGGACCTTCTCGCTGGGAGGCATTAGTGCCTAATTTAATTTTTAACCAGGCCATCTTTTGCTGCTCCTGGCAACATGCTTCTAATGGATTTGCTATTCAATGCAAGTTGCATGTGATCTTTAGCAAGCAGTGGCTTAAGCAATGAAAAGGATACGATCCAGTAATGAATAAAGTAATTTAATTTTGTACTACAGAATTTTATAGGGATCAGGCTTCCTGGACACTGGCTTAGAATCAGAGCACTAACTATCAGTTGACAGCTTTTCATTTATTATAGTCCAAATACAGTTTGCTGGAAATGGAAAGTTTTACTCTGGCTCGAAGAAAATAGTTTAAAGGGTAATAAGTTGAATCACTGGCATAAACAGCAATGTTATATGGAGAAACTAAACCTGAGTAAAGTGTAACGATGCATGAGGCAGTTCCTCGGCCTAAGCCCCATCTTTTCTCTCAAATACCTGTGGTTGCCATATGCTCAGATTGACTATAATTGTTAGTTTCCTGGACAACGTGTTCAGAGGTTTCCAGGCATTTAATACACCCTGCAGACAGAATTAAAAAGCAATCATGAAATCCAATGCTTCCATATAAAAACAAATGAGTGATACACTCGGCCACACGTCTATTTACAAAGTCAACACACGCCTTCGTCTTCACAACATGTCACATTAAGCCCAACAGTGAGCGAAATACAACAGAAAGGTTTGATGGATGGTTTGGTTTAATGTGAGTGAAGTCATTTAGATCATGAAAGCCGACACATTATTAATGGGGTTTCTTGGAGTTTCTTTGGAGTAGAAATTGGCTTGCAGATCTTTAATAACTAAAACATTGAATGTACAGTGTGAAAAGTCAAATCTGCACTGTGAAGACGACGTAGTAGCATAAGAGGATGTCGGTGATACTCCTGGTTTTCTGTGATAATCTGAGCTGTGATTAGAGCAACAATCAGTCTCCAGTTAAAGGTTACATGTGTTCTATGGGAAAAAAAAAGATTACAGGCTTTTGTTTTTGCATATTTTTGTTCTTATTGTTAGCCATGCTTGTAGCTTGTATTGCTTTGGTTCATACTGAATTGCCAGATATTCTGTACATTGACGGTCCCCAAACGGGACTATGGTGACTCTTTTGACTTGTTGTCAACTCTCCTGTGAAATACCTCAAAAGAAACCCCCTTTTTACAATGGACATTTTGATTTTGTCTCTATTCATGGTTTCCAGATGATGTATCATAATGACTTTCTGACTTTTCTTGTGCTAACATGTGGTTTTGAGAGAAATGTCTTAGAGCATCAATATGATGGATTATGTTCATTTTAATCTCAGGCCATTATCACATCAAAACTTAATCTGTGGACTAATTTAGTTTCTCATGAAATATTTGCAACCCTGGCATTACCATTAGCCTCAACTTTACGTTACCTTTGGTGCTAATTGAATAAAAAATGCTTCCCCCCTAAAGTCACACGTATGAATGCCTTGACACGTATGGTCATTTCCTGCAAGAGCACAGCTACTCAAGCTAAATTCACTGGTTACTACACAAGGAGTACACAACTCTAATAATGGAAGTTTGCTATTTAATACGACGACTTAGATGTGCATGATTAGAATTAAACTTGCAAAATATCAGCTTTGCTAATGTGATAATGTTGCATTGCTGGCATTGGTATTTTGGTCAAAACCTCACAGAGCTGCTACTGTTGCATGTGTAAAAAAAAAAAAAAAAAAAAAGAAAAGAAAAGAAAACTCCTTAAACCAAGAATCAAGACACAGTAAAACAAAGCACCACATTCCCGAAGATTCATCATCTGTCATCTTCATGCCATAAATACACCATGTAGCATGATGTGTAATAAGACAGTTCTCTACGGTACAGTATCAGTACAACCACTGACTCTATCATGGAAGTATTTATTGCCCATATGGCCACTGACACGGGGTCAGGCCTTGTGTTTCAAGTGGAACCACGAAGTGTTGTAAAAATCCTGCATAAAGGAATGGATACAAATTCAAGCATTAGCACATTGCTAATTACTGCGGTCGCTTTTAATAAATTCTTTCCTGACATACGAGTTCCAGCACTGTAAAACAGTAAGAATGTTGCATAAGGAAAAAACATTAGGAATACTGCAGAGCTTTAAAAGGAAGCTCAGGGAGTAAGTGAAGGGCTACTACTGTAAGATCTGTGTGATTCACACAGGATTCTCGAGCCTGAGTTGGCTTGAAGAGAAATGTCAGTTTAAAGATTCACACATTTTCTTGAACATAAATAGATACCCAGTCTTCTGTGCCACTGTTCCTCTTTTAAGCGGACATACTGTAAACCTTCCCTCCAAATAGGGCTCTGCGGGGGTAATGTGACATGTTGTTGTTTTGTGTGCCTGCACTTCCTTCCTTCTTTTAGCAAAACTAAAAAAAAGTTCCGATCACAGCTCTGGCCTCACTCACGCTGAAATAATATTGTGGTATCACAGTCAAGTCCTTTTTTTTAAAGGGTGGGGCAAACTCTTCCCTCATATTTCTGGCCAAAAGTGGCGTTTGTTTGCTATTTCAAATGTTACGCGATCAGAAGCAATTGGTTATAATGATCCAATTATATGTCCCGGCCTTCTGTCTACTTTGATGCAGAGCCGGCCGAGGTTTATCTGATCCTACATATTGGTCCCATGATGGTTTCTTAGTTGCTTGGCGTAACAAAATACTCCAAAGGAGCGGGGTTAATTACAAGCTTGGTTTGAAATTTATGGTGAATATGAAGCATTAAAATGCACCAACTGTGGATGAAAATCCAAATAAACTATAGCTCTTCGGTAAATGTGTTCTGAAAATCAAACCAACATTTGTGTGTAAAAAGTATTATATTTAGCAGGTCTAGCCAGTTGAGGCAAAAACTCCCTTCATAGTAAATCACAGTAACAGTGAATAGTCTATACAAAATAAAATGCACGCATTGAGTGGCTGCACGCGTTGGCCTGTGGCCTCTTATAGATGATGATAATGCATAATTCTGAGCTGGAGTGCGTTTGCAGTCATTTAAAACAAGCCCTCAGCGTTGATATAAATCAGTGTACGTGTGAAGCTCGTATACCTGCATGTCTGCACATTGCCAGTTTGACAAGAGGCAGGTCTGAGGGGATTTCACCATAAAGGTTAGGAACCGTGAAATATCTGAGAAGTGCTGGAACCGCTCTCCTCTCCAAATTATAGCCAAATGCATGCTATACAGCCTTAGTGGTTGAGGGGAAACGCCTTGGCAGCGAATAAAGGGCTCAGTGTGCAGCTGAAATGACCATGCGACTCCTGAAAATAAACAGGAATCAAATGGAGTGATTGATCGAATAAATTAAGCTCAGCAGCGAGCTTCACACACTGTCTCTCTCTCACACACACAGACACATCAGCCCCAATGACCGGCCTTGTAGAAAAACAGACACTTGTTGCTGTTTGCTCCAGCTCTCGGGCCAGCTGCAATTTGGGTATAAGTTTTTTTTTTTTTTTTTTTTCCACGGCAGTGTGTTGGTGGTGGGTGGGTGGTGAAGGCTTTTTGCCAAGTGTAATGGATACATCTACATGTGGGTGAAGATTGTGCTTAATGGTAGGGATTTTTATTTATTTTCCTCACGCCAGAATATTTTCAAATTGCAACTTTGTAGGCTGTTAATGACCCAAAACTATGTTTAGCAAATTTAAAAAAAAATACCTTTTGTTCTTTTATATTAGCTACTTGTATTTTATTAGGTCATATGGTTTTAATTAAGGTTTAATTTAGCTACACCGGTTTCCAGGGAAGAGGTTAATCTAGTCAGTGTTTTTGAACCTTTTTCACCCTAAACAGACTCAAATTATTTGGGAAACACTGGCTTACTAGCCATTTAAATTTCATCTGAAATCAGAAGTTTAAATTATGGTAATTAATTGTCTACTCAAACCGGAGTGCATTAACGCGACCCCGTTTCTTACTAAATGTGTAGAAGCCGGCAGTATACCGTAGTTTGTCTTTGTTTATATGAGGTGACATTGTTTATGCTGCTGTGTGTGCCCCCGTGATGATCATCATCTGAAGGTGATGCTCCACTCACCTTTTAACTTCCTTCTAAATCGCGGCGTTCTGTGCAGGGTTACATATTCTAGGGGGAGGCTGAAACATAAAACTCCCAATCTGATGAACCTGCCGACCGGTCAGAGCCTTCATGAAATGAAGACAGGACCCCAACGCAAACACACACACACTAACACACACACACCTCTGCCCCGCCTCTCTATACCCACCCCTCCCTGCTGCTTGCCTGTGTGGTTTAGTGAAATCTCCTCCTTGCGCTATAGGATAGCCCTGGCCTCTGGGGTAACAAGATAGATGTAAACAACCAATTATTGGATAGGCCCTCATTCATATGCCCCTAACTAGTAGAGACACAAAGGTTCTGGCTTTAATAATTCTTTTCTCTCTGCCCAACATTTGGATGAAAAAAAACAAAGAAAAAACATACTAATCAACCCCTTGTTGTGCTCGTCTCAGCTCAGAATGCAGTCTTACAGAATGAAAGCCCGATCCTCTATGCCCCAACAAACAGGCCGCGCAACATACACACTCAAGCACACATCTTGCAATAATCAGCTCAATTAGAGGAGGTCGTGGTGGAGAGTGGCCGAGGTGAGCAGTGGGAGGTTGTGAAAATAGGGGGTTGGCTATTAGGAGAAACGTGAGCTCCATTCATCAGCGGCCGTAATAATTACCGTTTTGGGGGCAGAGCCCTCTGATCAAACTGATCTGTGGAAACAAGTGGTTTACAAACACTGTCAGGGGGCAGCCCTGGGACCCCTGTCACTGCCGGTGAATAATCCCCCACCGCAGCACAATGAAGATGCTTTATATTTATATTCGTATATTAATGCCTTGCTCTGTTCTTACTTGATCTGACACATCCTCTCTGTTGCAGAGACCCTTAATGCATGGTTAATCTCTTTTAGATACATTATACTTTAACACATGTAATAAGATTAATTTCTAAGAGCAACAAAGACTGATTGAAATAAAACGAGTGGGGCATATTTGTGGGGATTATACAAAAATTCTTATGTCAAAGATCACAGTTTAATTTAAGATTTTATTCCACTGAACTCCTGTACAAATTGTATGCTTGAGTCTGTACAACTAAGAACTAAGACTGGATACCTGCAACAAAGTAGCTATTACCCTAATATTCATATGATCATATATAAAATGACCCATGATCGTCCCCAGCAGGTGCTTTTATAGATCCCTGGGCCCAGCTTTTGTCACACATCCTCCATTATCCCAGAACATTATTCAAATGACTGAGTAACTTAAGGATGATCCAGGTTGATTAGCCATCCAGTGACAGCAGGGTTACACAACATCAATCTCCAGGAAGATAAAATCTCAGTTGTTCTCTGTTAAAGCTGAGTGGCGAGAACTTTATGCCAAAAAACATAAAGAAAAATCTAATGAAAGAAATAAAATACAGCGAGACATCCACGTCCCAGCCTGGAATGCTGTAGTCCATCTGCCAGGTCAAAATGATAAAATATTTGGACTGAGACCTACATATCTTGACTGGAGAAGACTGCGGCCACTGTGAGTGGGATTGCAGCACCTCTTTCACCGGAGGGAGAGTCTCTGGTGTGTTTTGGGCTCAATTACGAGGCATTTTGGTGTTTGTGTTAGATGGATGGAGGTGATAATTTTATCTGAAATCGGTTTGAAATTTCATGTCTGTCAAACTATATTTATGTTTTCCCTCATCGGCCTCGGACTTCATCCATTTTTTATGAGCTGTCTGGGTTAATTATAGATCCGTTAGGTTGTATTACAAATTTAAATATAAAATTAATTATTATTATTGTTATTATTGCTTTTTATTTGGGAATTAAGTTTGATTCTTAGTGAATTATAAGACTTGTGGTACGAGCGCTATATGAATATATATGATTAAATCGCCTCCTTCTTTTTCTCACTATCCATTTCAAGCATGGCCCCGCGGTCCCCTGACGATTACCATCAGTCAGCCTAATGCCGTAATACTCTGAGAACTGCGCTTCGGGCGAAACCCAAGTCAATTTATTAAACAGAGGGAGAACACAACGCGGAAACAGGGATCAGTCTCCTCTTACGAGATTCTTCATCTCTGCTGATAAACTTACTTCGTAATTACACTAATAATTTCTTTCAAATGGACGCGACTTAGGTGGTACAGCTCATCCCAGCACAGGCCTATAAATTATGGACTAACTTTGCGCTTGATCCGGAGTTAAAATTAACCCTGATGCTCACAGCTGTTTATTTATTTATTTATTTTTTTTGCGGAAACTCCTCGCTGGATGTTTAAATGCTGATATTTATTAATATAGATCTGGGTGTTTATTTATTTAGATGCTGATGAGCATTTTTGAAAGTGGACAATTAATTTTGCCGTAACCCGTCTATTATTGTATAGGCGGTTGAATAAAATAAAATGTAGTAATAATAATAATAATAATAATAATTTATTATTATTTAGAAAATGTATTTGTACTGTATTTGTTATGTAACAAAGTCTACGGTTCCCTTTCCCTTTAAATTATGATCCCTTGGACTTTTTTTTCGATTTGCAGATATTATGAGATGAAAACTCCAGAAACAGGTCTGCTGGAGAGATAGAGTCCAGTGTGTGTGTGTACGTGCATACGTGCGTGCGTGCGTGTGTGAGGTCGGGTGATGTGATACCGAGTGTGGGTGTAACTGACAATCGTATCTCTAATGAAGAGGTCCCATGGTGAGGCGATAGAAATCTATCAACTGGTCAGTCTTCGGTCCAGCAGTCAATAACACACATGCTCGTCCGTGTGACACACACACGTCTCCGTGGTACCTGAGCCCAGCTCCACAACAAACCGTGTGCGCTCACCACGCTGCTGCCACTTTCTGTTAAACTGCGCACATCTCAGCAAGCACCACATCACTTTCTCCTGAATGAACCACAAACTCTTTTTACCCCTTCAATCCATTTACTCGCTCTTTCCTAAAAAAAATGTTTTCGTCTTAATTAGTCAACGCTTCAGATCTTATCTTAATCCGGTCTGTGATTTTAATTATATCTGACTTCCATCTCCCTACACTGTTGCATCAACCCGCATCAGCCAAATGACTTTAAAACGAACGGATTAATCTTTTTTTCTTCTTTTGCCTCACCTTGTGTGCTGGTTCTCCGCTGCTGCTCGACTGTCTCTCCCTCTCTGCTCCCCTGTCCCGCACACTCTGCAGCTCACACGGACACTTCAGTTCTCCATCAGACCGGCTGCACACCTTAAGATTGTTTGCCCTCGTGTGCGCTCCCGCAGTCTCTGCCTCAACCCCTCATTTAGGTATTCACCACCTTTGTTATCACGTGCATTTAATTATAATCATTATCGCGACCATATTGTAGAATATGTTATATTTTAGCAAAAAAACTTCCGAATGAATATAGTTAAATTTAGGCTCTGAGAATCTTTGGCAGTATATGGAAAACACGTATAGCTCCATGAATAGTTTTGAAATATGCTCTTTTTAAACTTTTTAACTCGTTCTTATTTTTGATTTTACGCACAGGGCGCGTTCCTTTTTTTTCTTTTTTCTTTTTTTTTAATGACATAGATGACATAAAGTCTACTTTACTTGCTGGCGTAAAGCTATTCCGTTTGAACAAACTTCATCAATTTCAAGTGACAATGGTCTGATTGGCGGGTGAGAAAATATAAATTGCTGCCATCTGTGACAGAAGTGTATTTTTGTCTTATATTTCTATTATTTTATCGCTTCTTGGCAACCACAATAAAAAACGGTCATAGTGCTTTTGCGAACTTTTCACTTGATGGCTGTTGACAGATGTTCCGCTGGAATTAAACAGTGTCGCAACTAACTTTAAAGTTCTAGGCATTGAGGAAATCCTGATTGATTTGCGAAAACTGCCAGGGGCATGAAGACATACTGCAGCAGGCACACTGCGCTCTGGCGCCATCCTTCCCCCAGCTGCGGGATCAGCGCGGCTCTCCCCCTGCACACTTCCACACTCCCTACACCTCTGCGCTCTTTGGCTGCCCGAGGTGTCCGTCAAAGTGAAGGGAGAGAAAAAAACGTTTAAGAAGAAAAATCTGAGCAATATTTCTATTGGTGGGCGGGATCGTCGTGAAGGGAACAATCGGGTTGACTTTGCCAGGGAGCCACCTCAAAGCATATCGGGTTACTTTGAGTGACAGCGTAACCATGGCAAATAATTTGACTAAGGCTATTGTCTTATCCCCACCATCCCTGGGTCAGATAACCGACCAATCAGAGTTCATATAATCGCTTGTCTTGCCAGCTTAGAATAATATTATTAAAACGAGCCAGCGAGCCCGGTCTCTCGGAGTAGTTTATGTTGAAACGGCATAGAAAAGGTGGAGGAGGACGGTAGAAGGAGTAGCAACTTTCTCTCTTTCACAACAACTTCACGAGGAATAGTCGCATGGGGTTTTGCATGGCTGAATGGACTTGAGCTTATTCCACAATACGCAGCTGGATATTGCCTAACGTTTGGGCAGTTTGAAGTTTTAGGCTGCTCCTTTGGGGGGGACCTTGTGACGCTTATGGACTTAATGCGTTTTCATTTATTGAGACACTGAGCGGGGAGACGTGGAAGTAAGGCACAGTATAATCCGTATTGGTTTACGTTGTCGCCATGTCCATGCTCCCGACTTTTGGTTTTACGCAGGAACAAGTGGCGTGTGTTTGCGAAGTTCTCCAACAAGGGGGGAACATCGAACGGCTGGGACGCTTTCTCTGGTCCCTCCCGGCGTGCGAGCACCTTCACAAAAATGAGAGCGTCCTCAAAGCGAAAGCCGTGGTTGCCTTCCACCGGGGCAATTTCCGAGAGCTCTACAAGATCCTAGAAAGTCACCAGTTTTCGCCGCACAACCACCCGAAGCTGCAGCAGCTGTGGCTCAAAGCGCACTACATCGAGGCGGAGAAGCTGAGAGGCCGTCCGCTCGGCGCCGTGGGGAAGTACCGCGTCCGGAGAAAGTTCCCCCTTCCCCGCTCCATCTGGGACGGAGAGGAGACGAGCTACTGCTTCAAGGAGAAGAGCAGGAGCGTCCTCCGAGAGTGGTACACCCACAATCCTTACCCATCCCCGCGGGAGAAAAGAGAGCTGGCCGAGGCCACGGGACTAACGACCACACAGGTCAGCAACTGGTTCAAAAACCGACGGCAGCGGGATCGAGCAGCCGAGGCGAAGGAAAGGTAAGAGTATCCTTACTTATTACGAAATGAAGGCGCTTAAACATACCCGAAAGTAGATAAAATTCTACTTTTTTATTCACATTTTCATATTCAAATAAGTTATATTTAAAACAAGAATGTTGCTGAGTCACAACAACTACTGTTGCCTCTGAGCGTAAAAATAGTATACTGATTTACGCCTGACAATTGTTTCACAGGCAAAATACCAAGACAGTTTCAATTATTATTTTAGTCTCCACAGTCCTCGAGTGTGTATCTATCTTCTATTATATTAGAATATGTCACTTCGTCAGACTTCAAGTTTAGTTGAACTCACTCGCTTGTTTGTATGTTTGCCACGAAGGCCTCTTCAAAAAGTTGAAAAGCAGGAAATCAAAGACTTGTAGTCAGGTAAATTACCAGGTTATAAAAGTTGTATTTACGCCACTTTTATGTTTTAGGGACCACTCATATCATAGCATGAAATTTGGCTTTAACATTAAGATCAGAAAAAAAAATAGTGTTAACCCTCAAGATAGTGGTTTCAACTTAGCGTATGCGTAAGAAAACACCTCAGACCAAGTTTAAAAGATGTTTTGCGGTGTAATTGATGTGGTTGGCTGTCTAGCCTCCACATCAGCCAGGTTGACATTTCATTACGAGTCGTTTGTACATTTCAAAGTTTGGAAATTACACAGGCGGGCACGCGGAGAGGCTCGGGAGACGTTTTTTAGTCAGGTGTTCTCGGGGTTGGTGTCTTCTTTCACCCTCTGGCCACTAATTCGGGCTGAAAGCTGCATGTAAATCATGTCTTCCCACGGAGAAAGCCCTCACTGCGACCATGTGGACTGTGCCGTACGCAGCACACACACATTTCCAGGCGATTGAGCTTGTCGTTTATGCAGACACGCAGACAAGCTCTCGTCAGGCCCAGTGCTCGTTCACTTTGAGCTTCTCCACGGGTCACTCTGGTTAAATGAATCTAATAAACACACAAACACTTCATGCAGGGTTGGTGTAGATTTATTGTCTTCAGTCGCTGGTCTTTAACTCTGCACTGGTGTAGTGAAGTATATCAAAGTATTTTGATGGTGTACTAATTGTTTGCTCTTTTCACCCATGGGTGCATTAATAAGTAAACAGACTAAGCATTT
The DNA here is from genome assembly GCF_022458985.1 of Mugil cephalus. NCBI lineage: Eukaryota > Metazoa > Chordata > Actinopteri > Mugiliformes > Mugilidae > Mugil > Mugil cephalus. The sequence continues at coordinate 19,402,155 of NC_061782.1, read as the reverse complement.
GAACTTGTAGATATTATGTATTTTGGCGTAATAATTAATACGTCAGTAAACACAATAGCACTGTGTGGGTCTCCAAACCTCTGCGTGTGTTTTTAAGAATGCTAATTGTTAAAATGTCCATTTGTAGTACCCTGTTCATATAACAGTCTATATTTGATCTTCTATTTTTGTTCTGTGTAATCGCTGCTGTAGTTGGCCTACAGATGTGTCCGATATGTTGCGAGAGTTTCCCTGCACTTGCAACAGGCTGAATGTGTGAATTTGTTTTACTGTTCGCAGAGAAAACAACGAGAACTCCAACAGCAATAGTCACAACCCATTGACTTCTTCCATGAATGGAAATAAAACTCTATTGGGAAGCTCAGACGACGATAAAACACCCTCGGGGACACCGGATCACACGTCTCCGAGCCCGGCTCTGCTCCTCGGCTCGAACACCGGGCTACAGTCCCTGCACGGCCTTGCGCCCCCTCCGGGACCCAGCGCTATCCCGGTACCCAGCGGTGCAGACTCGGTGCACCACCACCACTCGTTGCACCACGACACCATACTGAACCCTATGTCTTCTAATCTAGTGGACCTTGGCTCTTAAAAAAAAAAAGAAAAAAATCCAGGCACGGAAGAAGAAGGGAGCACCATTTTTTTTTTCAGGGGTGGGGGAGTAATTTACAAGGTGGCTTAAGTAAAGCTTCAAGCACTTGCGGTAAAGGTGCAAGGCAGACAGACTGGAACACTGCGAAAAGAGCCACCGTAACAAATCATTTAGTCTCATATTCAGCCCTTAAAATATTTTTTTTTTCCTTTTTTTTTCAACAAGTGGGGAAAATTTGCCAGTGGGCGCAAATACCCCCTCTTATCCCCAAATTAAACATCGAGAGCAGAGCACTTACCAAATTAAACGAGCATCTTTGTTTTTGGAAATTGGAAATTATAATTTAAAAAAAATATATAAATATATAGATTTGAGATTATATGGCTTGTTAAGACGGAACATTTTTTGCAGAAAGAAAGAAAGAAAGAAAGAAAGAAAGAAAGAAAGAAAGAAAGAAAGAAGAAGTATTTTACCGGAATGTAACAACATAACATGTTATATTGTTGAAAACAATAACAATAAAGTGTCTTAATTCTTGTTACTATTACCGTTGTTATTTTAGGGGTTTAGATATATCACCAGACTCTATAGGCACGAAGTTACTGGTACCCCACGCCTTTTTGTTTACAAAAGGTTTTCATGAGAGCCATAAGCAATTTCTTTTCTTTTTATTCATTTTTCTTTTTCTTTTTTTTCTTTTTTTTTTGATTGGGTATGCTATTTTCCAGTGTCTTATGAGAGCCGTAATCAGATGAAATATCTTAATCTCTTGATATTATTATTACTATTTGCATTTTCATCTGGAAAGAGACTGCATGTAAACTTTGCGATAAATGATGAAACATAAATCGATTCACCTATAGTTTCATATACCCTTTACAATAAAAGAAAAAAAGAAATACATGCATTTAAATCGAGGACTTCTTTGACTGTGAATGATTCTTGATATATATATATATATATTTTGACCTTTTGTCTCTTGCGGGTCACATCGTCATCTAGAGTTTTTTTTTTTTTTTAATTATTCAAACGTGTAGAAATATTTAAATAAATGCCTATATCGCTTCAACAAAATGTTTTTTAGAGCAGTTGCATGGGAATCCCAACAGCCAAAAAGGCGTTTATTTGAAATATTTTTAATGTTTAGGATTTTGATTGCTGGGAATGTGCAAAGTTTCTTCAAACTCACTACTTCCTGTAACCTCTTCAATGTGGTCTGAGCCACTAAGTCCCTAATAACGTTTTGTGACGTGCACAATCAGATGGCATTACCTAAAATCAAGAGTTCTTAGCCTTTGACACATACGCCTGCTCTAAGAAAGAGGATATTGCCCTTTACGTGTGGGCAGTCTGCCGGCATGCACGGGTCGATATCCCAGGATTACACATTACATCGTCTAATCTTAAATGTTGCAAGAGAAGTGTTTAAGGAGGAAATGTATCAGTTTGCCCACATTTCCTACAAGAAATTATCAGGACTGTGTCTCGGATGTTTGCAGTCAACGTGAAAATGCAATAACTGTTTTTAAAAAGTCTGTAAATACGCAGAAAAAAAGACATTTGTGGATGTTTAATGTGATCAGTATAATTTAGCGTTCTTGGTTGTTGATTGAAATCATTTCAACCTTTAAAGAAAATAATTAATTTGCTTATTTATTATTTATCGATTTATTTAAATTGGTGACTTGAGGTCAAAGTTCATCCAAGTGAACCGATGATTGCCGCGATGTTAAAATGATAAAACCAGGGAGTTGAGGGGGGAAAAAGAAAACTCCACACATAATCCAGTACTTTGTAAAAACAACACTAGTCAAGAGAGCGAAGCATATGGCATGTGGCCATTGTAGGCAAAGCTGGGCGAAATTTCTACGCGCTTCTCCAGCCTTGATCTTCAAGTGATGACACCTTATCTTTCCGCGCGAGGCAGAGGAAGACAAAAGTGCCGTAGTGTTGGGTGGAGGTGGAGAAAAAAGAGAAGTGGAAGCTGGCGCTGAAAGAAAACACTTTGTTTGAACGCCTTCAGCTTCCCTCACTCAGGCTGCTGCTGCTTAGGGTAGAATAATAATAATAAAAACAACAACAACATCTTGTGCCTTTCATATTTTTATTTGAAGCGTTTCCTTTTTAATGCCCAGGTTCTAAATTGAGCTCGCTGCAATTTATGGCATTTTTTATGCATTCTTATAAAAATAATAAGGGCAACGTTGCTTTGCTCTGTTGCACATTTACTTGTTTGTTTTTGTGCAGAAATTGACAAATGCACTTAATAGCATACAGTTTAGAAAGGTTTTGGAAAACCTTTTCTTAACATCTGAAATTTTTTTGGATGCTGTTTTGGTTCACTTGCAACTGGGCGGAGAACACCGAGGTTCATTTATAGATTTTATTTATTTTAGTGGACCCGAGTAGTTGTGATTGAAGTGCGAATACGAAAACACAACACAACGAGTGTGAGAACTGTCTCCCTCCTGTCTGTAAATGCGGAGGATCAGTCGCACCTTGTTGGGTGCAGCTCCCGGCGCGTAAAGGTCAATTACACAGGCAGCTAAGAGCCCAAACTTTATAATTAACAAGGATTTCAGAGCAAACTGGTGTGTTCAAAACAAGCCCATAACGGCGGCTCGTGAGGAGACATAACATGGAATATTTGGCCTTTCACCAAACCAACTCTGTAACCTCACAAAGAGCTGTGATTTTCGTCTTCTAGTACTTTCACTCTCTCTTGTTTCCCATAAGGTTTGAAATGTGAACTGGTATTATGTGTGCGCCATGTGTTCCCGGGAAGGGGAGGCTATTAAACTTTTTTTGGGAAGAAGATGTTAGGAAAATCCACCAGCGTCGAAGAAAAGGCCTAACAAGGCGCACTGGATATAAACGCTGAATCGATTCTGCCAAGCTGGCTTATGGGAATAACGATCCTCTAAAAGCAGCACGGGGATCAGCATAAACACTTAGACAGGTGTGAACCGGCCGAGGTTTCTTCATCTGCGGGCTATTTAATCTCCTATCAGATCGGCACGATGTGAGGATGTTGCGGAGATTGAACATCAAGCGTTGGACAATGTTAGGCAAACAAACGAGCAGGGGAGAGGTTAATGCCATGTTGCCTCGGGACAGAAATCATGAAACAATCTGGAGGGAATGCGGAGTCCTGGCCTCGTAAAGACCACATCCACTCTCTTTTATAGAATAATAAGCAAACGGCTTGTTGTTGTCATCGTCAGCGTAAAATATATTTTATAGATACTCTGGTATCCCGAGTAAAAGACTTTTGATTGTTACTAATTTGCTGAGGCGATTTCAATAGATCAAATTATGCAGAATTAGAATTTAATATTACAGACTGGAACCACGTGTAGCCTATCATGGTACCTATTACTGTTTTATACATTTTGACTTTTTGTTTATTTTGACAACTGTTTTTCATATTTTTAATTATTTTTGTGAGTGCACAAAAAAAAAAAAGGAGAGCGAAGGATTGTCGTTTATAATTTTAGGACTAAATCGCGTAATTTAATTTAATTGTTTAAGTTGTTAGTTGGAACTCTTCTTCCTTCTTCGAAGCTGTTTTCTCATTTATATGGGGAAAAAGGAAATTTAGCAGGAAATGAATAATAATAATATTAGTATAATTCGGGGCGTTACTGTCGGATTTTAGGGACTTTTAATGGATTATTTGTTTTAAACGTTAATAAATTGTATGTATTTATGATTTCAGGGAGTTTAATTTGAACAGGAAGAAAAGAGGCGATGGCATGCTCAGGGGACTTACTGTCATCACCAGATTTAGTGAAATTCAGAAATCAAATGAGATTTCATACAGCAAAGCCCTGTTTATAAACGGGAAAAGAAGGGAGCGCCACATCGACTAAAGTACGAACTCTCTCTGACCAACTGCAGGGAGGATTGATTTACAGAAACGCAACCAATCATTATTATCACTAACCACTGAGACAAATCGAGTTCTTTTCTTCCTTTCTTCTTCTTTTTTTTTTAAAGAAAAGTAAACTCGATGCTTTTGCGACTCTGACATTATCCCAAATTATTTTAAATTTTAAATTATTTTTTTAAAAAATCGCATCTCTTTGTATAAACATGTCGCCATTTGCCTTATTTAATATTTAATGCAGAAAAATCACTCAAACTTCATATCCACTTAGACGTCTTGTTAAGTGATGTGACCACGCTTCATACGCATATCAGGTACAGTGATGGCGGTTCTAATGTGACACATTATTGGCCCCAGTGGACAAATTCTCTTTTCACTTAGACCCCCTTCAGGGAGGTCAGAGGTCGAACCTTTATAGCTGCAGCCTCGGAGATGGAGAATTGGAGGAGAGTCACTGGTTTGGCTCAAGGAAACTTCAGCAGAACGATCGGGCTTAAACTGTGGGTCAGGGACTGTTTGTCGAACCCTAGATCCTGTTTAAATACCAAATCAGTGATTTTACAGACAAGTGTGCAGCACGTGGCTGGAGCTTTGACTCCAGACATCTCAGTTAATTGTGAAAATATAAACCGGGAGCGACTGTGGGGATGATATTACACATAACAAGTACTCCAGAGTCAAATGACAACAATTTAAGGCATTGATGTCCACAAAAATTTGCGTTTGTGCTAAGTAGCCAGTGAGGCAGCTGGGATTTATATTATACAGTGTATCCACTAACTGGAAACTGAGTCAGATAATAGGGAGGAATATCATCTGTTTGCACCATCATTGTCATGAAATACTTATGTTTCACTTCAGATATGTGATTATTTAAACCTTTGTATATTGTATTTTAAACTTCTTCATATTTTTTTTTTCATTATCTTTTACTGTGCAGCTGCGTGTCATTTTGAATCAGTCTTCACTTCTTTAATTCCAGTCATATTTACCTATCCTGACCGCATACCAGGTTCAGTCAACAGAATGAGAGGGAAGGACACACATCAAACTGTCACGTGGAATGGGAATGATGTGTTTCATAATTGAATTCCTCTTTCATGATCTAAAAAACATGACTGCACAATGGAGGAGGTGCATCAGCACGAGGCACAGAAGCTGGACAGTCAGCTTCGTGCTCGCAAAGAATGCAAATAGTTCTCCAAAATAGGTAGAGGATTTTGTGCATATCACATGTATGGAATATAATTCTTATTCTATGTTTGTTTTCCATCATAGGTAATTAATTCATTCATGTTCTGTCACCACTTATCCTCCGGAGGGTCGCTGGCATACAAAAATCATATTCATGTTATATACTTTATTGTTTATTTATGATTTATAATATTTATATATATATTTATATATATATATATATATATATATATATATATATATATATATATTTCAATTAACTTCATTTTATTACAGTTTAAAATAAATTTCCAGTGTGGGATTGAAAAAGCCAGTTGAAGTGAGGGAGTTTTAGTCTAAAGCATAACATAGATTCAAGATTGACAGATGGATTGCATCACAGTCAGTCCTTGATTAAGTGGATTATTTTTAGGCAAAGATGATATAGAGTCCGAGGCCAAAAGATAAGAAGACCACCAAGACAGACCGACAGACAGAAGAATGAAATGAAAGTTCATCAGTAGTATAATGGTGAGTTGAAAGTCCTTATTCTTCGTGCCCTCTTAAAATCGACGCCCTGTTTAGAGGAAAGGAAAGAAAAAAAAAGCTGAATATGTGAACATGAAGTTTTACTTACACTAGCAAGTTTGGAAATTTTTACCACAATTTAAAAATTATTGGTAATTTCTCCTTCTATAAAGCAGCTCAAATGAAATGCATTGGTGGTCATCTTTAAAAATAACAATAATAATAATAATAATGGTCCATTCTTTTCAGCCCATTCACATGTGATATATAATGGATATATAATCTGGAAACACATAAGCTTATAGATGATTGGTTGTGATACTTCTCAGTACTACAAATCAAAATCGTCATCATTAGAAATTATTATTTTGAAGGCGCTATTTTAAGTTCACGGACGAAACCTGTGGCCATACACTGATTGATGAACACACTGATTTCAGCCTCTCCCCAGCCATTATGCATTTTCGGTATATCAGGTGTGTCCCATAAAAGAGGATAAAACCGTAAGGGGTCTGGGGAGCGGGGGGGAGGAGGGACGGAGGGGGTGCGTGGTGTACAGTTACGGTCAAAAAGAGAGAGAGAGAGAGAGAGAGAGAGATGGCCAGGGGAGTACGAGCATTAATGCACTCCCTGTGTGCTGGACGCGTACTGTTACAAAACACACACTCTCACACACACACATGCGGGCGCCCTCTGCTCGAGTGAAAGGTCACCTGGCAGAGTGAGGCCTGACTTCCATCCAGAGAGCTGAGACATATCAAGAAATAAAGCAAAACATTTAACCTCTATACCTTCAGAAACATGTTCACATGGAAACAGGGAAATTGAAACACCTTTACGTTATTATTATTATTATTATTATTATTATTATTATTATTATTATTATTATTATTATTAATGCAATGAATTAATGGCTCACACTATAATGCTGCTTTGTGCAGTTACGAGGGCATTTTCATATATTAATCTTCATTATGTGCCAGCAATTACAAAATTCTCCTTTAAGTCATATTTAATATATCAACAGCTTTGACAGTGTTGGTATTCATTATCTGATTATACACTAGCCTCAACTAATGGAGGATTAATGACCACAACTACATTAACAAATGTTTATAAAATGCTCAATATGGAGGACTTAGTAAAGTAGAAGTAAAGAGAAAACTGTAAAGATTACAACAAAGTTAAAGTGTTTGAGCATGTGTTGATATAAAAAGTAACAGAGAAAGGATTGTAGTACTAATATATATATGTTTGTGTGTGTGTGTGTGTGTGTGTGTGTGTGTGTGTGTAAGAGAGAGAGAGAGAGTGTGTGTGTGTGTGTGTGTGTACTCTCCAGAGGTTAGAGGAGGCTCACCTGGTCTTTTACCCCTACTGTAAATTCCTAGATGGGAGACAGACACGGGCTATTCTGATCGCATTAGGTTCACTCCGATGGCTTTTCCAGCTATTGTCACTTGACACCGTTCCATTAAATCTGTCCAGCTAAAAGATTAACTACACGGTTCTTTATGCTTTCACTGGGTGTTCACTCTGAGCGCCGAAGGGCAGGTTAAATCATGCACAAGATTTTCATAGTGCGCTGTATTTTACATCCAGCCCTTTGCTTGATGTTATATCAGCTAGCGGTGCATAGTGTCACTCGGATAAATTGTTGTGAAACTAGTCCATTCATCAGTTTGGTCCCTCTTTTCTTAGCAGCACTGTTAGCAGTTGTTCTCTGATATCAACGCGCTTTTTTTCTCCCTTCACTTTTTTAGCCTTTTTGTTTTGTTTACCACCGAAACACATTTGAATGCGACTCAAATGTTTTCAGAGGAAGCCTCCTCCGTGTGACGCTGTGACTACCTCGTTTGTGAGTACACATTTCCCACATTTTAAATAGAATCATTATTGTGATAAAAAATATAATCACTGAGACTGAGCTGAGTACCGTTAACAGGGCCTTTAATCTTTGTTTTGGTCACAGCAACCTGAAATATAAGAAAGATGTGATGCCAGTATGGCAGTGAATAGCTGAGTCATCAGTAGTGAATGCTATTATTAATGGATTCAAGCTTAAACACCCAAATTTAAGATAAAGGAAAGGATAACTAAACTAGGCACCAGCCACTTTCCCATCTTGAACAGATATGAGATCTGATAGCAAATGCTAAGATTATTTGACAATCTTCCCAGCCGCACTTACTTTTATATTCTAACAAAACATTTTTTTTGTTGTTTCTCCTAAGCTGTAATCGTTCTTTAACTCATTTGAGCTTGTTGTAGTGTTTTCTCGCCTTAAGAAATGCTCATCTAAGCTATTTATTGTCTAAAAGGGATTAAAGGTTATGTAGCTCCTTCATATCCTGCTCTGGGCTTGTTTGTTCCAAGTCAGGAGCACAAACTTCCTCCTAATTTTGATCAATCACTATTAGTGTTGACTATGCATACCAGGCCTGTCTCTCTGCTTGTGCACTGTGCAGGTTTGTTTGTTTCCAGCTAAACACACTAACGGGTTCAACCTGCCAGACCGTTGACTCACAGTGTACACACAGTGTATGCGCTTGCTTTCTTGTTGGCACTGTGCAGAAGAATAAGGCACCCTAAAGAAAAATTGGCTACTGTTCTGTTTTGTAAATTTCTGCTTTATTGCTCCAACAGCGGCGGCGTCCTTGTCAACTGCAACGTGTGTTCACCATCGAAAATGTACTTTTTTTGTTGTGTGTAAAAAAAAAAGCAAAGTCAGAAGCAAGCTCGTGGATTGTGGCCTCTAACACGCAAGTCTTGCACCTGAGGTGGGAAGGCTGTAACCGTAGAGGGGTCCAGGTGTATCCAGGAATATGTCTGCTTGATAATCATAAACTGTTCCAAATGACCCTGTGAAAACAGATGCCCAGGAAACCTCTCCAGTCCACTAACATACTGAATAAACGCACACTGTCCCACTGTATTCATTGCACTTAGTAGTGTGTAGATTTGTTTGAAGAGAAACAAAGCCACAGAAAAGGAGTGATGAAAGGTTACTGCTGAGTTTTCTTCATAACCCAGAGGAAGGCACTGGTGCAGCGTGATGGAGCAAAGGGACTGAACATTGCTTCCACCTAGTGGCCGGTAAGTGGAACGGCACACGCACAAAAACGCGGAAACGAACCTTAAAAACCAAGATAAACGCAAAAAATATCTATCCCTGTTTTGTTCTGATAGCTCAGCAAGTGAGTCTCTGTGCTGTCAAAAAGATCCGCAGTACCTAGAAAAAGAAGACACAAGGAAATGATGACACGAGGAAACAAGGAAGTGACAATAAAAAAAACAACAAAGCATTACTAAATAGATTAAAAAAACACACTAGCTTATCTCAACACATAATCAACTTAATGCATTCATTCACATTCATCCAGTCTTTATTTGTACAAGGTGGACCATTAATTATGACAGTTTGCTTTCTTTTGCATAACTGCTGCATGTACATAGTGAAATAACAACATGCCATACAGGAAACATAAGATGAACGTTATAACGTATAAAAACAACAATCAAAAGGCAACAGTGCAGTTTTGGGTGGCAGCCATTAATCTCACACAGGTATTACAAGAAGCCTTAAGGTGTATTAGTCAGTTTGAATGTTGGTATCTCAGTCTACATTAAGTTGTTTGTTACCATTTTTTCCACATATTAATAATGTCGACTTTTGCTTTTCACACCTGTTAGGTTGTGTTAAAGCAATATTTAAAGTATTTAAAGTTAGGCCCAACTGCAATCATTTATTTCATGTGTGCAGCGCCTTGTTGCACAAACAAGATATTATGTTGTAGTAATTGAAGAAAGTGTAAATAGATTCGGGCAGGTACATTGTTAGTGTTATAGCATTACAATTAAATTCACTTAAACGCTTTTTAAATCCACACCCTTCTCGGCCTGTTTGCGTTTGAGCCACAGCTTCCTCGTTTCCTCCGTCCTCTCTCTGTTTTCTATCCCTCCCCCTTTCCTCCTCCCCTTCCCCCCATATGTCTTATTCTTCCTGATAACTTACACTAGACTGGTTCACAAGCTGTGGACTCCTCTTGTTGTCATCTTTTTTTTTTTTTTTTTTTGTCACCCACAGCAGTGGCAGCTGCTTGAAGTCTCTTTTGCTTTGTTGCCGTTAACTTGCTGCTTGATTAGCTTCTCGGCTGCACTTGAAACGCTCCTGGGTTTCAGCCGAAGCAATTTTGTGGTGAGAATGCAGAAAACATGCCATGGGTATAATTTCACTACGCAATAAGAGGTAGGCATAGAGTGAAGGGGGTATGTGTCAGTGACCTTAAAGCTTCTGTATACACCATTTGTAATTTATTGTACACTTGACTTGACACACACACGTGTAACTACTGGAATGGATCTGGAAGCCATGAATGGCATTAGCAGCTTGAATGGACAGCAGGAAATGTTATCTGTGCTTCAGAGGGAACGTATGAAAGCATACTCAGATAGTTTCACATGTAATGCATTCTTAGTGGCAGCATGCAAATGCTGTCGCTCTTGTTTCCATTCCTCTGCTCATTGCCATGTCATTTATAACTTGAGCGATCTCATGATGACCCCTTGTGGTTAATGTTTTCTTTGCATGTCATTATTTAGAAGATCATATTTCACATATATTTTATATTCTATTTTTAAATTTTAAATTATATTAATGCTTCAGTGAAAATAATTAGTGGGCTTCTTCAGTTTGAAAGCAGTAAATATAATTTCCAGGATTTATAGGCACAGTGGTGATGAAGAGTGGGGGGCATTATGATAATTGCTACTGTTTTCATGGTGATAATGGTATTGAATGAACTCAGTTGCTTTAGTTGCTAGTTACAGGCAGTTTGTCCCATTCCCACAGGTGCATTTAAAGGCAAATATAGACAAACATTTAAAGGTGCTGTCGTGATGTAGTTTATCATATCATATATAAGTCATAATAAAGCATAATATGACCGAACAGCCACAGGTTAAGGGGTTAAATTGTCACACATTGAGTCTAATATTGTTATTGGTAAAATATGTAATTGATCCCAATTTACTACTTCAAATCTTCATAGTAAAATTTTGATGATTTGTTTTGTGGCAATTTAATTTTTCCAATTAATAACTGATAATATAACTAATAATATTAATTAAAAATAAATAATTTGCACTTACTACTCACCAACCTGAATAAGAGGCTAATTGACTTGTCTAGGGTGTACCCCGCCTGGGATAGGCTGCAGCGACCCCCCTCCACCATGGTGAGGACAAGCAGTAGCAGTATTGACGTCTGTTGCTGAATGCTGCAAAGACTATGGAAACATTTACAGGCTGGAAAAAAACTGAAACAGAACGGACGATATCCTCAGCCAGACGGTCCTTCCATATCCATTCCATGTGCTGGTGTAGTTTAAGCTTGAGCCCTGGATCACTAGATGGCAGTGTAACATAATGAGACACGGCTACATAGCCTCCACTTACATGGAGATGGTCTACGGCGACAGGAGAAGTGTGTGCAGGAATATGTCCCCGTGTGTGTATTCATACACATACGTACAGCTGTACTCGGCATGCATGTGACATTTAAATGAACGTGAGGAAATGTTATCTTAATCCCAGAACAAACACTATCTGGGGTCTCACTCATGTCTCCTCCCTGGGGCTTTATGGGCTACCAGTACGCTGCAGAGGATTACATCAGGCAAATCAAAAGAGTGCACATTTGCACATTGCCCACTGACATTGTCACACCAAGAACAGACACCACTGAGTTAAGCCAATTGACCATTTACACAGCTCTCAGCCGCTCCCTTTGCCCTCTCTCGGCTCCTTCTAACAGCTCACATTCAATATGATTGTGTGTGAGGAGATACTGAAGAAAAATATGATTAAAAAAAATACGTTTTACGCTCAACATTCAATTATTTATGTAGTTTAAAATATTACTTTAAATGTTCTGTCTTTGTTCAGATACTTTATATGTGCATAATCCTTCTGGAAAACCTAAGCGTGATACATATTCCTTTCTTTTAGTTGGCTAGTGTTCCTGTGTACTTTGTTTATTTGCATGTGGTATGAATGCCTCCACTGGATAGCTTTGCAACATTCTTGAGCTGAACCGAAACATCCGAACCCCAGTGACACTGTGAACTTGTGAGGCTGCTCTAACCTGCAACTGGTCCTCCGTCATCCACCTCCACATACATACATTTAGTTCTCCGAGCTCCACGCACTCCACTGTGTTTTAGTTCCCCTCACTGACTCTTATGGGAGCTATGCAGCTGCTGCTGCTGCTGCTGCTTGCTGAACTGGACAAGACCGGTGTATGCGTCAATAATGCATGTGTTTCGGAGGCCACCTCGGGACAGAGGCCGTTTTTAAATAGGGCACTATAAAGATGCTCCACGACTGACTCATGTACAGGAACTTATTAAAAATAGAAATAGTGGTCAGACAAAACTGCCAGGTTCATCTGAGAGCCCCCAGAGCCCTGAGCCAGTTATTAAATAGCAAAGTACATGTTATATGCACCTCTTAAGTAGATGCTCTCGTACGGAGGGGATTGTGAAGAGTGAATTTGAAACAGGAATTTCATTAAAGTTTCTTTCTTTTTTCCAGATGGTTTATTTTCATCCAAGAGTAGCCGTGACACGTAAAACCTTTCAGTTGGATAAAAGGGGCTGAATATGTGGAGGGAGTTTGAAAATGGAAAATTTATATTGAGGAACTTCTCATGTAGAGTTCAGGTATAATAGTTCAGTACAGAGTGCTTGTTTGTTTGCCTGTACTTATGTATTATATTATATTTTGTATTCATCCTGCAATTAATATTATATGCACTTTTCCATGCGCATGCTTTTACATTTAAATTTGTACAGATCTAAAGTGCATTTTTTACCTCCAGGCTCTATTAGCTAATATGTCTACGAATGTTAGATGTGTCTCCATCGTACTGGTTGAATTGTAAATTGACTCTGCGTACTGACCCCAGACAAAAGTTGCTTATATACTCACGTGAACATGAAATCAGGCTGAAACCGCCTTAGGACATATGAGTGAGTACAAAATGGGCAAATAAAAAAGTTATTACTTATTGCATGTAAGACGTCGTCATGCCCTTCTCCTCCTGCAATGATTTAATGGTGGATTGAAGCCTAGTTGCCGTAAGCATTTTACTGTCCATTTACAGTGAAACCTTCTCTGTTGCATGCTCTCTGTCCTCTTCCTCCCCTTGCCCCTGCTTTCCACAATAAGGGAGTTAAACTCTAAAAGGCCGCGCTCCAGAGGACACCATTATCCTCCCCTCCTCACCACCGCCGCCGCCGCCGCCAGTTCCACTCATCTCTCAAACGCACCAGTCAGTCACTTGGCTCCTGGACAGCCTCCGTAAAACTCTGGGTATCAGTTTTGAAAAATTAAGCAGGGATCAGGGGTTCCATTACACTCTCTGGCGCCTGAATCCTTGATCTAGCACTAAATGGAGAAGCTGGTTCAGTGTTCCAACATCAATTTGACTTTCATGCAATAAAACTTTAATGGAAGCTCCCTGTACTGTATATGAGGAGGCAGCATGACCTCGCGGCCTGCCGTTGTCCCTGTAGTGCAGGCACGTCTATGTACATCCGCACTTACTGTACATTGACATTAACAAGAGCACAAGGAAGATTTAACAGAGATGCAGGAAGTAAGAACTGATAACAGCTTAATGGACAGCACTGGTGGGACAGTTTGTCTTTCTGGTGTCAATTGAAGGCAAATGGTGCTGTTACTACTGGGGTTAAACCTTTGGCGGCTCCATTAGAACGAACCGATTTTTTTTTTTAAAAAAGTTGGAGAGCGAGGTTTGAAAAAACGTAGAATCTTTCTATGTATATCGTACAGCACCCATAAAAAATATATGTTTTGACTTCCTCTCTGTTGATACTTGCATGGAAGGAGCAGCCTCGAAAGGAAGTGCATTATTTGGTCATTTTTATACCACATGACTCCTCTAGATGGCAGTCAAGGAACACGTTTGGCTCCTGCCGGGCTCGCCGCTGTCGTCTTCGCTGTATGGACTCTCTTTCTCCGGTCGGTTGGGATCCAGGCTAAACTGTCCTATAGCTCTGTAAACGGAGGTTAAATTGATGAAGGCACACAGGCCTCAGTCAGCCCCGACCTCTTGTCAGTGCTGCACTAAAGGTTGCTGTGCAAGCTGCACTAAAAGTCAGACTTTACGTCACATATTAAAGCAATATTAAAGCAGTCACTGTGATTGTGATAAAATGTGATAACATGTAAAGAGCGTCAGTTACAACTGGAATAACGTGATCAAACATTATGTATTATGTAACATCTGATTTTTTTCTTTGGTATGTTTTATTCATAAATACCCAATAATGATTTGTAACTTCAACATCAATATTCTACGAATTCATTTTTAGATGATTAAACCATTTTGAAAATAAGAAAAAGGCAGATGCCAAATTCTGAGACAGGCTATCCATCAGAAAGAAGGCTGAGTGCAACATTTCCTTTGTGTTTCAATGTACAGAGGGCAAAGGCCCTCGTGTGGCTTAAGGTCGGTTTATGTCGCAGGACCACAGCCTCGTCGTAAAATGGGGCGTATTCGTGAAGTGTCTGGCCACAGCGGGAACGGGTGTCCGTGTCCAGGTTCATTCAGTGCTTTCAGAACCAGAGCAAGGCAGGAGCTCCAGCTGATAGACAATACCCTTCAGCATCAGACCGGGGAACAATCACCAATTCATGGAAGGAAAGGGGGGAGTGAGGAGTGTTGTGTCACCAAAATGTACCAAGTCCGAGACGGAATCAGTTTTTATTTATAAAACGGGGGAGCTCAGAGCTGTTGTGACTGGGGCGTATTTTTTTTTTTTTTTTTTTGCGTTTCTAAGAGTACACAATTAGGCTACCACCAAGATTATATAGTGACTTTGAGCTAAAGTTCTGGCCATTTGTAACCAAACATGACTGCAGTGTGTTGGCGCATAATGTGGCGGACCTAATTATTCAGCGTGCTAAACAATCTCACCCTCCTCTTTTATTTGTGACACATGGTGTGTGTAATGTCTGCATGTTCGCGGTGCGTTCTCAATCCGTGCCTCGGTGCTGTGCGGTGCCGTGCCATGCTAAGGAGGCCTGAGAACGGCGGCAGAAAACACAGGTGCTGGGGTTCTATTTAAGCTGCTCAGCCCTCTGTCCACTCGGTGTGCACAAGGCGAGAGATCACAGCCTGCACCCAGCACCCCCCGCCACACACACACACACACGCTCCATATGTGCTGTGCGTGCAAGGCTATACGCGTGCACGCTGTGCGCGCGAGAGAGGGGGGTGGTCATGTTCGCTTGAGTAAGCGAGATTTGGGTTGCTTTCATGTTATGCTTGTTTTAAAAAGATGAGGCTTGTGCAATGGCCGTCCACACTAATAAGCATTACACTGAGTATTTCTTGACACTCCCACCACACACACACACACACACACACACACACACACCAACCTGCCCACGGAAGAGACTATGATCCCATCTGCCTCTGTACCTTCATGAAAGCATATTCACTGCTGATCCAGTGTCTTGTGTGACCCCCAAATTATAATTTCATTTAAGAACATTTTCAAACGCACGGATGTTCTTGGTGCATATGATAAATGGTGTGCGGGTCTGTGTGTGTATTGTGATAGGGTCTGGGGGACAATCGGTTGACGGCAGGTGCACGGCACCTGGCATTGGTAGCGCAACTCAGGCGCCGGGTTAAAGGACACATGTAATCGAAATTAGACAAAAATTCAGATTATTGCTGAGCTCAGTTCTCTGGGCCCTAACTATAAAACATGTTAATGTGACCCCTGAACCAGACTCAATTGTAAGGGTAGATGTGGTAGAACTTGCTGTATTCCACTCATGGGGGTGTATCATCTTCCCCTGAAACGTGTTCCGGGATAGTTACGATAAAGGTGATGTGAGGTAAAATATGATGTGTCATTTGTCCGGACTTTTGGCCTTAATTGCTGCTAATATTCCACACAATAGCCCCAAACTAGGCTGCCATTCATCTAAAATACAGGATGGCCAGTAAAAAAAAAAAAATATGTAACTGTTAAATAACTTTAAATTAGTCATCAGTCAGTGTGAATGCCCCTGAGCCTTACCTATTGAAGAAAGGAGTGCAGAGAGTTTAGGCCCGGTTCATTCCTGCACTGACAGCGCGCTGGTGAAGCTGTAGGGCAACGGGTGCTGCATGAATACACACCAATAGAAAAGTTGTGTTCAGTTAACCGGTGAAATCCGAGGAAAAACAGGGCAGGGCAAGTTTTTCTCACCGCCAAACTGCGGCCTAATAACCCCCCTCCTTCCTCTTGTTCGCTATAGTCAGATCGGCAGCGCCTGCATTAACTTCCTCATACAAGATTTTGCAGTCAGGAATGAAGCGGAGTGTAAACTTTGACCTCGGAGCGGATCGTCGCGACGCAACCAAACACAAATCAATGATATTATGTTTTCAGAGAGAATCTGCTTGTGCTTTTCTCTCCTCCCAGACACTTTAAACCACGTCAAATCTGTAAACCATAAAAGTAGTAATCATCGTTATGTTGTTGACTTTCCTCTTGATGTTCATGATTGCAAATCTTGTTTGACGGGCGCACTTTTTTTTCTTTTTTCTTTTTTTTTTTGCACAGATAAACGCAAAACAACTTGAGGGTGCGAATAGAGGAAAACATGGGAGTCTCCATTGTTGCCTCACATTCTCGTTTACTCTCATGTAAGTATCACACACAGAGATTACTCCTCGCTAAGTTCCTTTGTCTTGTGATCCATATTTGAGTTGACAGATCACGAACAAGAGCTCCCCCACTGTTAATGAACCCAGCCAGCAACAGCTAGACTCACACTTCCAGGACTTTTTTTTACCACCGCTCCTCTGGCCTACATATGTTTTCGGGGAGAACAATCATATACCTGTTTACATGCGTCTCAGTTACTTTGTTAAACATGCTCTTATGGAAAAATCACTATGAAATTTAATTAGTATAGACTCTTGCTGTTTCTCTGGTACCACATAGCGCCCGGTTCGTGTTATATTTCTGCAACATGTAATTTGCTGGGGCATTTAATGAAATCCATTATGACTGTAAGTGCAAGCGCTACGGACCGTGAAGGGGTGTTAAAGGCAACTGCAAAGTTTGTGTCTTGAGTTGACTTTTTTTTTCTTTTTTCTTTTTTTTTTTTTTTTTTACACGCAATCTCAAACAAAAGTATTGCTTTTATTTTTTTTCTAAGTTCATGCGCATATTTAAACTGTGTTTTCCAGGGCCGTGGGTTTAATGAACGTAATGTTTGCGCAAATGAAGCCCATTCATGCCTTGTTTTGTATTCATGAGTCCCTATCTGTGGTTCCATCTCTCGGATACAGCTCTAATCCCCGTGTCCTCCTTTACCGATAAAAAATGCTCTTGAGTTTACGATTAATTTAATCTCAATCATAGCCGGGACTTGTCGCAGCCAATAAACTTGTAGAGTGCGTAAATGGAGAGGTGGGGGCGTGTGATAAGGGTCTGGTGGTGCGGCGGTGCCATGGCCCCTCGGTGCTCTTGATAGGGCCTATCGGTCTCTGGCAGGCTGATTTAAGACCCGGAATGGGTGTAAAATATGATACAGATTTACTTGATCTGCGATCGACTGGCAATGAGTGCGGCGGGAGATGGTTTGTTTCAGACAAGCGGGGAGCTGAGCTTTGCGTTTGACTGCATTATGGCCTCGGATATTTCAGGATCACAGGCCCATTGAGTCGTATGGCAGAAGCTTGTGACACGGTTGTCTTTGTGTTTTGATTGGTATCCGCCTCCTGCAAATGTATGAATGCAGATTGCTTATGCGTACATCTCAACCAGTGGACTGATAACATTTACGCAGGGTTAAACAGAATTCAGTGCCACAAGTTTGTTATTTATCAACTTTCGCCAAAGCGAGTCTCGGATTTAGCAGAGTTTCAAAACTACTACAGAACAAGTGCTTTTCAAATGAGATAAGTTTTTAACACCCGTGCCCAGCTTCTTTTGTAAACAACACAAATTAATCACATTAACAAGTAAAACTAGTTTAAATGGGAACGGTTTTGTAAGGGAATTAGTTTTTGGTCTCTAATCTAAATGTTAAATGCCTTCCTTCCGCCTATTTTCGCGCATTTACGCGCACACACACATCCCCCATGGTAATTTGTATTGAAGGTTTAAGACTTTGCACGAAACTGCCAAACATCCAGGAAAATATCCAAACATCTCTGACACCACAATTGGCCCTAAAGAACCCGTGCTGCACTTGCTGGAAACAGTTTGTAAAGTCTGTCTTATTAAAAACCGGTTCAGGTTAAAGAACATGGGGGATACACTGCTGGTGTCCCCTGCGCGGCTCTTTATACCAGTCTTCAATTTGTAAAAGTGCTGCGGTCTCGCTGAGCCAAGCAGCAGCCTCTGTCCTACTTTCTGTTGCTAGAGACATGACACCACTAACAGACCCGACGCGTATCGCAGGCTTGCCTGCAGTGTATTTACATGGGGAGATCCTCAGTGACGGCTTCTAGGAAACACATCTTAGCGAAAGTGTTTCTACTAAAACTGTAGTTCGCGCAACAGTGTCCTGTGGCAAATCTGCCCTAGTCTGCTGCATAATTGGTTGGGGATTTGGATGGAAAGGGACTGCAGGAGAGAAAGCCTTTTTTTTGGAGGGGGAAATGGTTCTCGTCCGAGGAAGAAAAGCTCTTTTCAGGGGCCACAATGGGAGATTGGGACAGGGGAGGAGTCCCATCGTGATTAGCCCATTTAATGGCGCGTTTACTTAATTTCTGTATTCACTAGCAACGGTAAACAAAAGGGGAAATAGCACTCACATTTTAAAGTGCTGCATGACGTTGACGTTTGCCAGAATGTGTATACAGTCATATAGTGCGATTTTACCTACATCACATAGGTTTGAAGCAGAGGCGTAGTAAGAAAATAAGAAAGCATGTTTTGTTCCGGAAGGTGGACTAACAATAAAACACAAAGCAATTTAACAGCAGCTGGATAAAATAAGCCTTGAGTTGCCCGGTAGTCTGGAAATAAAACCGAAATCATTTTAAGTTAGGTCAACCCCTTGACTGCATAACCTGCTCCGGGGAAACGCATAAGCCATGATGAGCACTAATGCTTCCACAATCCAATAATAACCCAATATGAACATGTGTTTAGCCACTTATCACTGTCCTTATCCGTAATCGGATGGAAAGACAGACATCATGCAAAGAGTTATAGCAAATTGAATAGCGCGTTTCATTTAGAGGCGCATGGCACATAATAACCACGCAAGAGAAAAACATTGATAGTGCAATGTAAATAAGCGTTCTGAGCGACCCTGGGGCGGCAGAAAAGAGAAGAGAGGAGGGGGGGACCCGCTAGACTTGACTAAATGTTGTAATCAGCTGTTTAGATTTTTATATAATTGTGTCTCTGCCAATAAGCAACCCACCAAAAATCAGTCAAAAACAACAAAAACGCCTGCAGCAGTTCAGTTGTAAGTTTTGACAAATATTTTATGTAGGAACACCAAGTCAAGAAAAGTGAGGAAGGGATAGAAAAGAGGATGACACGGGGGGAGAGCAATAATTATGTACAAGCATATTTCTACACGTATAATACAGACCGGGAGAATGATCGCATTATTTGAGATATACATAATTCAATATAAAATTTTGAAAATAAAAATAAAAATCTGATACAGTCATAAACGGTTCCGTTCGACAATTTTTTTTTTTTTGACCATGTACCCCACACAGGCAGTGACAGAAGTGTATTAAAAAAGGTGCTTACGACTTAAAATGATTGTCTGATGAACACAAAGTAAAAACAGGATTGCATCTTGTCTGCATGGCGGCTGCTTCACCGTCATCATCATCATCATCATCATCACTTGGACTAAAACCGGAGATGGGGGCGAAAAGTGCGACGAAGACGCCAAGACGATCTGTTTTTATTCCCTCTGATCGATGTTCCTGATGGAAAACCTTGCACTCAGGTTATTTTCCCTGATTACAAAATGAAGAATAAAAAAAAAAAAAAAAAACATCATGCAAGTAGTCTAGTAGTGGTGGTGGTGTGGGGGTATGAAGAGGAGGGGGAGGCGTGGGTCCTTTGAAAGCGCTTTTAATAAAAAAAAAAGACGTGCTTTTATCTCTTTTTTATTTTAATATTTATATCAATCGGTCCTTTTTTCATCCGCGATATTTCATAAGTCTTTTTTTTCTTCCTCTCAGGTCCATTTTCCCTGTAAATATTTCTCTTTTTGTTTGTTTTGTGTGTGTTTTTTTTTTTTCCTCCGTATCATACATCGCACTCCGAGTCACTGGATGTGACGGACAGGATGGACGTCCCAGTATCAACTCTCTCTGTCATACTGGAAACGCTGGTGGTGGGACTAGCCGCGGTCGAAGGCGACTCTGCCGAGCTGTGAGGGGTGAGACCGGCCTCTGAGAGGGACCTCATACCGCTCGGTCCTATTGCTTGGTGCTGGAGCCTGGAGAAGAAAAGAGGCGAGGAGGGGAGGGGGAGAAAAAGAAAAAAAAAATTGAGAGAAATGGCAATTAGACCTGAGAATGTCCCCCTTCCCCTCCTCCTCTTGCAAAATAGGGGTTCAAACTCGCCTTTCTTTCCCCCTGCCGGCCCCAGCCATGCATGCATGCTTTTATCAAATAGCCAGTTTTCGGGGAACAAAACACAGCACTATTTAGACTACCAAATGTTGGAAGAAACGTAATGAGTTTTTTTTTATTTAGTTTTTGTTGCAAAAGTAGACTGATGGACGCGCAAGTCAGCAATCTGGGAATGGTCTGTTATGTGAGCACAGAAGGGACGTGACTTGGTGCCATTGAAAAAGTAGTTAAATGACATTTTACATCTGTGATTATTTAATATTTTTTATTCTTATTTTAGTCACTGCAATTGTCCAGACTTTATTACTATTTGCATTTTTTTTTTTTTTTTTTTTTTAGTTCTGCACAGATTCATTTATCCAAAGTCCCGAGACTGCTCGCTCTGAACCAGATTATTATTGTTTTTTAAAAATACAAAAACAGCCCTCAGATGTAAATATCGTGAGGGTTTGCCACAGATGTGTTTCAGGGTGAAGTGCATGAATGAGTGACGTCGAGATCCAGGCTACTCCAATCATCCTAAATGTTTATCTCCAATCCACTCATGATAATAACTCCATCACGGCGGGATAATGTCAGTCTGGAAATATATCTATTCATTTAGCAAAAAGATTAGAATAGTGTTCATATGGCTTAGTAGTCTCCTTGGTATTTTCTAATCAATTATAGCATTTCAATGGAATGATACCACACTTAATGTTATGAATACAGCCTATGTCTCCAAATGCCATTTTAATACGCATGCCCATTTTGGTCAAGTAATATCAATAATATCTTTGTTATCCCTTGAGATAATCGTTCTTTTCAACACTGCTAAGTTACATTTCATGTTAAAACCATAAATGCACCATAGCACCCGACAGATGTAGATACCATACACTGTGTCAATAAATTATTGCATAGCTTTGGGAACAAACACAAAAATATTCAAAATGATTTGCAAAACATGACAATTCAAAATATATTTATTGGCACAGGTGAAACTATTTAACTCGTGAAGAAATGTAGCGTATTGTGTTGGAATATTTAATTTCTATATTTTACTGACTAAAAAATAAATAAATCGTGAGATTGTTTATCTTAATGTCACACATAGCATTTTTATAATATAAATAAGTGAAGCCCAATAGCTAATGCTGATATAAAATTAAAATTCTTACTGCATGTATTACTTTCACTCTTAGGGAAAAGATAAACAAGGATTTCAGTGAAAAGACAACAGTGCGCAATTATCGCCTCTACAAGTTTAAGAGCAGGTCCAGTTTGTGACTGTACTATATTATTATTCAGAATTATTTTAATACAACTTTTGAGGGTTTTTTGTTGTTGTTTTTTACTTTTGTGGTGGTGCTTTTTTTAATCTGATAATTACTCATTCTGTTAAAAATACACCCAAATGATTAATACGCCAAAATGTCTTTGAAGTTCTTCTAAATAATAAAAATAAACGTATTTTCTACATTTAAAATCGCTGGGTAAATTAACAAGAGCACAGCTTCTGATGTTTATCCGCGTTTCACTTCATAACAAACATGTCGCCGCAGAGTACTCCCTCCACTTGACAGACAGATTTATCTTTTTCCTAGATAATCTCTATCCGCTTGTGCACGTTCATGGAAATTGTATCTTTTCTTTCAAGTATGTCCATTTTAGACCAGCTTTAGTACATATTTTAGTTTTGACAGTAGCTTTGCTTGAAAAAAAAAAACAAAACAAAAAAACACCAACCTGTTTTTGGCCGCCGCAGCTCTGTCTCGTTGCCTCCGGTTTTTAAACCAGTTTCCGACCTGTGTAGGAGTGAGTCCTGTGGCTTGAGCCAGTTCCCTTTTCTTGCTGGGATTTGGATATGGGTCCTGAAGATACCACTCCCTCAGCAGGCTCCGTGTCCGCTCTTTGAAACAGTGCGTCTTCTGCTCGCCGTCCCAGATGGTCCGAGGCAGCGGAAACTTCTTCCGCACCCGGTACTTATCGACAGGTCCGAGGGGACGACCGCGGAGCTTCTCGGCCTCCTGGTAGTGAGCTTCCAGCCACATAGCTTGCAGTTTGCCGTGCGAGTCCTTGGTGAACTTGTGGTTCTCCAGGATGTGGTAGAGGTCTCTGAAATTCCCCGTGTGGAACGCCACCACGGCCCGGGCGCGCAGGATGGACTCGTGCTTGTTGATCGCTTCACAAGCTCCCGGAGCCACGGGCAAGGACCAGAGGAAGCGGCCCAGCCGTTCGATGTCCCCGGTCTCCTCCAGCGTCTCGCAGACGCTTGCCACCTGCTCCGGGGAGAAGTTGAGGGTCGGTAGCTGAAACATGGACAAGTCTTCTGGAGACCTGGTGGTGGGAGCGCTGTTCGCCAGGAGCAGAGGGCGATCAGCGAAGTTTGGCAGGAAGAAATGGGAGGGATAAAGCTCTAAAGGGGATCTGAAAACCATGGAAATGACCTGAGAGAGAAAGAAAATTATCGAGAAAAAGGAAAAACCGAAAAATACGGCCAGTAAAAAAGATTGAATGATTCAATGGCTATCGCCTAATGACACCAGCCTCATAATATCTCCCCCCTAAATCCGCCGTTGAGTGTAGCATTGAAACATTTTGTTTCCCTTTTCTATTGGTCTTCTTGGTGTCGTTGTAGCGTTGTCATGGCAGCCCTGCCAATCACTGTCAAGCGTGCCAATCATTAGCCAGTACGTAGCGCGAGGCTTTCACCACTTGTGCAGCACGCACAGGGGGTTATCAGAGTCTCGGATCTCCACAGCAACCCTCCCACCGCACCGCGCGCATCAGGCACAAGCCAATGCTCGCCTATCTGCTGAATGGAATGAGCAATTAGAGGGTGGAATATTATTGCGATCTTAACGAGGCTCGTTAAAGCTAAAGAAGATATGTAGACTGGAGATGCTTAGCAGAGACGGGGAGGGAGGGAGGGAGGCAGAGGGAGCTTTAAATGGGTGACAAATGGACAACCAATGACTGCAACTCGGGAATACACGTTTTGAAAAGAAGCGAGTCAATTTGTACATTATTTCCGTATACCTTTTCCCCCCGTAGTAGCCACTTTTTTTAATCTTTTTATCTGTTCACTCCTTTTGTGCAAGGGAAATGAAGGTGTTAGTCTTTTACATTTTTTTTCTTTCATACTATCGCTTTACTGTTTCTTGTTTCCTAAAATATCAAACTATGACGATGTAATCTCCTGGCTTTGCCCCCGTCGATTATTTAACAGACCGCATGTTGGCATTTTTTTTTTTTTTTTTTTGACATCCTCTGAGAGTGGCTTCACTCGGACTCGCTAGTGTGTGCATGGGTGCTGGTCCGGTTGCATGCTGCAGTGTGATGCCGCTCCCCTCCCGCCGTCCTCGGCCCTGCGTCTGGGACGCACGGGTGCTGTTCTGACCCTCTGCGTCCTCTCTGCCCAACAATATTCACCGTTCCAAATGAGTATCGATGCATCGCGTTATGTTGATTAAACAAAGATCATGTCATTGCAGTTCGAAAATTTGTCAGTGGCATCGCCCTTTTAATAGTTTATCGCCGTTTTTAATAGACCAGCCCTCTAATTAAATCCATTAGTACTGGAATTACAATCAAATGGCAGCATAAAAGCTTCTTGGGGACATAAAAGCACTTTTCATGTATTTGATCTAGTGGTAAGGGCATGATCAGTGTCCACATCCAGTCACAGGACTCGGCTTATAGCGGTAGCCACGGCGGTGTGATTTTCATGTTTATGGCTAAAACGGCTTCATATTTAGACAGGGCTTATAGGGTGTTAAAATAGTGTGAGTTCACTCTAACACGAACAGTGCTCACATTGTGAAAGAGCCATGTACAAGGCGTAGCATCTAGACTCCGCTTAATCCGGCCTCAATAAAGCTGACATAATGATCCTAAGCCGCCTTTCTACAAAATCATTCAGGAATTCAAAACTTTTCCTTCCCTCTCTCCGATTTGCACATTCTCCGGGGCTGGCCGGACAGACCACCGACTTCAAGCTCGGAGGGACAGTGAGTAGATCAGCTTCAGATGCATGCGTAGTCAATACTGCCTGTTTGTATTCACCATTTAACCTTCTCTGACATACTAAACAACCATGGGTCCGAGCGTGTAATTAGCCTGAGCGTATTTGACACTTTTACGCATAAGCGTTCTGGGCAAAGGGCACTTTAATTCGTGCGTGCAGGTGTGTGCACGCTCGTTGTGCAAGTGTCTGTGTCTGGAGGTTTATGTGTTGCAGACTGAGGGTTGTGATGATGTTGTCGCAGGGCCAGACGTTTGGTTGGTGCGCTATTTTTGTGCCATGGGGGTAGGGTAGTGTATGGGATCAAACCTGTCCACGGCGCTGCAATACGAACCTGAGGAGGACTAATTCCAAGTGGCACTTGAATTGGTCCTGTTGGAAAGCTCCATGGACTGGAAGTAAAGTCTGGTATTTTCATGCTGGTGTTAAAACTAACCTCCTAGCCTATACACCTTTCTCTCTGTGTTTCTCTGTCCCACACGCCCACATGCATACACGCACGACCCCAACATTAAGTTGAGAGTGCAGGCTTAGCAGCACTTCTCCGAATATGTAAAGCCTCCTACCTGACTGGGTTCCTGGTGCATCAATTTAGGTGATCACCATTCAAGCCAAGGCTGCAGGTATTATCCAGCATTATGTTTTGGAGGAGCCTTGTTTGGGAGTAGCCCTCGCAGGCAAATCGGAAATCACTCCCAGAAGAGACTAGAGGTGAAATGCAAAACCTGAATGGGGATTGAGGGAGGAAAGCCAGTGGTAATTCACATTCTTTTACATGGCTTTTGTTTACGTTAAGCATGTAATTAACACCCCCCAAACAAGTTTATTCACCTGCCGTAATTGTGTGTTTATCCGAGAGCTTGCTGAATGTTCCTAGCAGCGGGGGATGAGAGCTCTGAATGCACATCGAGCATTTAGCGCCTTCTCCGTTTACTTACAGCCTAAACCTCCAGACACGACAACACAAACAGCATCTTCAAGCTAAAAAAAAAAAAAAAAAAAAAAAAAAGTATCTTGGTCAAGCAAAGTCGTCTGCTTTGCAGCCGCATCTCTCTTCCTGTGTGACCTTATTCCTGCTGAGTGTGAAAGACATTGTCAAACTTTTTATTAGAAGTTTTTGTTTAAATACATGTTTTGTTTTGTTTTTAATGTAAGAAGCAGAATACTCTTCCCTGACTCCAGTGGCTGACCTGCCACACATAGTATCTATAAACATTAGTTACCGCGCTGATGAATAGCCAGTAAGCAACTTCTTTTCATTATCAGTCTGTTCCAATAAGGGGAGCAAATAAACAAAGCTGATGTTACGTCATGTACGGGAGCGAGGGAGAGAGAGAGGGGGACAGGATAGGAGAAAGAAAGAAAAAAGGTGTTGACTGTAAAAGGTATGAGGGAAAGAGAAAGAAGGCAAGAATGAAAGGGTTCTTGTTTTATTTTTTGCTCCCTCGTTGACCCCAGTTTGGCAGAGGCTGGCAAGAAAAGGCAGCACACCCCTCCCTGGCAAACACAGGAGAGGCTCATGTGCCTGCAGCTCCATCCTGGATTTATCTCACACAGGACGAGACTTAGGTGGAAAGATGGGGTACGTACCAAAAAAAAAAAAAAAAAATTCATTTCTTTTAAACAAAGTTGTCTGGTTATTTTTATTTATTTTTTTTTGAACGCATGATAACATTTAGTCATCACCGTTCTGTCAAGAGATAATTTTCTATTTAACTTAACGCTGGCCAGTCATAGGAATTACCTTCTCTTTTTTTGTTGTTTTTTTCTCCTTTCTTTCTTCGCTCCTTGCAGAGCTGTGAGCACTGTCCGGTCCTCAGACTGTCGCCATTTGAGCTCGAAACTGGAGGTGGCACCGGTTCACTGCTGTTTCACTGACCAGTTTGTCCGACATCGTGATGGAAATTCAGCCGCGGCTCCTGTAAGTTCTTTCTCCCGTAACCTGTCTCGTCTCCGTTTATAATGCTGTCTGTAAGGTTCGGTTCACTACGACTGATTTTTGCGGACATTCAGTAATTGGTATATTTATTATGTTAATTTATTTTATTTTATTTTTTTATTTTATTTTATTTTTTTAAAAAAAGCTCACCAGATATTTTACTATGAACAAGAAGACGTCTCTTTTTTTAATCGCAAAAGTCCGCTTTTAATCCTAAGTACTATTATTTGTTGATTTATTTTATCCGTCGAGCACCGGGAGATCTCTGCCTTTGCGGAGCAGATGTGTGATGCTGTCGGGACGGGGCGCACAATCCCCTCCGTCCCATGCTGGCCATTCCAGGGTACGGAGAGCCTACACTGTAAAAAATGTCAAGCTAAACGAAGTTATTTAACGTATCACGGGGTTTTGAAAATAGACGCTTCTCTTTTGAAAAAGTGTTATTCTGCCATTTGTCTCCGTTCCAACCATTTCATTACAATGTCCAACCGGTCCAAATTTATTTTCTTCTGTAGGGAAATTTTAAAACAGATCGTGATTTGCTTTAAAATGGGCAACGTTTTCTGTAATAAATAAATACACAGATTACGATAAAAATTAACCAATGCATAAAATGTGTGGAAGCGCCATGCTGCCACTGGAGCAAATTCACAGCACCTGGGAATAAATGTGATAAAAATTTAAACTCAAATATTTCTTGCAGTGTTTCTCCTCTTCTAGATAAAGCCCATCTGCTCGAACTGTTTTATTTTATTTTTCTCTTTCAAACCCTTTCCAAACTACAATTACGCATTTTGTCATTTTGCATGTGATTTAAGCCCCTTGACCCCAAGTGCCAAAACAGTTAAGTTGTTTGGAGCACCTTTACAAGTGTAAACAATTGTTAAATTAATCACAGGTGCAATGGGTCAGCCTCCTGTGTACGCTTGTAGAATCGTGCGCCGAAACGCAAGCGGAATATAATTTTAATTTTAAGAACTGTGACGACGCAGCGGATGAATAAGTCATTTTTTTAGTGCAAGTGCTGATACAATGAGTTGCAAATGTGGCGCCAACTTTAAAAAGAAAGCTTGTACAGAAGTTTTAACATCTCCCTCTCTCTCCCTCTCTCTCCCTCTCTCTCTTTCCCTCTCCCTCCCTCCTTTCTTTTATTGTTTTTATTGTGTGGTCTCATTAGGGGGACTTCCTGGCAGGGCTGGGAGCTTGTATCGGAGCTGTCCAATCAGTGTATTTACACGGGTTGTTAGCGACAGTTAATGAGGGCTCCTCCCCGGGCCGGTAGAGAAAGGCGCCTCAACATTAAGATTTACCTTGTGTCAACTCGTTACTTCTAATGAACCTCCATGCAAAAAAAAAAAAAAAAAAAAAAAACTCCCCGTACTCAATGGAGCCGCGCGCCCGGATCTTGTGTGTGAGACCCTGGAAGAGTGGAGCTGCGAGTCGGCCTCCCTCTCCATCCCCTTTTCTTCCGTTCACTCAGGGAGAGTTGCTTTTTTTTTTTTTTTTCCTGCAGGTCCGGCTCTATGATGCATGCATGCTGTGCGTGAGCATGTGTGTCGAATGAAGGTGGGTGGTACTCACCAACTTACCACGATGTCCCGTTAGCAACCCATATTTTTTAAAGTGGCACAATAACACATGGCGTCACTGGGCTTTGGATGAGCTTCTAGCCTACAGAGTGTAGAGTGTGTCGAAACTGATGACACGTTGGGGAAATTGCGTCTACTTGTTGCCTAATCATCACAAAAAAAAGTGTGATCAAATACAGAGAGAGGAGCGGGAGGGTGTTTGTGTTTACATGCCCGAATCACAAACTTGATATATCTTCTATTGTAGTTTGAATGAGGCTTGACATGCCATGACATGTCAGCTTATTGCCCCTGCAGAAGTAAGTTCATTTATAATCACCCTCCATCCCCCACTAGAGAACCGAGCTGGGATAGGGCTCTGGCCTCTGTGTCCACCCCTCGTCTGGCCCCCAGTGTGGCTTGTTGAGCCGCATCAGCAACACATCACTGCCCCTCAATTCAGGTACAAACTGGAGGAGTTTGGCAGGTCCCTGAAGTGGACTCCCCTCTCACTCTTCTAAACCACAGAGGCACCACTTAAAAATCAATTAGGCTCCTCTGGTCTCTCCCTCCAGTCGTCATTTCGAAAACAGGTGGCTTCCACCTCCCAAATTTTGGGAGGCATTTCTAAAAACACAACTTCTTTGAGGCTACAAATTTCTCTCTCCCTTTATGAGGTATTTTACACATCTTAATGTCTTGTTATTTGATCAAATGTGTACCACACCTCACCTTTTCTGAAGTTGCGTTAAAAAAAACTTCCCCCTTATTATTTAATTTCATAGCTCCCTTCTTTCTTCCTTCGGGATCAAACTCTTACGTGATATGTTTGCCCACGGTAATAGGATTTACCATTTCTTACCCAAATCTGCATCCAGCAGCAGGCGGCAAGTGGCCGTCTGTACTTTGTCAACTGCTGCTGATGCAGCTTCCACATCATCTATACAGATGCAAATATCATTTGATCGCTGATGCGGCCACTTCCCTTACACGGCTCCACGTCAAATACACATTTTCACGTGTTGTCTTTTTCGACATCAGCTTAAGCTCTCCGTGTTGCAGAGATGCGGCAATGTGACACGGAGCAGCAGCAGCAGCAGCAGCGCTGGAGGAGGCCGCGTGTTCACTCTTCCAGGTAGATGGGCTGATTCGGAAAGAAATAAATATAATGGGTACATATGAGATGCCATTGCCCCAAGCTTTACATATGATGCTCACCTTCCATTCCATAATGACTTATTTAAAGAGCAAAACCTTTTGGGGGGCAAAACAAAACCTTCTTCGTGTTCTCACCTCAGCTCCAGCTGAGAGGCGCATATACGGACCTAACCAGGCACTCAGGCCTGATCAGAGCTAGCAAGATGGCCAGAGTCACATCAGCACAAATATTGACAGAATTCATCTTTAAAAAAAAAAAAAAAAAAAAAAGAGAGAGACTGTTTTGGATTTGGCTGTCTCCTCTGATTAAGCACCCCGGCTCTTAAAGATGCAGATAGGAGATGGCCCTTTAACCCGGTGTCACAGGAGCCGACAGGCTGTAATTACTGTGGCTGACATATCACTCTGGAGCTTACTAATGTGAGAGATGTGGACACCACAGACAGCATGCATACACACAAGGCCACTCAACTCTTTGGCCACCGAGTCCCTTTTAACCCCCATTCAGATGCTGCAGGGCAGGCCACAAGCTCCGCACCTGACCTTTACCATTTTAATATTCAGTGGTGGGAACAGCTCCTTATTTATGAGCAAGCGATATGATAGAGAAGATCTGTGAATGAAAACACAGCATTCTGTAACACAGAGAATAAACGCCGGCTCGATGTACTGAGTGCATTTACTTGAGCACTTACGCACAGGTCTGGTGTATTTGTTGGATGGCAGTAAAGCAGGAGATGTGGAAGGATATAGTTTTAAACTGACACCTGCTTTGTTAACATGTAGACCTCGGTCAGATCAGTTATAGAAAGACAAATGTACTTTGAAGAGACTTTCTGAAACCAATTTTAGGGCACCATATATTCTTCCACCTGGACAGGCCTTCAAGGATTAATGCAGTATTCATATTTACCTCAAAAACACAGCTCAGTCCCAGGGGACAGTGGAAGCTATTTGTATCTGAGTGTGTTTCATTTTTGATAATTTACTTCTCCACTACATTTGTCTATTGGTAGCTCATACTTTAAGGATTACAGTTTTACACCCAAATACATATAATAATTTTAATAATAGTATGCATTAATGTAGCAAAAGTAGTAAAAGTTAAAATTGAAATGCTGTTTTAGCAATAACATTTCTGTACTGATGTAGCACACATAACCTGTACCTGTATTCAAATTCCATCAAGAATAAGACGCCAGCTGGTCAGTTTGATTTTATTATTTTATTCCTCATCTACAACACCTACAACTTCTGGTTCTCACTGTTCTCAATGAAATGCTTTCATTAAAGCTCTGTTGTGTCATGGACTAATGTGAGTGATCTATAGGTCCCTATAGAGTAAGTGTGCCCGTGTGTGTTTGTGTGAAGGCTACAGTCAGTGTCACCAACGGTCCCGTCACTGTCTCACATTTTGATTGTTGTGTTGTTTGCATGGAACAAACCTGACCTCTCTCTCCCTCTCTCTCCTCCTTGACTGCAGCTTTTGACATTACTCCACTCGATTGCCCGTTTACCCCCAAGTCAAGATTGAGGCAGGCACGAAGTGTAAAAGAGGTGGGCCATGTCATATCCGCTCAGTGTGCATGGGATTGTTGCCCTGCACGGCTGTGATCATTGTTCAAGAGAACAATTCGTGCACAGGGAGTCTGAGCGGGCAGGAAGGCAGAAACAGTGTTGGCGTTGTGGGTTTCTAACCTGCTTTGTTAACATGTAGACCACAGTCACATATTTTTAGTTCTCCTTCTATAGACTCACCTGGACATTCTGTCAAGGATTAATGCAATATTCTTCTTCCACCTCTAAAGCACAGTTCTCCGCACAGTCCCAGGTGACCATGGAAGCTTTTCTGAATGAACAACCCTGAACAACAAAAAGTCACAAACAGCAGTTTTAAATGTTAAAGTATATGTTTAAGCCATATACTTTTCAACTTTTTTTGGACATAAATCCTTGACTGAGAAAACCAAATTCACCTCGAAAGTATTTCTAGAAATAGGCTACTTTGAATATTTTTTAAGCTATATTTACATATCCCATGGCCGGTACTGTTATGTCCTCAGGGCCCTAGACAAAATACGCTATTGTTTTAGAATTGGCTTGAGTGTTACGGGCTAAACCACCATCATCACTGGGATGATGCGTGATCCATTAAAATATAATATGAACTGAAATAAACACTTACTCCAGTGGGCTGCTGTTTATTGCCAGACCTCGGTGCAGTTGAATGCGGCGTCTTTTCTGTGTGTGTTTGCATCCAGCAGTGTCCTAAAACAAATCACCGATTAAGTTTATTTCTCTAATTGTTCTGGAAAATTAACTACGTAAAGTGGTTGCCAGGCAACATATTAGTGCCGGTGCGGTGACCTTGTGTTCGTGTAGTCTCAGGTGTGTGCCTTTATCGAGTACATCGCAGCGGCTTCGACTCGGCGGCCAATCAGAGGCGAGGACCGTCCTGTGGCAGGATATTATCTTACAGGATAATAACGGAGAGATGCGGCGGCTAAGGAGCCGCTTTACTCACGGCTGAGCAGCGCCCGTCCAATCGGATTTGTGTACGTTTGGGTCTAGGGATCAATAGCTGGCGTCTGGGTGAGCTACGGGGACAGAGGAAAGGAAATGAAGGGAAATACAAATTATGCCTAGACTGCTTTGATTTAACAGTCTATTAATCAATATATCTATATATCTATATCTATATCTATATTATTATTATTATTATTATTATTATTATTATTATTATTATTATTATTATTAATAATAATAATAATAATAATAATATGGACTTTCGCTCATCATTATAGTCTGTGAATACGTGAAAATATCTAATAATTTATTATTTATTGTTTTAAACCTTACAAGGTTAAACATGACCTTAAAACTATATCTTTTGGTCCTTTATGTGGGGAATAATCCCACTTCATTAATTAAAGCAAAAATAAATAAATAAAAATGCATGCATGTAATCTATTATCCAGGAGGTCATGCGTGTAAGAAGAAAATGAAAGTTTTAAATTATTGCCATAATAGCAATATTAATAATAGCAGCAGTAGTAGTAGTAGTATTTGTTTCTGTCGGTTTGTGTTTGATGCTGTCATCCTGTTATCTCCTGATTGATTTCGTCGGGGTATTTTAGCCTCGACGCTGAGCTGATTGGCCTGTAACAGTATCAGTAGTTTGTATCAGGTCACCACGCTCACCACGCACACCCGCTCCCTGCCAATGAAACCATAATGTTTTCATACGCGTGGGGCTCATATACGCGCACGCTGCTGAAAATCACTGGAGCCACTGAGCAACCTGCAATCTCTCCATGTGCTGCTTCCACACGCAGACATATAGCCTACAATACCGGTGTATCATTGAACTGAATGAGAAGGTGTGTCCAAACGTATAAAAACGTGTTAGATATTATTTTTTTTTAATTTATTTTGTTATATATGTGTGTGTGTGTATATATGTGTGTGTATATATAGACTGCACTATAAGCGACACTCAACAAGACCTTTAATATTCACACTGCGGACTTGACCTATATCTTGCTGTATGACACGGAGGAGTTATTTCAGCTTTATTATTGTTGTCCATTCATTATTCAGGTTCAGATTATTAGTTTAGGATGGCAGATGTCAGAGCGCGACGTAGATGTTTATGTTTGACTGATTTGTGGAGCCATTATCCCGCCCGCTTATCAAACATTCATGTGTGGCAGCTGTAGTTGTGGATCTGCCCTCCGCCGTGTCTCCTGTGGCCGCTTCGTTTTCTCTTCTTAAGCAACCGCGACCTTTCCACCCGGTTAACCTATTATCTTTTAACATTTAAGAGAAGCTTAGAGACCGGGGGTGAAAAAAAAAAAAATCTAAAAGCCTATATTTTTCTGTGATATAGGGTTTTAGAAATTTTTTTTCACTATATAAAAAACATCAAGCCTCCCATGGCATTTGGCAGCAGAAAATATTGTAGATTTAAAAAGAACCGTATAATGCCACATAACTGCAGGCACGCAGGAAGTTTAATTCACTACAGCCGAACATATAGACAATATTGTCTACAAGGACTGAGGGATAACAATGCAGGACAATGTCTGGAATGTGTGCTACAAAATGTCACTATAAACTCTTAAAGGACACACGTTGCTGTAATTAGACTGCTGTAATATTCGCATTGACCTTTGCTTAAAAGTATTGATCCAGTCGCCGCAATTAATCTTTACAAGCTAATAGCACATTTTATAAAGTTCATGACAAAATGGTCTGGCAGTATAGCAATTAATTCCGGTGTGAGCCATCAAAGGATTCAAACTTTGAATGATTTAATACGGTATTAGTTGCATTTACAGCATTTTTTACCCCTGCGGCTTTATTTTGATGAGACAAAAGGGAGCTTTTTTTCCGGAATCCTTGAGTTAATCATTTGACACAATTCTTGGAAATATGTGAAGAAGTTTTCCTTTTTTTTTTGTCAGATGTATGAATTTTATCATTTCAGCTATGATGTGATCTCCGTTAATCCTCCCAACAAAGGAGATAATGGGGGGGAAATGCAAGTTTTCCACTTCAATTCTGAGCAACATGGATGTTTTTCACATCCTAAAAAAGCTCCTTCTGCATAATATTTTCTCTCCCAGTTGACTGGGACTGCACAGACCGTCCAGCGTCCATGTCTTTTTGTAATTGCCCTGTGAAACATGGTGGTTTTCATTCTTTTGACCCCTCAGTGAACAGCACGCCGCCGCCCTCGCTGCTCCCCTCCACCCCTTCCAAACAGACCCACACAATGCTGCGTGCGCGTGTGCAGCTCTGCGGTATGCGGGCTAAATGTCGTGCAGAGGTAATGGGAAGTAGTCGGAAGGTAAGGTCGCGGGTTCACGGCGGGGTTAAAGAGACCCGTCCACGACTCCTGTTTGCTTTCTTTCTTTCTTTTTTTTTCCAC
Organism: Mugil cephalus; assembly: GCF_022458985.1. Taxonomy (NCBI): domain Eukaryota; kingdom Metazoa; phylum Chordata; class Actinopteri; order Mugiliformes; family Mugilidae; genus Mugil; species Mugil cephalus. Next base: position 19,367,719 of record NC_061782.1, on the reverse strand, counting down.
AACTCCGCTTCCTTCCTACAGGAGGATGTGTCCAGTGTGCCACCGTGCTCACCCCTCCGCAACCCCGTCACTGCACAGACCGTGTTTGTTTTTCTGCGTTTATTAAATCTTCCCCCGACAGGAAAGAGACCAATATCACCACGTCACTGGGTGCTGGTGAGTTTAGCACTTTGCATCCCTCTTCGGTTCCCTGAGAAATCTTTTGTGTTTGGACTTGTGAAGTCTCCCGTCTATTTATATCCCCACATGGAGCCCGAGTGTTCAAGGCTGAACCAGATTTATTTATTTATTTATTTTTAATAAAAAGGTTAAGGTCAAGCGTTCAACACTGATATATTTTCAAATTTTATAGCAAAAAAAATAAATAAATAAAAACACATTATAAACCATCATAAGCAACTTCACCCTTGTGCACCTGTTAGAGAGTTTCACATATTCTTTCCACTTTATTTACAATGCGTTTGATCACCAATTATTTTTCTCATCACAAAGATGATGAATAAAACCACTTCTGCCCTTTGGCACATTTTTTTTCATCATTCCACATTTAAACCAAGTTTAAGGCAGCATGGCAGTGATGTAAGTTGATGATAGGAAATGGTTCTTTTTTTCAGTGCAGAGATTATTATTATTATCTCATTAGGGATAAATGCCTGCAGGTCAGGTGGGTTATCCCATTTTAATTGCCACTGCATCATTGTTCAGGCCTTCAACCATCCTATAGGTTTTTCCTTTAATGTAATGAGATTGTGTGCATTATGGAAATTGCAGCTCTATGACGTGTAGATTAATCTTTCAAGAAACCAAACGAAAAACATTAAAGTCTGAACTCCTTACATGATAAAACACGTTTTCTTTGTTACAGTAGCCGTCCTATTCTGTGTTGTCCAGACAGGTGTTGTTTTAGTTTACACACCGTTTTTTCTTTTCTTCTTCTTTTTTTTTTTTTTTTTTTTCACAAATAAGTTCTTCTATGGATGAGAAGAAAATTATATAAAAAAAAACTCAACATGAAATTCTTCTGCATTTTTTTTCTATTCCAGATTTGTCGATAAAATAACAATAAATCTTGTGTTGAAAGTAATTTGGTGTCATATTTATTTTTAAAATAGCACATTTATGAATATTTGGAAGAACCAGGACCTGAACCTGTAACCTGTAACTGAAAACATACATAGAAGACAGAGGGATGTGATGTGACATATGTGACCTATGATATTACATATTTTTCTTTGATTTTTGTATAAAATAAGCACCTTATAGGACAGAGTCTAATGAATTATAACAAACTGTGCATTCAAGACAGTGTCCAATATATTTATGCTGGTATGCATCAAAGCTGATATTACCTTTAAATGACTCCCAGAGTCTTCTACAAACCAAATGTTGTTATTTTTACTACGCAATTTGCAGCAAATTATTTTATGGAGGATGATGTCTGGGATAAATGACTGAAGTAACCCAGACGGGACTACCACTGCAGTCCTTTTAGTTGTGGAAGAAAGGATGGAAGGGAGGGTAACAGGATGGAAAAGATAAAGTAGGTAAAGTGAGAAAAGGTGTAAAGGAAAAAAAAACAGTAAGAAATGGCCGAGAGAGGAGAAGAAGAAGTCACATATCCCCAAAGCAAGTGATTGAGATTCATCTGACAGAAACAAGACAAAAGCAGAAAGAGACAGTAACAGTGGGGCTTTGGATTGGCACAGAGGCCTCCTTCTGTTTCTGTCTTTTTCCGTGTCTCTCATCCTCTCTCTTTCGCTTTGTGTCCGTATAGAGACATCTATACTGGAGACAGGAGAGTGGGAGAGAGGGAGATTTTGGTTGTCTGCCTATCTCTTCCTCACCATGGCACCCCTGAGACCAAGCGAGCAAGGAGAGTACACACACACACACACACAACACCCACACACACTTTCTGCTGCCACAGAGGAGAACAGCTTGGCTCTGTGTTGCACCGAAAACCCCACTTTCCCTCAATCAGAAAGACAGGTAGACAGCTGGATGTTACGCTAAATCCCTTCCCCCATGTGTCCCTCCTAACAAGGGCTCCGCTCTTACTGTCACTTCTCTCTGTTTGCTGCTCTCTTTATCTCATGCTTCATGCTTGAAATCAGGAGAAGAGAGTCCTCTTCGGGAAATATGGAACTATGATACGACTGTAGAAGTTCATGAATAGCTTAGAGGAGACGTTAGGGTTTCGAAATTGCAGGATTAGCCAACAGAAACTCCCATTTAAGATGGCGAAAAGAAAACCTAGTGTCTCCAACAGAGGTGTTATCTGTCCCTCTCTTGTCTCTCTCCAACCTGACCCCAAGTTCACTCCTTCTAAGCACCACTTCACCCCCAAGCCCACATTTTGTCCTGTGTGTGTGTGTGTGCTGGGAGCTTTTTGATTTCTCATGTGTGCGTGTGTGTTTGTGCGCAATAGAGAGAGATGAGAGAGGATGATGGTCAGGCTTGGCCTACTGACTCATCCACAGAGAGAACAGTGTTGATACAGGAATGAAGCCATCACACACTTACGCACACATACGCACGCACACACACACAGAGCCTCTTCCCATCAGTCTTTTGTTGAGCTTGCCAGTGATGATGATCTCACCACATAGCAGGACTAAGCCTCAACACTCAGCCAGTCTGTCAGTTTGGCAGGCCGACAGGCAGCCGGTCAATATGCCCATCAGTCATCCAGCCAGGCAGCCGGTCAGTTAGCAGCAGCTAATTATATAGCCACGTAAGCAAGTTATTCAACCAGTTAACCAAGTAGTTAGATATCAAAGATGATGACGTCACAGTCACTAAGTGAGCACCTTCTTGTACTCGTGGACTAGATTCAACAGTTACCACATCAGTCCTTATCTTCTGTGAGGAAGAAACTTGGATCAGACAATGGGTCTTAGGTGGTTTTCACATCTGTACTTGAAGCTGGTCACAACTGTCACTCAGACCCCATCGGGCCACATATTAATACCAGGTCTGAATAGAGACAGACACAAGAAAGAATGACGAAGAAGAAAGCTAAAAGAACCGCAACCTTCCTCAGAGCTCACCTAGACTCTTTATCCTTCCACCGATACAAATTCCAATAGCCGTGTCAAGTCAGTAACAAATTCTACTGTACAGCATCCGAGCTTTCAAATCTAGACAAGATTTTTGAAAAACCTGTCCACCCTTTTCACTTGAGGCAGGTTGAACTTTGACAGTCTTTTCTCCAGTCTCTCCCAAAGAGACAGTGAGGATGCTGGTGACAGAGTTAGAAACAAAGAGTTAAAAAATGGTAAAAGATATATATATATATATATATAAATTTGGTAGAGAAATTTGAACTGTTCCCAGAATCAAAGTGAAACGTGCAGAAGCAGCATAGTTATTAATGAGTAACTGAGGCACACGTTTTTTTATCATTCAATCCCGTTTCTTAATTTGTTTGAAATGAGTTATTTAAATGCGTGAGCTCTATTTCTCAGCTGACGTCTGCTAGTAAACTACCTCGCCATTGTGTGAGAACTGTGCCATATAAATAAACTTAATTCGCATTTCATTGCATATACACACAATCCAGGATAAGATGTGTTTTTATTAATAACCCAACCCTCTCGCACTTCTGCCTAGTTTTAGTGGAACAAGCGGAGCATGACATACGATAGTTTCGCAACCGACTCAATGGTCCGATGAAATTTAGTTCCCAAAAACACAATAGTTCCTTCCTACTTTTTTTTTTTATTATTATTCAAAGTTGTCAAATAAGTGCATATCTATTATTGGGAGAGAATAAAGGAAAGAAACAGTCTCTATTGTTGGCATCTCTAAAAAGACACTCTTAACACACAACAGTCTGAAAAATAGAATAATGTTGTGTAATCGATTGTTTACCAGATAATAGCCACGTCGTTACCTATCTAACAGTACCTGTCTGATTGAGTTTCACTTCCCTCAGGCTTCCCCACAACTCTACTTAGAGCTAAAGAGAGAGCAGCCTAAAACAAATCAAAAGGAATATTTATTAATTTATTTTGTTATTTTAAATGAGTGTCAGAGTTGATATTGCGAGTGGTGTGCCTGATGAGCGTGAACAAAACAGAGAGCTGGAGTTGGAATATTCTAAGAACAACTGTATCCGTTGTTGTGCTAATCCTAAATGAAATATGTATTCAGTAAAAGGATTAGGGCGTCCAGTGTAATAAAAGAAACCACTTACCAGCACCAAAGGTAATTTGTAACCTTAGCAACTGCTTGTGGAAATGAATGAGGGATTAGGATTGGCTGCAGCCGGGGTTGTCCTCATGCAGTCAAAACAAGCTACACACACTCACGGTATTAGTTCGTACTAAATTCAAGGAGCTGAGCACACATGCAAACATAAAAGCAGTGGAAAAGTTGTGCAAAGACAATAAACGAGGTTTCATACATAATGTAAAAGTAAAATAAATCTACGAAAAACAGCAGGATTAAATGTTCTACAAATGAAAGAGAAGCTGAAAATGAGGAAAACCGAACCCTCTGTTTCTCAAGCAACAGGTCAACCACCTCAACAATAATTAATGTGCCTTTCCTTTATTTGTTTCGCCGGTCCATTTGAGATAACTGTGTTATTTAATAAGTTCACGTTCATGTGTGTGTTTTTAACCCAGGCCTTGTGTGTCAGCTCTCAGGCCTGGACTGTACCTGCCGGTTCTCACATTACACTTAATGATGTCAACTCTCGCTTGAACAGACAGAGGTGATGAGTGTGTGTGTATGTGTGTGTGTGTGTGTGTGTGTGTGTGTGTGTGTGTGTGTATACAGAGACAGGGGAGGACAAACACGCACAGAGAAACATACTGTAAATACATTCATGGGTTGAAGGATACGCAGGTGCAAAGACACATATGCAGACGTGGTGAAAAGTTCAACAAGGGAGCTGAAGCTAGAGAGAAGTAAAAGCAAAAGAGGGATTATGTTCTAAATAGCCACTTCTATCTGGTTGCACCACCTTGTTGGAGACATCTCAAATGGCTAATTGCTTAATCATGTGGAAGTGACAATAGCCCAACCTTGTTCTCATCTGTTCTCTTTCCCTCCGCTCTAATCCCTCTCTCGATCTGCACGGAGCCTCGGCGTGCATGTGTGCGCCCGCTTGTTTCTGTCACTTTGTCTGTTTCTCAATCCGCGTGACTCATCGTCTTCCTTCTCTCAACTCGTCCCTTCTTACTTTCTGTCACTCCCTCCGTAAGTCTGGGGGAAGCTATTAAAATGGTGGCAAATGGCTTCTCGGGTGACATTTGCTGACATTCAAGGAAGTGCATTTATCAGTGTACTACAGTTCACCTTGGTGAATGAAATCCATTTGTGCTGCTGTGATGGCCTGGTGGCCTCTCTCTCCCCCTCTCTCTCCCTCTCTCTCTCTCTCTCTCTCTCTCCACACCCCTGTCCCTAAATGGATGCCCAGGGTACAGGAAAATGGCAAGGTGGCGCACGGCTTCACAGCTGCTCTCAAATGTCATGCTGAAGAAAAAATCTTTAATGGGCTAAGTGTAGCCTTTCCAGCCCTAACTTGTCAGGTAATCAGAAATCTCTCGCTCACTCTCCCTGTCTCTCTCTTCTCACCCACCTTTTCCTCATTCCTCAGATCCCCAGGGCCATGACACACCACTAATTACCTGTTATACCAATCGGAGAGTGGGATGGCATGAAAGCGGAAGACTGCTTTTAAGGCGAGAGGATATCACATCCTCCGTCTCATCGTCTTCAGTCAGACAGGCTGCATATTTTTAGCTCCGGTGTGTGTGTGTGTGTGTTTTTATGAGGTAAAGGTGTAGCTCGATGGCATTGGAGTCACCTGGAACATGACACCTCTTTTTATAAGTGGCCGTTTTCCTGTAAGTCAGGGGATTTCATTCACCTCACCAACAGGAACCGGTGTTAACCTGTTGCCTATTGTCAGTGTTTGTCCCAGACGGGTTTACGTTGTGACATAGGAACACCCAGCTGGAGTGTAAACAAATCCTTAGCTATCTTGTCTTGTGCATTTGAACAAAGGCCAAATGCTTAAAAAAAACATTGCGTATAAAATAATTTAAACATAACGTTCACTCAATGGAAGTTTAAAGCATGCCTAAAGCTAATTAATATTAAGATTCGGGTCAAGTAACTTTGTTAAATAAGATAATTGACAGACATACAGGAAATCATTACTCAACTCAGAAGACTGTTCAGCTCGTTTTGGTTTGGCAGGTATTCACTCTCATCGTTTTCATCAAATGCAAAATGCTTAAATCATCCCAAAAAATAGCTGGCCTGCAGTGAACTTGACAAAGTTATTGGCTTCCTGATGATAATAGAGTAACATGTAACTGATAAAGAGATTATATTAACAAATGGTGGAGACCAAAACAGAGAGTGAATATTGCACTCACTGCACTGAACTAAAACCCTATAATGTCCTCACACAAAACCAGTACCAGTACAGTGTGTACACAAATAGTGAAAAGAAAAAAAAAGCAATGTAATTTTACAGCATTTAAAATACAAAAATACAGTCTATAGAAATGCAATAAATAAAACTACAACGTAAAGGTGCATTATTTCAAGTGTGCGATAAAAACGGAACTGGGTGTTCTGCAAAGTTATGAAAAGGTGCATGTTTTAATGATAAAATTAAAACAATTATATTCATCACTTGAGCAGAAAGACAACACCCATTGAATGCTAACACTGCTACATGTAGGGCAAATGTTTGCTAACAAATTAGCTACCAATGCATGAAGTTGATGCAGTGACAGCTCAGCAATTATTTGTGAGTAATATTCAACTTGTTCCTACTTTCTTGAGGAGCACATAGTTTGGTATTTACTGTAGTTTTAAACGATTTACATTCACTAGCTCATGATACTGTGCACCCATAAGTTTTTACTTTTTATTTGCTTTGAACAAACACTGCCAAAAGTAGGCTAGCTTGACAACCATGCCCCTGATAAACACGGATGTCATGGAGAACTTTAATGTCGAAGGTATTCCTGGCAGAGATTACCGTCTCTCCCTCTGGGTGTCAAGTGATTGACAGTTAGCAGTTCAATGTTATGCTCACACTGGTTTGAAAACACGCGACAAGTAAAAAGCGGTCGAATGCAGGCAATGATAGCCGTGCAGCGCACAAATGAACGGCTCCAACGGCTTCTACTCAAAGAGCAACGCTTGTGTTTCTTACTTATCTTTAATCGCTCCTTCATGTAAAAGCTTTTAAATGCAGTTAGCTCAGTAAGAAGTGTTACTGCATCATCCCAGGAAGAAAATAGTAATGACTAAGAAGGATGATCATGCTCCTTTGGACAAGTGTGGATAAGCCATTATAAAGTTTAAACACCCGCGGATCAGCAGGAACTGGAGAGATAATCAAAGTATTGTGTGAAAAATAAGGCAGGCAAGCTGAAGCAAAAAGTGATTTACTCACAGGAGTGTTTATTAACGGGGAAAAAAGCACATTGTTGTTCTGTCTCGGTGGAATTTCTCTGGTTTTTGTCCCTGTTGTGATGAGATTATTTTTGTTGGAATAAAATCACTTTTTCCTGACATGTTCTCTCTGTGTTGACAGGCGTCACGCTCCTGCAAGACCGCAGTGTCTACACGTGTTTTGTGATTAAAATGCTAATGCATGGTGAGGTGCCGCTCTCCAAAGTGCTTTGTCGCCGGACAATAGGCCAGGTCGGTGTATAGAGGCAGCCAGATTGTGGAAGAGGTGTGCGGACGCCAGTGGTGACCACGAAGGTGACACACCCAATCCGCCAAACCCAAATGTACACGCTCGCATATACACACATGGGCAGTAAGTAAAGGAACACAGCATGAATGAAAACAGGTACAGACACACACACCCAAACCACAGCTTGTCTGAGAATCTGAGAATCTGAGCGCATGTACACACACACACATGCACAATGTTCATTCAGTAGCAGGGTGTAATGTTATTTTCCCAGAGGCAGAATGTTAAGAACTAGCAGTCGAAGGAACAGATGAGAGAGAAGCAACGCAAAAAAGAAAAAAAAAGACATGAGGAAATAAAAGGAACCGTGAGTGACAGGAAGAGGGGTGGGCAGTGAGAGACGAGCGAGAGAGATTGATTGATGGACCTGACCTTTTTGTGGCGTTCCGTCCTAAAGAATACTTCCATAATACATTTTTTGATAAATAAATTGTAAAGCAGAGCCACAGAATTTTTTTCTTCTTCTTCTTTTCCTGGCACAAAATACAAGCCAAGACACAAGTATGTAATCTGAGTGACATTTTGGCAATCTAATAACATCCTGTTGAAATGCAAGCTAAGTAACTCATTCCCATTTCTAGCAAAAATAAATAAATAAATATGGATTTATTTATTTAATTATACCTGCCTACTTCCTCAGAAATTAATACAATGCAATTTCAAAGTGATACAACAGTGTTGGGCACTGGGCTTTCTAGGAGCCCTTAGGATATTCCACCAACGTTAATGTGAACACTGGAAAACAGGAAGTGTGTCAATGAACTGTCATGGCCCCTTACCACCAGACATCACTGAGGAAACGGGGTAATCCTACATCTTTGATATACAGGATTTACAGCTTGTATATTTTGTAGTAAAAAACAAACTAGTGTCATCTTAACAAATTTTCTGCAGTTAAAACATTTGATTGACCAAACAAATGCTTAAATCACCTTGAATCGAATTAAAGCAACACAACGCCGAAAAACATATTTGTATAAAATACATCCACATATTCACAGTCGCACACACCTGCATCCCCTCTGTGCTTCCACACATCTAAATACACGCACAAATACACACTGAAAAGTCAGGTTCTTGCTGTTTATTGTTGTCGTCAGTTGAGCCGTCTAAGTGAGGGTTTATTCTTTTCTTCTGTCAGCCCCGTGTGCTGCCTTTCCAAAAGACCAGACCCTTTAAAAGTGAGCCCCGTCTTCCCCTCCACAGTCTGGCCTTTCGCGGTGCTTGCCCTCTTTATTGATAAGCAGGTTTTCCATTCAGGGAAACATGGGCTGCAACACAAAGACTTGAGAACAGGGAACGACCTTTGGGGTCGCACATCATTTGAGAGAAATAATTCAATTTTTCAAAGCCTCGCTGTATAAAGATGCAGGTCTCACACTGTTGCTGCATTGTACCATAGCAAGATGAGGCAAAAAACATAGGGACAACTTTATCTTTTCTCCCTGCTTTGCTCTCACAGCTTTCTGTTTCTCCTGCCCTCCCTGTGGGTGGCAGAAATAGGGGTCTCTCTTACTGTGCAACACGGGTGCTGTCAGGGATTCATCCCCACACAGCAGAGTGAGACCTGTCTCTCAGGGCCTTACATGTGAGTTTGTGTGTGTGTGTGTGTATTTGCAGGCAGGACTATTAGCGTAGCTCAGCTGCACCAAGAAAAAAAGGCCACAAAATATCTTGTTCGCACCTTTCCCGAGGCAGCCTGTCCATGAAGTGCTTTTCTGTGTTAGAATCTGTGACATGCGTGTGTGTGTGTGCGTGTGCGTTTGTGAGCATGCCCCCTGCAGACTTTGCTATTCTACCGACAGCGAGTTGACGTGAACATGACTGAGTGCGTGTCTCAGTTATGATAGGGGAGGTTTGCCTAAAACCACCTCCAAGACCACTCAGGACGAGCAATCATATTCATTTCAGGGTACAGTTTTTATTCTTGCGCGGTTTCTTTCTGCACTTCTGTTTATCAGGAACACATAAAAACAGTGGCAGGTAGCGACATCCCCACAGCTAAAACAAATACACCTGTACTTACAAATAATTTATCTTATGTTACCTGTTCCGGGTCCAGTTCTGTGACTCTAATAATGTGTTAATATTATATTCAGTTGACTCTACTAACCTGTTAAATGTTGGATTTTGTTGAAGAATACAGTAGATTGTTCTTTTTCATTTTCTACGCACACAAATGTACAGACAAACACAAGAAAAAATATCAAGCATCCCCTCCTTAATGAGAAATCTCCTCTGATCTTCTATAGCCGCTTGTCTGGCCGCTGTCATCGGGCAGAAAGACAGACAAACATTCACACTCACACCTACGGCCAAACCGATTCACCAATTAACCTAAGGAGCATGTCTTTGGATGGTTGGAGGGAGGAGGAACCCGGACCGTCTTGCTGTGAGGCATCAGTGCCGACTACCACACTACTGTCCCGCCCTAATGAGTAATAGATTTGGTAGTTATTAATAATTTGATGGTACTCTGACTAGTTCTCAGGCAGTAGATAAAAACCGTGGTGATAAGAGGCGTTGCTATTAGTACCATTCACCAGAACAACACTTCAAAGATGCTGGGAGTGGCAGTCATGACACTTCGAGGCTCCGCTGAGCAGGACATGCTGTAATCGTAATTGTTTCTAGATCAAGAAGTCCCTAATTAATTTGCCTGTCTTGAAGTTCAGCAAAGGGGAATAATGGGCGCTAGTAAAGAGGATAGATAAGTAAGTGTATATATATGTGTGTGCGTATGGGGAACAGTGAATCTTAGTCTGAGTAATAATCAAAGCTGTGCAATAACAATAAGGACAAAATCGATGTGTGCAGTGAGGTTTAGATGCTTAGCGACATGCTGCCTCTTCTTAACAGAGGCCAAAGTGGTGTATGTGTGTGCGCGCGCGTTTCTGTGTGTCGTAACGCCATCCCACGGCGCTGGAATTGAAATGCCATAACAGCGACAGTTTGTCCGGCTGCTTCTCTCCACTTAATAGTTCTACTGTGGTGGTATTTAATGCAAGAGGCCCTGGCTTTTTAAAAACTATTTAAAAGAACGCACACAAATCACAGTGTGCAGAAAATGACCGTCTTAATGAAAACAGTGTTCCCTCAACACTGCCCTGCAGGAGGCCCAGGACTTGGGGGAGTACTTGGGAATGCAGGGACCACAGGGTGCAGAATAATGACCACGGAACCTGGACTGCAGAGAGCACGCTTGTTATGCAAAAAGGCAGGACTGGTAGCCTAAGGGCTGAAATGGGAGGGCAGACACATACATATATAAACACAGGGAGGGGACAGCTGTTCCTTAATAACCTCTGGTAAATAGTGGCCGAGGTAATTAAGGTGCTCAGTAGGAGCACTTTTAGCACGCTTAGGCTTTATGAAGTTGCTTGGACGAGTAAGTTTGGAAATTCAGAAGAAAAATATTCATTTGTTTTGTTAAAATGACTTGTTTACATTTTCCTGCAGAGCTGTCGGTAATGACTGACATCTCTCTGAAGGAAAAGCGCAGAAGTCACATGTTAGTGTGTGACTTTAATATCAAATGCACCTGATCCCTGACCAGCAGCTCATTTCTCGCCACCTGGTTACCGGTCACCTCTACGGATTCTTTGCTGTAATCTCGTACATGTACAAAAAGATACCGATTTCATCTATTTATCCCTCTCTTTCGGCTCGTGACGCACTCCTCATGCGTGACCTCGATGTGAACTTGAACATGGCAATATTCAGTCTGTGAGTATCCAACGCAACGACCCAGAGTGTTGTGCATGTGTGCACACAAATGTATTATGTTTTACAAGCTCTTTAATATACAAAGATTGCTGCCAGCTACATGCAATGATGAAGGTGATGATGATAGTGATGATGGTGACAGATTTGATGATAAGACAACAGCTGTCACTGATGATGACTATGGTGACAGTGATGCCTCCATTGTGTGTGTGTGTGTGAGTGTTAGCGAGCGTGGGTGTGCGTGTGTGTACCTGACTTATTTTCTTCATCCCCAGAATGGATTCCAGAGCAAAGAGGTGTGTTGCTAATCTTTGCAAGAATGTCAGGTGTGTGTATGTGTGTGTGTGTATGTATGTGTGTGTGTGTGTGCGCGTGTGTGAGCGTTGATTACACCCTCTTCTCCAACACCGAGAGCCGACATTTCTCAAGTGTGTGTAATTATAGTGAGCACACAGCCTCCTAAGCATCCTGTCAATCTGAATCAGAAAGAACACGCACATGTACGCACACACACAAACACAAAAAAGCTATTGTGTTTTGAGTGTGTGTAATTAGCCACCGTGTGTGTGTGTGTGTGTGCATGTGCTTGCTTGTGCTCATGTGCGTGTCTCATGCGAGCCCTGCAACCCTCTGTCCTGTGTGAGAATTTGGCTCCAGAGATCGTGTACATGTCTGCACAGGGCCCGCTCTTCACTGCTTCTATCACACAATGACAAGATTTGGGTTTCAAACGCATGCACGCGCGCACACGCACACACACACACACGCACACACACACACACACACACATACACACACACACACAGACTGACAGTCAGGTGCTAAACAGAGGGTATACCGATTACCCTTTTAGCTTATAGCTCAATTATGGTCTCATTGAGTATCTAGGCCCAAGGCCAAACCTGTCAAGATGTCCTGTTGCCTCAGAAGTCGCGGAAAGGGAGGTGCGTTCACAAACCACCTGTCAACAGTGTCATACGAGGGGGGTTCTGGATTAGTTTCAGTGACAAACTTCATCGTCAGCACTTTTTGACTGTGTAGCATTTACAGTGGGGAATAAAATGCGCCAAAGATTTTGCACAGTGCATCAGTGGAACTGCTGTACTACTTGGTCGTGTAAAGTGGGACATGAATAAAGTCACTGGACTAGCTCTGACCTGGAGGAGGAGCGCACAACGCTATGGTGTTTGTACAGTTTTAGTGTAAAATGACAGCGAAATCATATGGAAATAAAACAAAAGTCATGCTTTATTTATTTAAATGTATCTTACAAATTCACACACCACAGGACATGCTGCTTTTCTTATTTTTGGGTAAAGGCGTGTGTGTTGGGATGTGATGTAAACACAAATGCAAAAACACAAACCAGACATAACATTATGACCACCTTCCTGAAATTGTGTAGGTCTTTCTTGTGCAGAGGATGGAAAAGTGTCCTGAGGTCTCTGGAAACATAATGTTGTTAGTGGGGGCCTTTGGACTCTCCTCGATCATCCCACAGATACTTGATCGGTTTGGGATCTAGTGAATTTGGAGGCCAGGTCGACACCTTGTGCTGTTTTTCGTGTTTTTTTCTAGCTGTGCCTAAACCGTTTTTGTGTGTGTGTCTGTGTCAGGCTGCATCCTGATATCCTTAGCAGAACATCCACATGAATGCCAGGTCCAAAAGTTTGGACTGAATTATGAATTATGAATTATGAAAAGATGGTCAATGTTATTGACATCTCCTGCCAGTGGTCATAATGTTATGCATGATCAGTGTATATTATCAAGGGAGTGCGATTCAGTATATTTGGTGAAGGTTTTTTTAAAGCACGGCAAGAGTATAAAGAACATCCTGCACTTGTAGTGAGTGTTTCTTCATTCAAATCAGTATAATTATGTTTTTTTGAAGATTTCATGTGGTCATGTTAATTCTTTTGGCCTTTTATGGAAGTTACTACTGGACACACAGCAACAGATGGGATCAAACCTGTGCCGCTACACCGAGGACTACGGGGTGCCAGCTGAGCCGTGGGCCACTTCTTTTTCAGGTGATTCTACACAACTTGTGCCTTTTCCTTCAAAGCAGTTGTCGTAACCAGATGAATCAATACACTTCTTAATATTAGAAACATCCATTCTGAATTACTGGTTAAAAATTAGTTATCTGCCTCATAGAGGTGCCTTTTAAAATGATTTGATGCAAAATGACAAGGGCTGTTTGTTGGTCAGCGCCTGTTGTTCAATCACTACCCCTCTCTTGTACGACGTTTCGCGCGTTAAACACATTCATGATGGAAACCCCGGCGGCTGCTTGAGTTTCCTTACCTCACTTTCTCCCCCTTGCTCTGAATTAAACAGCGAGATAGCGAGAAGAGGGTGGCTGCAGACAGATAGAGAGCGAGAGAGTTAGCGGAGGAGAGTGGGAGAGATGTGGTAAATTACATTGTCAATTCAAATCCTGCCACTAATGCATCTCATTGAGTCTGTGTCGCTGTCATCCCGGATGCTCAGTTATCTGTGTCAGTGCAGCCAGCACAGGACGGCTGCCATGTTAACAGCCCAGCGAAAAGCAGCGCAAAGTTTAACTGGCCAACATGCCCTGAGCCAGGACGAGAGAGGAGAGGCAGCAGAGATGAAGTAGACGTGCGAGCCATGAAAAATTCATCTTTCCTACACGAGTGTGTGTGTGTGTGTGTGTGTGTGAGCCTGCAGAGCTGTATCAGTTTAATTACAGCTACTGCCCCGGCCTCCATTCCGACACGGCCTCTTTCCTACGCAAATTAAAACATCCCTGTAACTTCTCTCTCGCGCCCGACACACACATAATTGTCATGCACACACTCCAAAGTACCAGCGCTACACACATGCACACCAGCCCGCTCTAGTTGTCATCCCCTGTTCGCTCAGCAACCCCTCCTCCTTTCACTCCGCCAGCCCCCATCCCCATTCCTCGTCCTCAAAACTATTTGAAAATCAATTATCTCAACAAACCAGCTGTAAGGAGTGGGTGCCAGCCACTTACTCCTGAAGTGAATAACTTATTTGAAATTCATTATTGTGTTGAGCGGTGCGACAGGGCCCTCCAAGACTCTGCATTTCCCATTCTTTTCTCTCTCTCTCTTTCTCTCTGCGTCTCTCTTTCTTTACATAAACTAACTACGGCGCTGGACTGATCTTTTTTTTTTTTTTTTTTCTCTCTAACGGCCGCTCCTCCCCTCCTCCTGTCATGCAATTTTAACCAGCTGAGCGCCACGGACGTAAGAACACACACACACACACACACACACACACACACACATACATATATAAATACATAGAGCTCTCTTGATTGGTTCACCTCATTTATTTATCACATGCAAATCATAGGATGCCTGGAGATGTTTTGTCTCTTGCCTGCATCTTCAAGACTGATTATGGATGGACGGTGGGGGCAACGGAAGGTTGAAAAGGAATGGTGAGATTTAATGTGAATATAGAGTGTATTTAGTTTTCAACATATCAGCATTTCCCTTAGAAATATTAACAATAATATGATTGTGACACGCTGGAGCTACTACGACAGTCCACGCGATATTTCAGATAATGCTATGCCAAGTTTGACGAGATTATCAAACACGCAGAAAGACTAGAATTCACATGCACACCTATAGTCAGTTTATACTGGCAAGTATATGAATACCTATCAGCCTTACGTGTTTGTCTTTGGTCTGTGGGAACCTTATTGCATTCAGAACTTCGTTAGCACTAAAAACAATAAACACCGCCCCTGGGGTATTTCATTTTCACTTCAGTGATGAAAAGGCATGCACGTCTGGTAAAATAGGCTCAACTTCAGCTGCACTGCAACTCACAGCACAGTTACACCTGCCACCAAGCATTCTTGGTACGGTTCCCACGACTCCATCAAATCGAATCATGTTCCTCACCGTCCGACTCTTCACCCAGTAGCTCTGTGGTAAAGGGGGAAATTCCTGTTCCCAGGCGAAATATGTTCTACGGGATTTTTGATCATTCCTCTTGGCTCAGGGATAAGATGTTGAACAAACAGACGGGTGGAATATTTGCATGTGCTGCTTCCCTAACATATTTCTTCATACTACGGGTGCTTGAGAAACACAAATGAACCAAAGGGCTTTTGGAAAGGAGATACAGCACGTGTGCAATCAGAGTAAAGTATTGAGTGTATGAGTGTGGCACAGATCATTTGCTCTTTTGTCAATTAAAATTTTGTTGAATGTAAAACATTAATTTGAGAGCGATGCTCATACGCTTTCGCTCGATGGGAGCGAGCTGCAGAGAGCTTCCAATTATTAAATGGCACTTTTTTTTTTTTTTGCTTATGTGGAGGAGAACCGAATGTGCGCATACACACTGACAGACTGGTGGTCTGTCAAGGACATTAGTACTGTGGCGGACTCAGAGAGAGTGTGGAAGCAATGAGAAAGTGAGTTAATGTGGTGCTACTGCTGCTTTTAATCTGTCTATCCTCCGCTCTCATCCTTCTCTCCTGTCTCTTGGCTGTCCTTCCCTGGCCCACTGTGTCTGACCCTCTTCCTCGCTGCATATATCTCTTGATGGAGAGGTGGAGAGTAAATGAGTGTGACAGGGCTGTCATGTATGTTCCCGCAAAGGCCAGCAAGGGCCAGAGCCGAGACAGGAGGTGTCATATCCTTACATCTCTCTCTGTTTCTGCCACCAGCTGGCCTCTCCTTCTCTCTCCTTTTCTGTCACACTCTATCTCTCTCCCATCCTGTCCTGTCCTCTGCGTCCCTCTTCCCTCGCTGTGTTACATTTCCACTGTCACACTTCGCAGCTCTTTACCTTTATGGATCTCATTCAGTCCTCCAACTCTTTTTGAGAATGCAGTTTCTGTCCATCACATCCAACATCATCACTTTCTCTTAAACATACATTCAGTCTCCTAATCTTCACACTCACACACATTCAGTGTGAATACACCAAATGCACTATTCAGTTGCTCTTTCAAACGTATTTTACATTTTTGTTGAAGACAAGGTTTAATTGGTGATTTGATCCCGACTGGTCAAAGTTTTCACATATTTTTCAGGAAAAGCGGGTTGACCTATGGAAAGCTCTCGCACTCACTTAAAACTGGAGACTGATGCACACACTTTCAGCAGAGGGCTTACAGCATGGCTAAAAGCAAAACAATAATGTTCACATGTGTAAATACAGACTTTCTTTTATTATTGTTGTTTACATTACTGTTCTGATCATGAGTTTGGTTTGTCCCATTTTCTATTGCTGATCATTGTGTGTTTTTGGAAAAAAGACGCCTATGGACTGGTGCTGAAAATTAGCACGTGTGCCATATACACCCAAGCAAAGCACCTATACTGTCCCACTGTGACAGTCTCAATGTACTCGTAATGTCCCTATCAAGTAAAATAAACAAAAGCTCAAATTTCACTCCAAAACATTTAATTTGTTATAGCTTACAGCATGCCCACAAGGACAGGAGCTTGAGTCCTCCATCAGTGTCACCTCCACCACAGTATATGTCACCATGTTTATATTTGGTGCAAACATAGTATTTCTGTCTGTTTGCTACATCTCCCTTTTAAAATAAAGCAGCACTTTGAGTCTGCCTCACAAAGGTAGCCTCGTTTAACCTCCACCGACAACAACTTACGTGTTGTGGCTATGTATCCATGTGCACAGGCATGCTCGCCGCGTTATGTGCACGCAAGCATGTCCTGAACACATGAACTAACACACCTACCGTACAGGCGTGTGACTGTAGCCTCGGGGTGACTCAGCAGCAGGAAATCGGTCAGCTGAGCCATCAAACTAAAAATGGGGTCAAGTTGGCCTCTCAACTGCCCCTAATCTACCAATCACTTGTAAAACGTGCCTTCCATTCCACAATGAAGCTTTACTCTGAAACACACTTCAGAATATCTGATGAACATGACATACGCTGGAAAGCTTGTGCATGCATCTCTTGTATGTTGAGGTGTCAGCCTGACCACGCCGAGTTTGCCCCTGAGCTGTCTGCGAGTGTGAGCATGTGCGATTTGCGCGATTGCTTTGACCATATTCACATTCTTGCTCTCGACTCCTGTCGCTGAATGGGGTTTGTTTGCATTGGGAGTGAGTGAGGCAGAGCCACGATCAATGCCAAAACCATTATGGGACACACTTTAAGTAGAGCAGTCCCATTTTAGCAATTTGGCAGTAGCTGAGGCCCACATATGGAATTATTTGATCAATAGCCTTGTAGCTTGGTAGAGAGGAGTAAATTATATGATCAATGTTGTGTACAATGTCGCTACCCGCTTCTGTTTGCATGTGCGACTCTTTCTGTGTGTGAGCCAGTGTTTGTGTGCAGACATACCAGCACATGTGTAGGTGTGGATGCGTAGTGCCTAAATGCTTTTGTCCATACATTGTTGGCATGCAGCTGCACCATTTACTTTCCTACTTAATGGAATAAAAGGCTTGTTTCCTGAGGCTCTTTGTATATTTCTTTCTTTGCTTTGTGGGCATAATACGCTCCGTGTGAGAGTGGAAACAGAGAGGGATATCAAATGGCAGAGATGAAAATAGAATGAATAGGGAGTAGGGGAGTCTAGCTAAATTATTGATGTGTATCATAGTGCCTGAACACACAACATACTGAGCCATCTTCTTGGCTATTCACCTCCAATAACACACTCTTATCGCTCCACCAACAAGTACGCCTCTCATACCCCAACATGTATAATACATTTGTGTATAATACTTGTCCGGGAACATATTCATATTCACGGTGATACAAGCAAGTGTGGCTAGAAAAGATCATCGGCGCGTTTAGTTTGCAAGCGAGCGTCTCTTCAAAGGGTGCTCGCGAGCTGAAGTGGCTCAAGTACAAGAGGTGACTTCTCATATTCAGATGCACACAAAGACGCGCGCACACACCTCCATTCTGACTCAATGTCTGTCTCTGCGGATGAGATCACTACCCTTCCTGTCACTCTGAAACACTGCCTGTGTGGGTCCAGGCCTGAGCACGAGCGGAGCGCATCGGGGTGAAGCGATACCTCTCCTCATTGTAGGTTCATGGCCGTGTACGTGTCAGAGAACTCGCAGGAAGACAGAGAGAGACGGCTTGATAGCCTGGCAACGCGGCCTCAGTTTGAGCCTGATTTGTTTTTGGTTTTTTTTTCCATCTCCCCCTCTCTTTCTCCCTCTCCTGTCACATGGTAAAAGTTAAAATGTCGGTTGGGGGGGAGACGATGAGCAAACGACACGAGGAGGTTGGGGCAGGGGGAGAGCGGGGTGGATGGATGGTGGTAGGGACAGAGGAGGGGGCGACACAAAGGAGAGCCTGTCACACTCACTTAGATGCTGAAATATTAAAGTGAGCAGTCAGGTTGTAATTTTCCTGAGAAAGCCGAGGGAAGAGGGGGATAAGTGAAGCGAGAGAAGGAGGGAGGCTGGGGTTGAGCGGGAGCGGGGGGGTGGGGGGGTGATAGAGATACAGAGAGAGGAAAAGGTATCACCGCTGATCTCTCTTTCCTCTCTACTCGGAAGAGACACGGGCACACATTTAATACCGCTACTTTAATTAGCTTGGCTTTATACGGTCTGTCTCTCTCCGCTCCTCTTCTCCGCAAGATGTGAATAATTCAGCAGGAACGGTGTACCGCTGCCTTAAAAAGACAGCAAGCCCACTGATCTGCAATGTATCTGTGGGAAAACCAGGGAGAGCGAGAACGACCAGAAAAGAGGGTCTCCGGAGTCAGATGCTGACTTTGCTTGCCACATGCCTCACGACTTCTTATTCCAATCCAGCAGATCGCATCTTTAAATAATTACAGGTGGTCTCGCTTTTCTGGATAATTTTTTTTTTTTTTTTTAGATGTGTAAATTTTTGCCACCAGAGGATAGATCACTTCACAGAATTATATTTGAATCTGCGCTGTTTCAGATACTAAACAGATACTAAAGTGGCAATTTAAGACATGTAAAAATTAATACACAAATGTGGCCAGCCCTAATTATTTAAAATTGGTTTCTCATTTTCCATTTCACACACTGACACAACAATGGCGGCAGGGCTTCAAAGCCAGACCTCATTTTAAATGAATGCCAATGTGTCACCGGCTCATGCTTTTGAATCTGTATGTATATGAGGTGGAGATCTACAAAAAAAACCTTATGTGAATGTTTTCACATGTATTGCAGGTTTTTTAGTTTCCCTCCTTTGTGTAAGTTACTGTGCGTCTGTATGAATGTGTGTACTGGAGCAGTTGTGTGTCTCGGCACATTTGAACATCCGCGTGTGAACGTCAGACTCTGCTTAGCTTGCCACTTTGGGTCGTTGAGGATGATATGTGAGGACACTGCAGGTTGTTGGTAGGTGGGGTTAGACAGCGTAACGGGATACACTCTGATGTATTTTCTCTCACTTTTCGTCATATTGATATTGTGCGCTGTGCCTGTGCCTGCGTGTGGATTTGCCCTGACAGCCTGTCAACCTGCAACTTAACTCCCAAAACCGCTCCTGTCTCAGGCTCCCCAGCTACGGAGCGTCACTGTCTGGTTGGGTACACTCGCTGACTGAGGGGGCCACTGTTGTGCGCTCGGAGGCCTAGACAAGGTGAGGGTTTCTGTGCCAGGCTGAGATGAGCTGTCCCTTGCGTCAGCCCCGGAGGCCTCACTGTCACTGCTGGAGGGGAGATAAGAGACGACCGAGTCACACGCACAATCATATAAACGCTGCAATGCTTCTAGTCATCTTTTAGCTTTTGAAGAAGTTTTAATGAGTTGACAGTAAATTTAGTTCCTCCTTTCCCCCCCTATCTCTGTTGGTCTCTGTCTATCTTTACTTCTGTCTCCCCTTAGTGTGACTTGTCTCCATTCCAATCAGAGCTCGCTTCAGCGATTGCTGAGTCACGTCTGAAATAGAATCGACATGGCAGCCTGAGTCAGCCAGGACAGCGAGCTGAGCACAGATTAGTCATCCTGGCGAGGTGCTTTTGTCCAGGGACGATGACAGATCTATGAAATGAACGGGAGACTGATGCGTTGAGGGTGTCTGCCTGTCTCAACCGGGCTTACAGATACTCTTGAGTGTGTATGACCACGGCTGTGCGTGTGTGTGTGCGCGCGCGCGCTATAAAAAGACATGACGCTACAACTCAATCTCAAAGTTAAAAGTAGAATTGCTTCACCGTCTGATTTGTTGTCTTCTGCTTTTCAGAGTGAGCTGAACGGGTCGCAGTTAAAACCGTGGGACGTGCAGAGGGAGGCTGCTCAGAGATAGTGAAGGGTAGAGTACAGACTGTCCTCTTGGGCTGATTTATTTGCATGTGTTTTTCTTGACTTCCACCCTGCTGACTACTGAAGCAGGGCAACAACTTGTCTCACAGTTGCGAGAGCTGTTTTGTCTTCCCAATCAAACATGATCCGCTGCCACTAATCTTGTTTGTGAGTAGATCGGTCACCATAATCCTTTCCACAACAAATAGGCTTCCACAGCACACAGTGAAATCCACCCCCAACCAGGTTGAGTCGGGCTCTCACAGCATCACCCACTGAAAATCTGTCAACAAGAGAGGCCTTCTTTATCCGACTCCTTATAACTTTGCCACAAAGTCAACTTTGCATGTGTCATTGAATGTTACCTTTCATTACCAGATGTTTGAGACAGACTGTATGATGTTTGCCGAGACAATATTTACATTGTGACTCGCTGCAAAAACATGTATTTATCCCTCAAGGGAACGGGGAAATAAGCTGTTGCTGTGAGCTTTTTGTAATTCTTAATAGTAGTACACAAAATTACTACAATGAAATTACAGAATTAGTGTATTAATGTTAAATTTAAAAAATCTAATTGCTAAAAGACTCCTGCTGTAGCTTTAAATTTAGAAGATTTTTCAATTTTAAAATCCATTTTATTGAATTTTTGATATGCTGTAAATGAGAATTTTATTATTTTTATACTAAAGCAATGATCACACTGAGGACAAAGACCTTTTATTCCCAGAGGTTTTATATGTTAAAAGATTACCTGAAACTTACACATGGTGCTTCATGCCTTTTACAACACATTGTGTCTTGCTACATTTATATTTGTCACACTGTAGCGAGGTGTAAGACATCCATATGTTCCGAAATAGGATCTCGCAAACGCTGTATATTCTTATGAAGAAAACAATAGTTTAAGCTACTACCACTGCACCAGATACACGTTTAATATCATCATCAGGGGATTCATGAGATGGATGACAACACGCTGGCAATCAAATTTAGCTCCTATTTGACCATCTAGTCTTTCAAATACTCCAAATAATCCCTCAATAAAATAAAAAAAAATAGTTTGTGTGCTGATGATAATGTACAGTAGAAGTAACAACATGTTTATGTGAATGAACAGGTTGTAAAGCTGCTTGTTGGACAGTTTCCCGTGGAAACAGATGGCCTCAGCATTGCTGTTAGTGTTGACAATAGAAATGTCCTGGTTGATTTAGGCACGGAGCTGCCCTGTTTTGATGACACACTCACACAGAGGGACGCTCGCACACACACTCACTCGCACAACCTTGTCCCCCTCTAACCTGGGCCGAGGAGGTGTATGCGAGTGGACGACTGATTAAATCAACTTTCATCTCTAATTCTCCTCAGACCCCTGGGGTTATCCCTCACCATCACTGCTGAGGGGGGAGGAGAGGGAGGGAGGCGGTGATAGGATGATAGGGAGAGGAAGAGATTCGCCTACTTAGACTGGAAGCTGCTTTCGTAGTTTATTGGAGACAGAAATAACAAGATATACATGCAAGGTATCAAGCTCAAAGCAAAGCATGATGGGGGCTTTAGTCATAACAGAGGTCGTTCTTCACTTCCTCGATGTTTCACTCGCACTCTTCTGCAGAAAGGTCATGCAGCTTGAGTGTGTGTTCCCTTGGCTGTGGCTTCAGGCTGAGTGTGGGAGCTAAATTATAAATCTAAATATATACATAAACCTTGGCGTGTTGTCGGTTCGTGCTGCTCCGCAGTAGAGCTGGCCATCCTCTTAAAAGCCTCAACATTCAGATCGCTTCAATCTTATGGACTCGCGGGTCAGCTAAAACTATTTAAATGCCAAGACACTTTGGAGGATCCACACTGTTTTACATTGAAGCAGAGACTGAGGTCACTAAAAGCAAACAATACTGTTTCCACAACAGGAGCCTCTGTTGAAGCTTGTTGAGTGGGATGCCAATCAAAGTTGATGTAGGTGTATGCCAGGATTTGGTCCCTGAGTGCATTTAAAACCACTGCGATAGTGAGGTATTTGACTTACACTGTCCTACTACACACATCCTGCAAGTAGATAAGGAGAACCCAATTCAGCCAATGAAACGGAAATATTTTGGTTTGTTATTTGTTTATTCAGGAAAGTGATCCAATATTACATATCTGTGAGGCGCAAAAGTAAGTGCACCTCTGGGATTACACGTTCATTACAAGGGCCAATTAGAGTCCATCTGTTCAAATGTGCTTCCAATCAATGTAATAAGACTCAGATGTCATTGAGTGGCCTTTTTTTGTCAGGGATTTGTGTCAGTCTGATCTTCTCAACACATGTTTATGGAGGTGTATGATGACGCGCACACAGGAGCTTTCTGAGGAGCTAAGAAAAAGAGTTGCTGTTGCTCCTTGGGCCAGAAAGGGTTAGAAAACCACATCCAAAGAGTTTGGAACCCACAAATGCACAGTCAGACAGACTGGGAACAAACAGAGGAGATTTAAGACGACTGTTACTCTCCACAGGAGTGGACGACCAACAAAGGTCACCCCAAAAGCGTAATAGAGAAGTCACAAGGGAGACCGGGGTAATTATCGGTATCAGTAAGTTAACTGATGCTGTGAACTTGTGTATGAATCACAAAGAGTGGTCCAGATTTACAAATGGGCAAAATATATAGTTTCTATTATTTATGTATTTACGTGTTTGTGTCAGGATGAATACAGTCATTTTTAAATACAATTCCCAAAACTGTTATTTTAGCAGGTGTGGCCTTATTTAAGTTGGTTATTACTTAATGAGAATGTGGAGACACTGTCAGACAGTCTGTTTTCAATTACGCAAATTACCTCCTCAGCTTTATTGGATTAAGACGGTAGTGAGACCCCATAGATTGTCTGCTGTAATTTGTCGTTGTACAATATAGTACGATATGACATTCTACAGGCTGGGGAATCATTTTGCAGTTGCTGTGAGTTTTATTTGTCACATGCACAGTTATACATAGTACAATGCACAGCAAAATGTATTTTTGTACCTGCAGCCAGTAGTAAAAAAAAAAGTCTCATCTCCTCTTCTACTACCACTTACCCTCACTAGGGTCGCAGGGGTTGCTGGAGCCTATCCCAGCTGTCATCGGATGAGAGGCAGGGTACACCTAGGACAGGTCGCCAACTATCTATCTACTGCAGGACTAACGCACAGTGCGTTTACATGCACAGCTTAATCGAGCTCTGCTCAAATTTTGACTTTCTGACTAAAGTCGTGTCCCAGTTTACATGCAACCGAGAAAATTTAATAATGACGGGAACATGTCCTCCTCCTCCACACTAGGTGGCGATATGTGTGGTTTCAGCAGGATAATACCATGTTAATACGGCCCACTTGAAAGGCCAATATTGAAGCCAGTGGTCAACTAGCACATATGTTGTCACAGCATGTAGTCACTGCAACGCCTTAAATAAACTGTCACCTAATGACAGCTGTAAGAGTGAACTTGCACTTGTGAGCTTTAAAATGTTCTGAAAGCTTTTTATTCTGAAATGTCGAAATCCATGTAAAGATGACATCAAAATAAACATACTTATATTTTAGGTCTGAAATGCCATTTGTTAAAAGTCAGTGCATAAACAGGATACAAATGTCTCGGTTGCAAAAAATAGCAAGAGGTGTAAGAGTGAAATGTGAATTTGAAGCAGCTCATATGATGTAACATAAACTTATACTATGGTTATTATTTGTACGGCTAAATTAACTCATAAACGTGCACAAATAGATGCAGACCAGCCACACCGAGGCTCAATCAGGAAAAGGGACGGTGAGATTTTATCAGCCTCACACCCTTCTCACCCATCTATTCTGCCTTGGCCCCTTTTCTCCTTCCCCTTCCTCCCCTCCGTCCTTCTCCTCCCTCCTCCTTTCATTGTGGACGGTGGTGAAATATCAGTATTGTTTACGCAGAAGATTAGAGCAGAATTGGGCAGAAGGCGGTTGTTCTGTGACGATAGAGATAAGATAGGGGACGGTGGCGTGCGTGCGTGTGTGTGTGCATGCATGTGTGGAGGCAATTGGGCGTGTGTGTGTGTGCCGCGCTACCACACCTTATCTCGGGAGCAGGCAGAGCAGCCATATGAAGTTGTTCATTGTAATTACCTGTGGCAAGAGTAGATTTCATAGGAAGATTTAGCAAAGAGTGTGACAGAATAAAAGCAAGGGAGGGAAAATGGAAAGAAAACACGATAAAGGAAAAGAAAGAGGAAAGTTTCAAGATTAAAGTCATAAAATGCCATTATATACACACGCCTCACTTCTGTCTTCTCTACTGTCGGCGCATCATTCTTACTGAGTATTTTAGTGTGCTCATCTGTGATATCTTAACGCTGCCATATCTTAATGACCTTTTGTAAGTCTAGCATCTTAGCCAGTGTTCTAATAATCAGCGTCTCATGACTCATCCCCATCTTTCCTCTGTTATTCAATCAGTGATCTTTTCTCTCACTACCCGTCTATTGCTCTCCACTGTAATTATCACACTAGATGAGAATGTCAGGTGCAGCCAGCCAGATATTCATCTTCAAATGGAAAATCAAAAGTTATTTTTTAAGGTTTCTGGAAACTTTACAATTCTTTCCGTGCATTAACAGGCATCAAGAAATCTAACCAAGACAACGCAGACGGGCTCAGGCTGTCTGCCTCCTGCCGTAAATGTCACACTGAAAAATACTGGCAGCTGATTGTATGCGGTGATAAAGGTCATGGGATTTTGTGAAGTCATTATGGATATTTTCTTCCAGTCAACTATTGCATAATTTTTATTTCAGATCATACATATTGCCTGAATTGATGGTTTCCACATCGAGCCGGAGATGATGCAGAAATGACTTGTGGGCAGTGGTCATTATTGACTAAAGCATGGCAGTTATAGTGTATTTGAACATTTCTTTGAAGAGTCCACGGTGCAATTTTGAAACAACTGTACAACCTCCTTGTCAGAGAAGAATAAAAGTTATGAAAAAAAAATTAAAAATGGCAATTTGTTAGCTAGACATTGATTTTCACTAGATATTTGTTAGTTAAGATGAAATTACTGGTTTAATTTATCTGAGCTTAATGCAACTTAGATTTAGACTTAGACAGACTTTAATGATCCACGAGGGAAATTATTTCATCACCCTAGGTTTGTTGCACATAAAAGAAAACAGTCATAAAAAACGCAAAAAGGATCAAATAAAATGAGGTTAAATTGAAGCAAAAGAAAGTATTAACTAGCTTAATTAAAAAAAAAAAAAACAGCTGCCATTGTACAGAACTCAAACTATTTACCAACACTACAGTTGTTCCTTTTCCTTTTGACACGCTTTTAAATAATAATAAAAATGATCTCGCTTAAGCTGCTCAGCCTCAGCTATATACTATTTATTGTACCTTTGGAATGACAAAAGCACTCACACGTGTAACTGCAAGCACTTGACATTTTTGCTGTTTACACTTGAGTCAAGTGCCACATTTTTCATAAAGGGATTTCGTAGATGCTAAAGGTGTACCTGCATTTCCTTGATTCCTGGATGGTGATATTGTATTTGCTATTTAATAATGAAGAAATGTAGTTGACCTTCAGTTAATCCACTTCACCAAATCTTATTGAATCTTATTAAGATGATTATGATGGAAATCAAGAAAGCGTACCTTTCAGTCATTCATAGTTCCGTTCCTTCGGAAAGAGCATCGCGGAGTGCAGGTTGTTTGCGGTTGACCATCAAGAAGTGCGTGGAGAAAAGAGGTTTTCAAAAGAAAAACTGCTTATACTTAATACTTAAAATACACCCTTATTTTGCTTCCAATTAGATTATTAAAAGTGAAGTCAGATTTGTTTGGGTAAATGATCTTTTTATGACAACTAAATACGTATGTCATGTAAAAATAAATAAATCTGCTTTATTTTGGCAGCTGTCTCCAGCCTCACTGCTCCATGTCTGTGCTAACGGTTGACAAATTGGCTGTTTAGCCTGCAGTTGCTAATCTGTTAGCTCGTCTTATCTGAGCCCTTATCTACACAGTGTCAACACTGTTTACCGCCACACTCACTTTACAACACACTTCACCATTCAGCTCATCATTAGCTCTGCCTAAAGAGATGCTAATGTTAAGCTAACGTAACAAAGGCGTTTCTAGCCTCAGTGCTGCGCTGCAGGTGTGTTTAGTTGTGTGTGTGTGTCAAGTGTGTAGATTAAGGGATCCTTGGAGACATCCTTACCTGAGGGAGAATTTAAGCTTTTCCTCAGCTGAACGAGCAGCGCGGTAAATTTGCCACGGGCAGCGCAGACTGTTTAGAGGTGAGTGAAGGGGAGAGCAGGAGGACATTAATTCATCGCTTGAATTCAACTCATTCAGTGTAACATCACTGGTACTTTCGGTGCTGTAGATCAACGAGGGAACATTCCCCATTATTTTGTCGGCACTATCTCAACATGGATGTTCTTAGTGCTCCATAAATAATTGTTATTAAGGCTCAGTGTACTTTTTGGACTGCTCTCAAGAAGTAGCGAGGCTCACCCGAAGGTCAAAATCCTTTGTTGAGTCACTGGTGGCAGTTTAGCTTTAGCATCTATGTGCTGTCAGACAAGGCCTGAGAAAATACCTGCGGTGGAATTTAAAGTTTTAGCTACAGAGCACGAATGACAACACACTATAGCAGCGTAACAGTTCGACCAAAATGTACGCAGACAGATGAAAGATAATATCTCCTTGAAGGTCGAAGGTATTTTTGTTGGGTAATCAATTGGATCTGAAAAGACAACATTTCTGAAACCTGAAACCTTTGCCTTGTGGACGATGCACTCATCATAAGATCTACACATGCTTAGGGTTCTTTGGAATATACTGTACATGCCTGTAACTGTGAAGTTGTTGTAGTTACCTTGAAATAAAATTAAAACATTTTATGGAGCTAAAATAAAAATGAGACAAATAAAACAGAAAAGTATGAAACAATAGTCTGCACTTAAAAATTATACATGAAATGTTTGTAGTTTTACTCTTTAGCCTCTTGTCAGTTTGGTATATTTGTTGTTATGCGTATTTAGGCTAGCATCTCTGCATGACTATGAGTAAATTGCCTTTCAAAAGTGTTGTCTTTGTAACGCAATGCATATTATGAAGTTGATAAATCCAATATTTTTTTTCATTAAAAAAAAACCTAAAACAAATGTATTAAAACTATAAAAACTAAACAAAAATGAAACAATAAAGACTAAACAGAAGCGAGGAAATTTGAAAACTAACTAAATGGAGCCGAAAAGAGAAATTAAAAAAGAAAAATGAAGCCAAATAAAGCTAAAATAACTCAGCTACAAACTTTCCACAGCCCACATTGAAAGCCTTTAATCGTGCCATTAGATAAGATTGTTGGTACGGACACTGAAAACTTCACCAAAGGCAATGCATCAAAGTAATTCCATCTCCTCCAATACAGAATTAGGGGGCTTCAAAGGAGACCTTTTGTTCCTTGTATAATGATTAACGATGCATTATGACAGCTGCAGTTGTCAAGGTTAAAAACTTACGGCCATACGACAGAATTGCAAAGAAAAGCAATGGCTGCTGAAAATCTAGCAGGGAACTATTCCTTTCATTGCATGATGTGGCATTATTACTGTAAAGTGCTGCTTCCAAAAGACTTTGATGTCACCACAGGAATGTCATCATTTCTTCACCCCGAGAGGTGCTTCCCTGCCATTGTGATCGTTTAATAGAAAGTAGCGGAGGTCCACAATCTTGTTAAGAATTGATAATATTTTGCTAAGAAGTGGAAAATGAAAGTTATTGTGTACAGGCTATCAGTGAATAGGGCTTTGTGTTGTCCTCTCTCATCCTTTCACCTTGGCGCTGGAGCAGGCTGTATGTGTTTTTGTGCATGCTCGCCTAAAGCAACCTTGCCATGCTAAAAAAAAAAAAAAGAAGATACTCAGTCAAAGAGTTTTGCTCATTCTCTTTTTGTGTTTCAGCCATACTCACTTATACCTACTTTCAGTGCCACTATAGTGTAAATTTATTTGAATGTTGAGTAGTTTGGTAATATAAAACATGCGGCTCAAGAAGTAGAAACAGAAGAAGAACTTTATTGTCAATGCACACAAGTTACAGCAGTAATCTCTGTTAACAGCTTGAGGTCAGGTCCATATAAAGGTAATAAATATTCTTAAATATATATATGGATGTAAAATGGAAAGTAAAATCTCTGTAAGTGTCCATTAAATCTACATTATAAATATACTGTATTGCAGATGGCATATGGAATGAAATGAGATGAAAAACAAGAAATGGTCAGAAGGTCAGGAAGTTAAAATAATAATTCAAGAACGTAGGACAGAGAGATACAGAAAGAAAAAAAAACTTCCCTGATTATTGGTTGAAATCAGTGGCGTCATTAGGCCTGTTTTAATATTGTTAAGCCCACCTAAATAGTTTGGTGTTGTTTTATTAAAATAAATAAATTAATTAAATATAAAATAATGCAGACAAATTCAATATTTATTCAATAATTTATCCAATAAATAAATAATCATATAACCTGTCAACAAGGACTTAAATGTGATCAATGTGGCCTGGGTGTTTGGGGTCCTTAAAGCCTAGTGACGCCCCTGGTTGAAATCTAAATAAATAAGTCAAAATAAACATGATGGTAGATGTAGAATTTTTTTGCATTTCTTAAGCTATATGACTGTCTTCTGATCTCCCCCTACTAGATAGGATTTAATCAAATTTGAATTTTGGCTAACAGAAAAAAAACAAAAAAAAAACACTCCCTTATAAAATTAGTTTTTTGCCCGTCTTACTCACCCAGCATCCTATTGCCCTTGTTTGTATACAAAAGTCATAATTCACACAGCCTCAAGAGATCCTTACCAAGTCATAACAAATGACAAACTCTGTCATTCTGCCCCTACCAGGACAAAAAAAAAAAAAAAAGATCTAAAGAGAGGAAGCAGAAATCTAAAGAGAGAAGTGTCCCATTTATGTTTGGGTCAGCTGAGGGGCATGGGGTTCCAGGAGGGAACGTTATTGTTTTTGTTGTGCTGTTTTTTTCTGCCTGCCTCCCCTCTCCTCCGCCGCCGCTTGAAGAGGGGTGGTAATGCTGCGTTCATCTATCATTCATCAGCGCTGACTATATGATCCGGATCAGATGAGCCACATTTAGCTCCACACTCATGCTCCCTCTCCTGCAGCCCCTCACTCCCAGCCTGTCTGTTTTACTTGTTTCTGCGTCTCCATGTTTCTCAGCTGGGCTTAAAACTCTGTCTGTTTTTGCTCGTACTTCCGCCGTTAAAATTTTGATGATGTTTCTGCTTTTTTTTTTTTTTCACCAGTAAAACAGTTTTCCTTGATTGTCCTTGTCCTTTTTTACTCCTCTTTCTGCCTCTCTGTGTCTTTCACATTCAGCCTGTCAAACACTCATTCACCCTCTGGTCTTTTTTTCTTCCAGTGACTTTGAATAAAGAAGAGTGAACTGGATGGGCTCAAAGACTAACTATTGACACTCCACCAGGGACATTCCCAAAGGCAGTGGTTTACTTGACACTCGGCCAATCAGCTTTTTGCTTCTGCATGACTGACAGCAGCGATGTCTAATTACACAGGAATGTTCGGAAGCACCCAGATAATCCTCTAAATGCCTACAACTCCTAAACTAGAACTCCCCGCTTTGGATAAACAACAAGAACAAGTCATTGTATTTCTAGTAGCGTGGGGTCGGGAACCGGGGGGGAATCCCCACTCAGCTTGCACAAATTACGTGTATTTTCAGACGTGAAGATGAATCAGTCTTAGTGCACTGTGATTGTCTGGACATGCTCTGAACAGAATCAGAGGCGTGACATTCAAAATGAGCCTCTTGTTCCCATCTTTAAAGAAAGCTGACTCCAAATAGTAGAGATAAATAATTGGAGACGGGCCCAGTAGGCCATTAATGTGTGATCTTTGAGGCTTTGCATCAAAACAACACTCTGCACCTTTCAAACACCTCTTGTGACGTTGACAGTCAGTCCACAGCGGACGCCTTCCTGAGGAGTTTAAACATCTGTCACTTTTCTGTATCAAGAAGCTGATGTGGTTCTATTTAGATAAACGTGTTAATCCCCAGCAACTCAGGGAGGCACTCGTGTGATGTTTGACATCTGTGACGTGCCACAAACGCATCAATAAGTGAGATGGTTCAGAGCTTAATCTGAAGTTTTGAAATGTTTGTTAATAACGGCCGTCAATATGATCTCAGCAGTTTCACTGTTACCGTAGTTTTCTTCAAATCTGCTCTGCATACCACGAGGAGACAACTTCTGGCGTTAGTCAGCATGGCAGACTCAACAGTGGCTGGAGTGACTGAAGTTGATTCACGCAGACTGAATAAACATTTACACATCGCTGGCAGCTCGCTCACATTCAGTGTGAATTTCGGGTCAGATTGCCAAGCATGAGAACAATTAAGGCCTGCAAATTATTTAGGTACAAATACCAGCGACTAAACAATCAAGCTTCGAATGCAGCAATCTACAGTGTAGCAAATGTGGGGATGAAAACTGCGAGCGCAATTATTTTTCCACTGAGCAAACACAGTGGTCAGTCTCCTTGACAACGGTGCAGTAACTGGAACCAGTGAATTCCTTTAAGGCTGTAGTGGTTTCTTGCCGGTAGCTGGTTTTACATGCCAGCTAATGGGTTGCTTACATCTGCTATTCGTAGCCCAACCGTGTATTATTGAATCCTAGATTAAATAAACAATCCCCAGAGTGCAGGGCCTGTCATTGCTTTATGTTGTCTTGGAAATAGTGAGGCTGGAGAGAGTGAAGGAGCAGAACAGTGGGTTGTGCGGTTTTGGAGATAAAGCAGCCCAAGTGTATTGTGTAGTTGTCAAAGCAGAGTTGAGCTAGATGTGACCTGATTTGCCTATGTTAATATCACATGACATTTCAAAATTAGCAAGGTGGACACAAGGGACTTCAGCCACTGTTTGCTATGCTTAATGGTACTGCGCCATTAGGCCTACTTCTGTCTGGGTGCATGTACATACTGTGTGTGTTTGTAGTATGCGGCCCGAATGAGCGCTTGTGTGTGTGCACGAAATCTGCCCATACCCAGACTGGCATTTCCTTTTACGATGTAGTTCATCATATTGCCTTACACAGTGCACTTAAAGCCCTCAGAAAGCTTGAATATGGGAGAATCGGACTGAACATTTTTTTTTTTTTTATCAACCGCTGTCTGAATGACAGCAAGGAAACTCGAGAGGAACACCAGAAGAGATGGATGAAAGGAGGAAGGAGGGACTTTAGATGTGAGGGGAGGAAAAATGGGTGAAAGAGGAAAAATGTGCAGCCCTGAGAAAGAGGAGGGGATTGACAGCGAAACAGGACGTGTGCCCTGACCTCATCGCTCCAGCTTTAATGGAAGATTCATGTTCGCAGAGTCATCGATCACCTGTGGGAGATGAGCAGGAGAGAAGGATCCGGGGCTGTTTGGGGAATGAAAAGGTGTGGAGGAGTGAAGCTGAAGAGGAAAGTGGGAGAAAGGGAAGGACAGAGAGCGATGCAGAATAGAAGGAAGGAGCTTTCAAGAAATGTTGGAGGAGATATGCAGTAATAAGCTGGTCATTATAATTAATGGCTTGATACACAGAATAAAAGTTTATAACTTCAAAACGTCTCACACCGATGTGACTGATCTTAAACGGTCAAAAGTTTCAATGCCATAACAAATCATTGTCACGGCATTGGCATTTTAGAAAACTCTAGGAAAATGGATGTTCCAGTGTGTTTCTCAGAAAACACGAAGTAAAATTGAGAAGAGATACATAACAAAGCGGGCCATGCATTCAGTTCTTTTGGGGGAAATGGAACTCTTTCCATCTATTGTGTGGCAACAAAAAAAAGAATAAAGTTATCACACTGTTTGCGCACATAAAGAAATCATATTTTTTTTTTTTGTCACATCAAGGTCAGCGAGTGAAAATTCCATAAGCTGTTAAAGGGACCACAAAGGTAAACCGGACACACAAAAGTCTCGCACACGCATTCAACACAATTAAACTCTAACAGGCCTTTAGTGAGTAACGTTTTCTCCTTGGTAGTAGACGAATGACACACACGGACAGAAGCCAGACACACACACTCCCTCATCTTCCCGCAGCCTTCCTACTGATCATCACACACTCGGCTGGGTCAGGAGAAAGCCGGTGTGTGTGCGTGCTTGAGTATGTCCATATTATGACACGAGTGCTTATTTTAGCATGTGTGATTTAACATATTATATGCCCACTCTGTTGTTGGTGTGTGCGTGCGCGTGAATGTGTGTTTTACTTGCACTTGACTAGCCATCTATGTGAAATGAGTGCAAATGTGGTGCTGAGGTGTGAGTGTGTGTGCTCTGCCAGTGTGTGTGCGTGTGTGTGTGTGTGTCTTTGGATGGTCGTAGTGCCGGGGAAGCTTGTGTACACTGGCGAGGGAGCGAGAGAAAGAGAAAGAAACAGTGAGAAAGCAAGAAAGACAGAGAGTGGGGGGTCTCTGGGGGTTAATGGTGCTACATGATTACGGTCCGTTGTAGGTCAACCTGTTGTTCCTTTCCTCTCTCTCTCTCTTTCTCTTCCTCTCTGCCTTTCCCTCCTTTCCTCCCTCTCCCTGGCTTGCACCTGCCTACTCCGCCCCGGCATTGTGCCGCTGTGAAAACGTTTAACCGATGCTGAATGAGGCGGCCAACCCCCTCCCTCCCTCCCTTGCCATTCCCTTCAGTGTTGGAGAACTAGCAGGGGTGGGAGTAGGTGGGAGGCAGGATATGGAGAGATAGAGAGAATAGGGCAGGGGGGCAACAAAGGGCACATTCTCCCCTCCGTTGCATACTTTACCCCACTTCATTCTGGCCCAGCCCTGAGCAGAGGGCTTTGTTTCCGGGACAAGGCAGAAATATGGCTGATCGCTCTGCTCTTCCAAAGTGAGCATCACAAGATGGAAAGAGGGGTGAGAGGAGAGGAGAGGAGAGGAGAGGAGAGGAGAGGAGAGGAGAGGAGAGGAGCTGTGATACACAAACAGTTAAGGGCTATGAACGTGATGTTTCTTTATGTATGTTTTCCTCGACAGGTCACAGAGACAAAGTTATTCACCTAAAAAGTCTGCTATAACCCTTCACTGATGTCAGACAGAAGAATGGGTCCAGCTCATGATGGAGCCTATAGCTCCAGCCTCCCACTTCAGTTGAGTTTATGGTGCTTAAACATGACCTCTGCCTGACATCATCAGGGACGTGACTCCAGAGCCTCTTCACACTCTCAAAGCAGATACAATATTTGTATCAACTACTGTCTATAAAAAGCTCCTTAAAATCAGGACATGCAGTGGATGAATTTGGCTACTCTTAGAGAATCTTGAATAAGCCCAGACATGATCTAGATTTACAGTTTGTACCCCTTAGTTAACTTTATCAAGTGCATATACACATCTCACAATCTGAACTGCTGATGCTGTCCTCTAGTTGTCTTTCTGTGCAGGTGGTTGGAGCAGTGTGAGTTACTAGTAGGGACACGGTCGTGGTGCCTCAGCTGTTACATTTACATGGAAATTATTTGGACTCCAACAAGGTGTATTTATGGATGCAGGCCAATGTTATTAACAACACTGAATTCATTCAATAGAAGAAGATCAAGACTGACCCACCTTTTCCATGACATTTCCATTCCACCCCAGCTTCAAACTCTTGCTTGAACGACTTGTTGCTTTACTATCTGTTTCTGTCCCATCTGGAAGCTCAGTTCCCAGATGTTTACCTCACATAAGGCAAACATCTGCAACAAGAGTTTCCAGTGGTTATTAGGGGCTCTAATGTCTTTCTACTAAACAGATTGTCAGGTTTACACCGCCTCTCTCAGTCTGATCTGGCTGTATTTCTGATTATTAGTGTAAATATTTCCACTGGCTTCTCATTTCAGCAGCACCTTTGTTTGAATGTACACTAGGTCAGATGACATCTACCAGGAATTAAACCTCAACTCTTGGCAGCGACAGGCAAGAACCATTATCTAGCACATGGGTCTTCAACAGAGTGTCCACAGAGGCACTGTAGGGAGAGTCGCAAATTCTTTGGTTGATTAGACCTTATATTTTTAAAATTTCCCTCACAAATTTAAATTTCTTTAAATACACATTAACATGAAACCAGCACCCAGAGCGTCCCACTAACTGAGACCTGTCGATCTAAGCCTCCTGTACACAGTACAACCCGCCTCTATCGCTGATGAGCCAATAACGAGGCTGCATATTATACGTTGACTTTGTTTACGGCAGTTGGCCACCCTAATGTGGCACATGTTTGAAATTAAAAAAAATATTATTTGAACCTGTGTGTTATTTGAAAAGCTTAATATTAAATGCAAATAATAATAATAATTTATATTTGTAAATAGCACTAGGCCAAGTTTGATACAGAACACATATAGTAGGTAGGGGGTGCCTACTTAATCTCTCCATCAGTTTGGGGTCCTTGGCCTGACGAACGTTGAAGACCCCTGATCTAGCATATAATTATATATGAATATTTAGGCTACACTTATTGCTGTTTACTTCAAGGCTAACAGTTGAGTCGCAAATATAATTTCAAGGCTATTGGCATAACTGTAAGTGTGTGTTTTGACAGGCCAAGCCGAAGTTGTCAATTATCACAGTCACGTAAATGAACTGAACCCTCGCTGCGCCCAAAATCACTCCCTCGTTCACTCATTCACTGCAGCTTAAATAATAAACACTCAGTAGTTTATTTTCATATTCTAAAAAAGACCCTCTCCCCTTCCGACTCAAAGGCACTATGGGAAATGTAGGAAATCTCTCACAGAAGCGATCATAAATCTGGCAAAACGTGATCAGTAAAAAAGAAGTCACTACAACTCTTTCATAATAAATTTCTGGATTGTACAAAAAGTGTGCAGTTTTTCCAATAAGTCAACCTCAATGACATTTATTAAATACACACTATACACATATTTATGTAAAATAGCCAAGTTTTGTAAAAGTGAAAGTAAAAAGATATCAATAATTTGTTATCTGAGACACACTGAAGTCAAGACTGGCTGTGTTTCCATTGTTCAGTATCAGTTGTCGACTATTGTAGGGAAGTGTATTTCATAACATAGTTTTCTCACAGACCTTCCCAGCTTTCATGCCAGTGGTTCTCTGATATGGAAGAGGAACAAAAAACCCCACGTTATTTCAATATGTTATTCATTTTGCGTGGCACATTCATTCAAGACATATTTTTAGTCCGTCTCTCTCACACAAATATCCACAGAGATACACACATGCGAACATATCCATAGAGCGAGGCTGAAAAAACAATTACAGTTTCTCATTAAGGCACTCCTAATCCCTTTATGCAAAACACAGTTACACAAGTACACACAATGAGGGGAAAGAGAGAATGAGGAATGGGAGAAAAGAGGAGGGAGAGTGAAGAAAAAAAAATGCAGTGCAAATGCGAGGAGAATAATTACATATATCATGAAGTCGTCCCTTTTATTTCGGATGTCACTTCTGATGTCACTGGCCGGCTTTGGCGCTAATTTGAATTCAGACCTTTATCAGTCGCCGGCAGCAGATTTTGAGTGACAGCGCCACCAAACGCCTCTCGCCAGCCGTCCTATTGATTTCTCTAAATCCCCAACAATAGCATTTGCATGCTTGTTTCTGTTATAATACAGATATGCCGTTTCGGAAATTAAAGAGCGGCAGGCAGACCAGAGGTAACTAATTGTGTGCCTGTGTAATGAGTGCAGTTTCAATTTGATATAACCCACAGCTTTTCCCCTCGCAGGCCTGCGCTAAGTACTTTCAAGTCTTTGTGGGGAAATAATTGATTTTTTGTGCTTTGGGCACAGGGAAAACTATTATGATCTTTTTGAATAATGGCAGCAGGAGAAAAGGCACGTTGAACGATTTAAATTGGTATTAGAGGAGAGGAAGGAAGGAAAGGAGGGCTTGGTAAAGGGTGGAGGACTGATAGCGTAACGAAGTCCCGGATTTGACTGACAGTTTGCAAATGGCTACCAGTATGGTGATTACTCATTCTCTTAAGGTGGAGGTGGGGCAGTGTGAGGTGTCGTTGCGGCAGTAAATAAAGGCACATTGAGCCTCGCTGGTTGGATTGCAGGCTTGAGGAAAAGGATGAGATGGTGGAATGGTGAGAGGAGGGTGTCCCGGGTGGTCTGGCCAGGGGCCTGTTGGCTGCAGGGTCCCGTGTGTGTGTGTGTGTGTCCTCCGTTGGTCTGACAAGTGCCAGGGCAAAAAGTCTGCCACAGAATAACTAGCACTCTCTTGAGAATGGTTGTGCATGTGTGTGTGTATGTGCGCCAACTAGTGTGATTTATTCGAGGGAAATGTGATTATTCTGGATATCAGTGAGCCAAGCAGCCTTTCTCTCTCATGACTTAGAAATCCTTTTTTTGTCCCCTGTCCCTTCTCTCTCTTGCTTCTCTCCTGGGGCTTTGTTTCTTTTGTAACAAACGCAGGGTTTCTTAGTTAATTCTGCGTGTTCTAATTTCACACCCTTAATTGTAAGCAGAGATAAACAGGTTCGTCCATTGTGGTCGGAGGTGATGGGTGAGGGAGCGGGGTTGGGAGGAGGGTGGGGGGTTACCAGCTTTGCACTCGTGTTGTCATTTTACACGGCGGAGGGCAACAACCGTGCCGTGTTCTTTTATCCTTTGAAGCGTTTCACGTTGAAATTACGGCGACCATTTTCAGTGGCGTTATCCCACACCCACGGCTTCTGAGTGAGAGGAGGAGGAGAGGACGGGTTTGGGAGGACGTGGTGTCACCGAGGAATCTCGTGAAGCAGACACACCGCCGTACCACCAACATCAGACACCAGGAGACTGTGTGCAACTCTTATGCGTTACAGCTTAGGTCTCAAAGTGGCACAATTATTGTACATAGTAACATAATAGGGAGCGACACAGAGACACTGTCATTGGGTTTTTGTACAAAAATGCACAGGTTTCTGCAGTAATCAACCAGTGTCTTTTAAGTTGCTTGAGTTTTATATATAAAAAAAAAAATCTACATTTACAGAAAATGTTTTTGATCAGACACATTTAAATGTACATGTACAATGTACACTTTGATCGTAGCTTCTCTGTGTTCTTAATCTCACCACTGAAAACAAAAATCAGTGTGAACAGGAAACACTCTAATTCGCAGTCAGCTCTTTGAACACATAAACCTGCTGACGATTGATTTTTGGATCTGTGGGCTGTCCGTGCTTATGTCTTTATCGGGGCTGTAAGAAAATCAGCATCAGATCCTCTCGTGGTTAGCTGGGAGAAAAGGCTGCGGGGGGATGTGGAGGGAAGACACAACTACGGGCAGAGGATGCGGCAGTCGCGGTTTTTGCCCCGTCGCGTCTCCTGTCAATACAGCCCAGATGATGTGATGGCTTAATACTGTTGGCGCAGACTTCACCGGGCGTGGCGTGACCCTGTTAGCGTCTTGGGGATGTGTGTTTGTGTGTGTTAGGTGAGTTAATGCAAACAGAATGGCGTTGTGTGTGTGCTGTGTGGCCCCCAGCCGCCACATCTATCTCCCAAGTCAACATACACATTGAGGCAAACCCAGGCAAGGCCGCTCACTTTGTTTCTTGTGACCCTCTGTCAAGAGTAGGCAGACTGGTCTGAGAACCTGCACAAACTCCAGAGCAAAGATGAAAATGATTAGATATAAATACGCAATCTACATGCACTTCTAAAATAATGCCAACTCCTTTTGTTATCACTTTAATAATTGAAACTTGCCTCAAAATTTTTGTTTAAAGCATTTTTCTTTTAGAAATATACAATATAATCCCATCTACATGTGTGTGTGTGTGTGTGTGTGTGTCTGTGTGTGTGTGCTGTGTTTATTCTGTGTGTCTGTTGTTAAATGTTCTTGATATTTTCCAACAATGCGCTCCATGCCGTTAATTTGATTTTAAATAATCAAACCCAGAAATGTCATTTATGTGAGACTATTTCTTTCTAGAAACCCTGAGGCTCATATACTAAACACACACTGCCAGCCAGTGTGTGTGTGCATGTGTGTGTGTGTGAGTGTGTTTGTGTGTGTGTGTGACAGTTAGTGTTGGAAAAATTGTGTTTATGTTCACTTGAAGGTCTTTCAGTTCCTCTGACAGTGCTGAAAAGGGGACCACTTTACTCAAATGCAAAGTTATTGTGGTGATAAGATCACTTCACCGAGACAATAGATCATCTGAGGCAGTCAAGTAAAACGACACCAAGGAAATGAAGTAGCAGTGCACAAGTTCATTCACGTGCACATTTATGGTGTGCATCTACGTTCGTAAA
The DNA here is from genome assembly GCF_022458985.1 of Mugil cephalus. Taxonomy (NCBI): domain Eukaryota; kingdom Metazoa; phylum Chordata; class Actinopteri; order Mugiliformes; family Mugilidae; genus Mugil; species Mugil cephalus. Next base: position 19,328,668 of record NC_061782.1, on the reverse strand, counting down.
TATGATAAAATAATGGCGTTTCGTCAAGTACAGATTTCACGTTTCCAGTGTGTGCGTGTCAGTGCTCTGTATATCATCTCAGTGTTGTATCACTGAAATGAGTGTGTGTACGTACGCCTTGCAATACGGAAATCCCAGGGTGCAAAATGAGCCACTTCAGAGTGTAGACGCACAGCTCAGAGCACTTGGCCTCTCTTTCTACGCCTCTCTTTTTCTCCATCGCTCATTTCTCACCCTCTTTCCATTGCGTCACCCCCGTATGTCCCCCTATTTCCCAAATGAACCCCCTTGTGCTCTTTCCATCCTCCATCTTCCTCCCTCGCTCCTTCTCTCTCGGAGAAGCAGCAGTGGTTAATTTAGTTGGTCATAACTAATAGCGGCTAATCTGCAGGCGGGAGTCTGCTGAGGATATTGGACAGTGTCGGGGTTAATCGCAGCCTGCCCGGTTAGCCAAGGCAGACAAGGGGAGGAGGGTGGAAGAGGAAGAGGTGGTGGAGGAGGAGGTGGAGGAGGAGGAGGAGGAGGAGGAGGGGGAGGAGGGCTTAATTCCACCGAAGGCAAATGGCATGCCGGTTTTTATCTGGGCCCCTGATAAGGGAGCGCTAATACACCGAGGAGAATGGATGCTCAAGGGCCGGGTTCCCCTTATCAGCAAACTTTACAACAGGAGCCCCGGACTAACGGCGCAACCCCCACACCGTGCACAATAAGCACCTCATTTCACCTCTCAAGCAGAACTATCGCCACAGCACCACCCACTACCCACCCGCCTCGCTCATACGCTTGTATGCACGTACACACTCGCTCTCTCACACACACACGCGTATGCCGCATCCTCTCCACTTCACTTTTCCTGGTTGCCAACCCCGCCCACCGCCTCCACCTCCTCTGCCGCCGCCACCACCCCATCAAGCCGCGGAACACATACATTTGCGCGGACACACACAATTGCGCACGCACTTACATACGTGCCGCTCCTCTCCCCCGTCTCTCGGCAGCCCAGAGCAGGCTGCCACCAGGAATGGGGGAGTATTATGAGCGCAGGCTAATTGGAAGATCACTCTAATGCATTAAGAGATAAAATAGTTTGGCTGCGGGCCTAGAGGCAGGATCAGAACAACATTGGAGGAAGCTATCTGGCCCTGTCACACATTCGCAGATTTCCATACTAACGCAGAGAGAGCAATTACCCCAAACACAGAGCTCTGTTGGCGCTACAACACACTCCCTGCCAGTACCACGGCCCCAGGAAATTAGAGGAGGTGTATGTGTGAGTGTGCCTGTGAATAAGCTTCGGCAAGGGAGGAAATTGGCTTAGTGTTGTTTGATTGTGTATTTGTTTTCTTGGTAAAAGAGGCAGGAATTGGCTCCGGGATGAGTTGGGGTTTTACAGGGTGGCCTTGGGTGTGTCACAGAGGAGGGGGGGAGAGAAAGAGTGGGAAAGAGCGAGAGGGACACACATGCCACCAAAACAAAGATATTAAGACAGTAGGCTAATCAACATGGCTAATAGGGAAACAGGCGTCTGCTTGCTTACACCCCGTCTGTGTTGTTTTTCACATGCTAATCACTGTTTGTTATCACCGTCAGTGGGAGGTGTGCGTATTTGTGCGAGTGTGTGCTTGTGTGTATTTAGCTGATTTCTCTGTTTACTGCTCCTTGACAATATCATCCTCTGTGTTATTTTCTTTTTTTAAAATTAGGCCCATCCTGTTCAAATTGTTCTTTTGACGCTTTTTGCAAGAATTTTATTAATATTTCGAGGATCATTCATTTTGTTAACTGTCATTAAAACGAAGAGTGCGCAGAATACTGACTATATGGGACCACTTTGTTGGTGCCTAGTTTTTCTCGCTAAGGCTGAAACCGTGTTAACTTGTCTAACGTCGAGCCTCAGAACTACTTTACCAAACGGGCAAATTGTGCTGGATCACATCCCGCTGGCTCGCAGCACTCTTACAGCACTTAACACAGTTTTTCTATATCTCAGTAGCACCTGTAGACCTGACGACGCACGTAACAGGTAGGTGCTCCCCATGGCTCGAAGTCTGACTGGCTACAGGCTCGTTCAGCTTGAGTCTGTGCTGGCATCCGCCTACGGGCAGAAGCAAGGACTCCCCTGCCTCTCTTCAACTAAATGGATAACAGGTCACGGGTGGAAGGAGAAGGTGCTTACGGTCAGAGCGATTTCATACCTTAACCGAGACAAGACCGCTTACACACAAAACGCGCTCAGAGGTCCACGTAGATCCTCGCTGTAGGGTGGGACAGACATCAGCCCTCAGCGTCCTCAACCATTGTTGCCTATGATTTGCCGTTAAATCCAATTTATCGCTGTTATGGAAATGCATCTCTGCCCTAGGGCACATAAGGCTGGGTTTATTCCACCAAACCCCTCCATTTATCCATTCTTCATCCCCTTGTTGATTTGCTACGGTGGCACAGCTTAGATTAATGTAACAGCAGCCTGGGGATACAGTACATCACAGCACTTACACAGTACTGTATACCGTATTTTGGAGTTGTTGATCAGTGGCGGTACGCAGCAGTCACACAGTTACCTAACTTGACACTAAATTTAACAGGCTAATATTTTATTTTGTCACTATAGACATGCCCTTTTTTAAGTCATTGTCATCTGATCGTGCCTAGATGACGTCGCTTTTGTTCACATGGGTAGTGAACTTTGGGCCTTAAATCCAGTGCAAAAGGAGGTGAGTGGGATTTCATTACATTTAAAAATAAAACATTTCTCAACAGAATCAGTGTCCTTTTGGATAATCCGCACACCCCAATGGAACAACCTTCGATAAAAGAAATCTGAAACGGACACTTCTTCGGTTAAGAAATGCTGAATTCTTTAAATGCCGTTTGTACGCCTCAAAGGGAATTCAATTCACATCCATTGTGCCAAGGTGGCAGCAAAAACATGAATCTCAAAACCAGGGCAAAATAAATACAAAAAAAAAAATAATAACTGCATGGAGGGGTAAAGTAAGATAAGTGAGAAAATTTGCTCATTATAACATGGGTTAATCAACACTTTAAATACAAATGAGTTTAAGTGGGCATGGGTTAAAAGGTCCCTGCATTCCATTTACTTCTGTGTCCTTTCACGACTAATTAAATCAAACAAAAAAAAAATAAAATAAAGATAAAATACACCCACAAGAGCAACGCACTTTCCAGAAATCAGACACATAGGCGGTGTCATGTGGGATGGTGCACGTTTTCCCCTCCACCCCCTGTGTAGTTCGTTAATTGCTCACAGGGTGATACGTAACAACTGGAGCAACTCCCGTCGCAGTTCTCATTTCACCGGGGGTAAACAAAGGCTCGCTCTGTAGATATGGGGTGGTGTTAATGTGCGTCTGTGTCGTTGGACGTCCGCACGCGCGCGTGGCGGGTGTGTGCTGATAGCCCAGACGTGGGCGGGTGGATGCTGCTGGATGCTGAGGTGTATGATGAGATGCATTGCAAGACAATAAATATTAATTATCACGCACACAGAGGCCGCTGGCGCTTTTGGTGTTTTCCATGAGCCAAGAAGGCTCCGGGCATCAGTGGGAGGCAGCGAACGGCAGCGAGGCCAAAAACGTCCGAGATAGAGCAGAGGATTTCAAAGTGTTAGGATACGCTGTTACACTTCTGACACTCCATACATCTGTCTGGAAGACACACACACGCACATCAGATCAATATGAACTGGGACGGTGACACTGAGATGCTCAATGTGAGGCCAAGAGCTTTTTTTTTTTTTGTCTTGTCTTGTCTTATTTTAGTCCACAATATCTCCTCTCCTCTCCACTCCTCTTCTCTCCTCATATTACCTGTCTACTCCCTGGCCTCTGCAATCTTCTCTTCAAACCGTCCACCATGGAGTATTGTCTCACCTCCACTTGTCTCCTCCTCCCCCGTCCTCTCTCTTCCTCTACTCTCCAGCCGTACCCTCCCTCCTCATTGTCCCAGTGAAACAATTGGCAGATGTAACATTTAATTACGGCTGTATCTCCTCAGGCGCTGTCGAGGCAGAGCGAACCTAACGCCACTCAGAGCAAAGGAGGAGTTGCATTACAATTTGCTGTGAAGTGATTTATCCGCCGAACAAGGTGGGAAGGAGTGGGGGTGGGGGTTGGTGGGGGGGAGAACCAAATAGGAAAAGTAATTTCTCGATCCTCGCTACAAAAAGGTCAAATGCTTTTTAATGACTGTGTTTTCTGATAATGCAGAATGGAGCATGGTGGCTATAGTGCTGGGGTACGTGCGCATGGGGGTGGCGGGAGGGAGGGGGGGCTGGCAATAATAAAGTTGCAGATTGATATCACATTGCGACGTTTTAATGGAGTCTTGTGGCTGAGGACTTCATTTGCTACAGGGTTCGGCCCTCGCCTCGCCACGACTGTCACCGTGTGTGATTTCTCTATTCCAGGCGGCTCCCGCCGTTGTTGTTTGCCGTCGACGCGAGCCAATTTTAAAAGAGCAAATGAAGTGTGGCCTATTAAATGTTGCCGTTCACACAGTCATCGGGGGTTATTGAATGGTGATTAAAACAAGGGGGAGAGAAGATATGATTGTGTGAGCAAACTGAAAAAGCCGCATAGTTCTGATACCTGCTCTGCATGTAGGGCAGGGAGGAGACAGAACAGGGAAGTGGATAAAAGGAAAACTGATAAGGTTTGAAGGGGTGGAATTAATTAATGAGGACGACAGCCATACAGTAGCCAGAGAGACAATGTCCAGTCCTTACAAAAGTCAAACTAATTTATATTTTGCAAAAGGTCAATAAAATATCCTTTTGCCACTTTTTAAGGTAAGAGTGTATTCTTTTAACAGTTGATACCTGCTTATTTTTATTTGTTGCAAAGCATAACGGCTACCATCATATACAACTCCCATATATGCACTCAGCTAGAAAACATTATCTCGGAAAAAATAAAATAAATAAAAAATAAAATAAATGTGGCAGCTTGCACATTAATATTCATTTCACTGCTCTTTTTTATATCACTTTTCTGACATCGAGCACTGGGGACGCACTGCTTCATTTATTTAAAAAAAAGAGCAAACTGGTCCTTTAATTTCTCAAACAGGAGCACGCGGTATTGCATGCGAGGCTATATTGTTTCTGTGATGTGATTTGACAGATTCAAATGCAGTGCAGATCACCATGCGTGCAGCCCCCATTTTAAAAGACAACTATATTGAAATTGACTTCAAAAGCTTAAATATAGCATGTATGCGTGGACTGTATGGGCGCTTGGAGTTTCACCAACAGTAATGCCATGCACGCACAAAATAGCCCTTTCAAAACTGATGTGCTTTTAATTATAGCTTTGCCCATATGCTGCAGCCTGGGCCACGGCGCGTATTTGTACTGAACGTGGCTCCAAGTCCAGAGGAATTATCAGTATATTGCTCAACATTCACCCCCATCATCCACACCCAAGTCCTGTTTTGAAAATTACATAATTCTCCTTATTAATGAGCGTGAATTGTACTCGACAATTAGAGATGGGTGGAAAATGTTAAGATGGGTGTAGAGAGAAATGCTTCCAATTACACGGCGACACGGGGCCCTGTACCTTCCCAGCCTCCACCGCCGGTAATTAAATCCACAAGCTTCTTAACGAGGCAGCCATGAAATAAGAGTTGAAGGGTTAATGCCACTATCATTTCTCCCCGCAGAACGACTCCATGAGGCGCGCACACACACACATTAGCATACATGTCTGCAGCAACAACACGAAGCGCACTCATTCTTTACCTTGTGCTTTTCTTGTGAGGAAAAAAAAAATTTAAGAGTTAAAGGAAAAAGTCGTGATTCAAATGCTTCCAGATCATACAGTTTACGCGGAAATGCGCACTTAAAAGCAGCACTCGTGTTACTCTGCAGTGCAGAACCAGCTAAATATTTTCCCTCAGCCGTATAATGTTGTCTTTTTATTCCATTTTTTTTCTCCAGTTTCCTCAAAAGTGATGCGCAAGAGCACGAGCTTTCCTGGTTCCCTCCCTTCCCGAGCGATTCTGTTATTGTTCACCAGGTTTTCCCTTCTAAGTAGCTCAGTCTAACTCTGACAATTGCTGAGCAAAAATTATGCCACTGAGGAACAATACAAGCCAGGGAGTCTGTTGAGATGATTAGGGAGCTGCTGCTGCCCCTCTGTGTCTGCCGCGGAGAGAATAGACTGTCGCTGCAAGGCCACCCTTTTAATTTCGACATGTGGTTAAAAATAAAAACACGCTGACAAAAGGGTTGTGGACATAAATGTGAAAGGACTGAAAATTAGTTTGTAACGTGAGACCCTTTGCCCGCACTATTCATTACCTTGACAAGCTGCAACACGCATACCACTGTACCTAAAGCTGCGGAGCTTCTTATTTACTATAATGGGGAGTGCAGGTAGAGTGAAAGCCGGGATGTGACATAGACTCTGAGGCTTTTGTTCACATTTTTTTCCTTCTTGTATTATGATTATCATATTTCGCGGCCAAATGACATGCGAGGGAGCACGGTCTTGGCTATTTGACAATTTTGTTAACTTTTCACCTTCGCTCAATATCCTGACAGGGCGCCTGAAGGCTGTGCTTGCCTTGTGCCATTATCAGCAGCAGCCCGTGACTTATTGTAATGGTTCCCTTCAATCACGGGAGGATGTATTTGAATTCATAATAGCGGCAGAATCTGCGTTTAATCTGCAGCTTGTGCGGGGGGCGCGCACAGAGCCGCAGTGTGCGGTCACCCGCACTAATGGAGGGAGCGTCTCACTCCGAGCAGACACCGACAACAGCACTTCACTGCTCTGTCCGCACTGTGCCTAAGCGTGTATGTAAAACGATCAATCTTAATGCGTAATTAGTTTTTTAAATTGTGTTGTTTCTTTAAAAGTTAAATTATTTGATATGATTAAAATTGTTTTGGGCCATTTTTACTGAATGAATTAAGTAGAAATTCATTTTTAATAGCAGGAATTATGCTGCAGGAGAGTGGCAAATCTGCTATGGAGAAAAAGACATAAAGAAACATAAGATATTTAACATAGTTGTGCAACATATTTTGTAATATGTGCCATAATGTGCGATGTATATTTCCTTTTAGGAACGATTGTCTATTTTTCTGACACGTTTAAAACGTACACATTTCTGTTCTCCATATGAAATTCCACGCTGGCACCTAAAGATAGTTGCATAATCCGTTGACACAATGACTTTCCCATTATTATGTTTCTGGCCCCTAATCCTTAGCTTCAGAAGAGGTCATATCTGCCAAATACCACGGTCGCGGCCTTTTTTACGCTGCGCCGCCAATTATTGATACCTTATTCCAATAGGCGATGGGTTTCATTTGTATTTCATTCAGCGCAGAATGGCCTGAAAATGTGTCAAAGAGCTGACATTGTTGAAAACCAACGATGTGGGGAAACCTCATCACGGCGCCGGCCCCGCAGCTTCTCCCGCCCAATAATTAAAACACTGTTAAAATATCAATGTCCCGCGAGAAATGAGCGCACTTCTCCTCAAAAAATGGGCCACGGACATAAAAGATATATGAGGCTGTTCACGCCTTTATAATTCAGTGAAAGAAATCGAGTCTGTTCAAGGTAATGCAATTTAAGGTATTGGTGCTTTCTAATTTATGTGCTTCCTGAATATATCCGCTGTATTCGACCTGCATTGAAAATGACCTTCCGAGACCAACTCTGGCACAGTCGCTGCATTTTTTATTTTAACGTTTCTGACAGTAACATTTCATACTCTCTAACATAATGGCATAAACAGGAAATGTCCCAGTGCATGCGAGGATTGCTGGATACTAAGGAAAGCCCAAGGTATTCCCCAATGCACACTAACACCTGCACACACACGCCTTATTACACATATGGATTCATTACCTCTGTTTGTTTTGTGGACCTGTAAACAGTGAAGGCTGATCTGGTATCTGTAGCTCGCAGCCTTGCCAGGGCCAGACACAAACACATTCCTTTTAATGAGGCTGCAGAATTGCCGGCACAGTCCTCCACTCCAGATCATTAATATTGTATTGTTCATATCATGAACTCCTAGGTTACACCGAGCATGCATTTTTCATTGCGATAATCCTTAATTATTTTTATGCACCCTTAATCTTTCATATAGTTTCAGTGTTTTGGTTAAATATTTAATGGCATGATGATGCGGCTTGTCTTTCAGGACTCGGCTTTCTCAGACGAGGAGGGAGATGGAGAGGAGGTGGTGCAGAGAGAGAGAGAGAGAGAGAGAGAGAGAGAGAGAGAGAGAGATGAGAAAATGGATTTTAACGCCTCTCCCAATATAAAGCCTCCTCGGCACTGTCTGGTTGAGTGACTAGGCCTCCAGTGGAGACGCTGTTTTAATTCACATCAACACTGACCTCATTCAAAATAATCCTCTCTCCCGTAATCGCTTTTATTCTGGAGCTGCAACTCGTTTCTTCATATTTAGAATTTAACTGCCAGCACAAGAAAAAAAAAAAAAAAAAAAAAAAAAACACAACAAAAAACAGATGACACACAAAAAGTGGTATAACTTAAAGTAACTTCACCGTGTTAATTTATAATTATTATGATAATTATTATTCATTTATTATTAGTAGTATTATAATTATTTTAAAATATGCATCTGTATGCATTCTCATTTAATTTGTATTTTTTTTTATTCGCTATCTATGAATGAGGTAGCAGAGGACTGATACATACAGGATAGTCTACTTTGAATATAACCAAGTAATGAGCCTCTCTTCCATTTTATAAAGCATCTATTCGTGGCACAAATTTGACTCTAACGCCAATGCAGCATGAAAGTGGATAGTGTGTAATAAATCTTTTTATTGCCTTGAATCTTTAATTTCTTTTTGGTTCAATCAGCTGCAGGGATTCCCCTAACCAAGAGAGTCAAGCAAATGGAAAAGTGCTGTTATGACTATCTAGGAATATGATGAACAGTGACCCGTCTTACAGGAACCAGTGGAAGTCTGTGTTCATGTAGCAGGTCAATCAATGTGTCTGCAGAATCTGAGAGACAGCAGTAAATGTTAATAATAATAATAAAAAAAATTAAATAAAAAATTTAAAAAAGACCATTAAACAACAGAAATTGTAAAACCAATCAAAAAGTAGCAGAAGTAGTAGTTTGGCACATATATAATACACATCACAAACTGTGCGTTGTTGTTTTTTCTTTTTGTTTCGGGTCAAAGGTCAGCTCATAAACTAGATCACTTGTGGCTTTCAGGATGCTGATACAGATGTAGTGAGTGAGGTATCATTGTTCCCTCGTCTTGAACTCCTGCAGCTGAGTGGCAGATGGGCAGAGTTGTTTCTGGTTCAAAGGTCCATACTTGGATGTGTTTATCTCCACACCTTGCACAGAGGGAGTGTAGTTTAATTCAAGCACCACGCGCTGGGATCCATTAATCCCATCTACTGATATGATAGGAACCGAGATGGGATAAATCTCCACCAACACCATTAGTGGTAATGTTACTGTAATAATACCTATAGTTTTGTGGTTGTGTGTGTGTGTGTATCTGTCGTTATCTGGGGTGATTCTGAGTAATCTGGTTATAGATCTAGCCTATGATGATTGATCAGGAGGGAAGATGGAACGGAAATGATAAGAGATTGAGGGAAAGGAAAGGTTTCCCTGAGCTCTGACTGACAACACATGAAATGAAACATTATTTACATCCTGCACCAGACACTGAAAAGAAAACTAGTGGTAGCTTCATATGTAGAAATTCTCCATAAACACAATGCAAAATGAAAATCCTTTTCAATTTAGTTCAGTTTTACATTATCAAAAGAACTTAAAAGACAGGAGGATGAATTCTATATTTTTCTTAATGTCATCAACTCTTAAAAATACTAAGTTAATATGACTTTATGTTTATATAGTGGTTTATTTTGGGTGTTAACACATATGCTGTCCTGCCACTGTAAATACTTGACCTTTAAATAAATTCAATTTTAATTCTTGTACAATGTTATATATTTTTTTCATGTTATTTTTGATAATGACAGAAACATTTAGCATTAAGTCAATCAGATAAATCATACTTCTACAAGGAGTGATATTCTGAAGGGATTAAATGCACTTGCAATAAATGTGAACCTGCTGTATCATCAGCACATGTAAATAATAAAATAAAGATTAAAAACCACATCTACACTCTGTTGAAGTAAGTTTTTAAAGTACAGTGATAGCAGTCAGTTCCCGGGGCGTTTTGCCAAGTGAAATATAAGTCCACGTTTGTGGTCAGTGAATGCATCTGTCCTCCGTCCCCTCCTCCACCTCTGAAGTCCCTTCCTCTCCACACCTGTCATATTGTACTGAGGAGACGCTCTTATCCCTTCTTCCTGATTCACTTATGCTCTGCTTTCACTGCACTTAACTCTCATGCTGATCTTTAAGACCACCCAGGTGCTCACTGTAGAGGCCTCCGGGTCATACAGTGTTTGGCCGAAGATGCCTGCTACAAAATAAAACCACAGACCCACATTTAAGTTAATAGTTTTTCAGAAATTAAACTGTTTTGGAGGATTTTTATAGATTCTTTTGACAGTAAAGCTTTTTGGATTAAACGCGCATTGGTACATGTGTGAAATAATGAGACGTACTGCATAAACATCTTAAGGCTTTTTTTTTACTGCCTTCAAAAATGTCACCTTTTGTGTCCATAAAGAATTGCTCAACCCTCCTGTTAACAAAGTCTATATAAAGGCTGTGGGGCTGTTTAACAAGGCGGCCGCAGCATCAGGGAGGAGGACCACCATTCATCCAGGGATCCAGCACCCCTGATCTGCACATAGCATCCCCTGCCATGAAGAGCTCTTCTCAGGTCCCCACTGAGCATCTAGGGGAGACCCCTGGAGGTGCTCCTGGTATAGTGTATAGTGTGAAGGCAGGAGCATAAGAGGAAGCCGGGTTCATCATCTTGGAGAAAGAATGGTAAATAAAACGCACTCATAGGAAGCAAGAAGAGGAGGAGCAGAAAAGCACAAGGATGAGAAGAAGAAAAGGAGGAGGAGAGTGTCTTCACTGCTAATTAGCCACCTAGCACAGGCCCTTCCTCGAAGAATACCACGATGGTGAGGACTAAGACGCACACACACACACGCTGAAGCACTGGGTTGCGTAGTGTGGGGGGTATAGCATCCTCTGAGTGTTAGGTAATTGGAGCGTTGTACCTCTAGAGAAAACTGCTGATTTCATAGGAAGTGCTAACAGGACCTTTGTGTGCCATGTTTCCCTTTTCCAGGGAGCCAGAGGGGCCAGACACAGAGAGAGCTATGGGTCTATAGTGGGAACAGACCCAGCCATACCTGAGTAGAGCCAGCCACAGCGGTAATGAACCTCTTCACATGGCCGTTCACCCAAAAGAAAAAGAGGTGGATAAAGAAAGGAGGAATGAGAGAGAGGAGGGGGTGAAGCCTAATTTCACAGCCGCAGAATAGCAGGTGGGACAAAAGGTCTAGCTTGAGGAGCAGAGGTGGGGGTGTGCGTGGGGGGGCTTTATTAGTGGTATTCTCCTGCCCCATTTACACCATCTCTCTCCTCGGCAATGGAGCACTTATCACAAGTGTACCCATCCAGCTCACCAATAGAAACAAGCAAACGCTATCCGTCAATGTTTACCATTAAGGATCCGTCATTTGCAGATCCACCATATGTGGCAGATTAATGGGACACAGGCCTCTCTCTGCCTCTTTCCTTCTCCCTCTCTCTCTAGTGTACACCTAACAAACCGTGTGGCCAAACTCAATGTTATTCTGAGAAACAGAGAATGAAAACAAACAGCGGAGAATGGAAACACGTATTAGAAAAAGGAGAAAATGATAGCTGGAAGGTACATTGGCAGAAGCAGATTTTGGTGAGATCTATCATTTCACATTGTTTGGCTCTTTGGGAAAAATGGCAGGTCAGCAAAGGTTTCTACAAACGTGATCAGTTCGTGCTTCACTGAAAAGTGAAAACGGAAAACTTAGAAATGAATATATTCTTCCAACTTCATAATTACTTCACAAAGGTGTAATGTATGGTTTGACCGCAGGCTCTGTGTTACAATATAACTGAGGTTCATTCAAAGAATTTGTATTTACACACAACATTATGATAGATTTATGACGTACTGGTAAAAAAAAAAAATGCAAAAGATTTTTTAATTAAACTGCATGGTTTCAAGTGAAGGAAGTGTGCTTGCTTGAATTAAAAAAAAAAGAAAAAGAAAAAAAAAGTTGTGTGTTAAAAGAAAACCTTCACTAGCCTTAAAGCAGCTAAACAATGAAATGTTGAATCATGCTTCAGCTGCTATGAGAGGTTACTGCAACTGTACATTGGCAGTTCACAGAAATGTGAACAACAATGAAGCATAGATAAAAACGACCCCAGCGCTTTGATCGATGTTCATCTGATCGTGTAAGTTAGCAGTCATTAAAATGACTCTACACTCGGCTTACAAAACACACAGAAGCCTAGAAATATGAAACAGTCGTGAAAGGACTTCTGCTTAACAGAGGAGCTTGAGTGAGAACAGAATTTCATGAAAGACTGAATTTCTCATTGTTCATCTTGGAGAAAATTAGGAGAAAGTACAAGAACAGAATTAACGGAGCTGCACCAGAACAAACACGTTCATTATAACTTTGTGTTCAGCATTTGTGCTTCAAGATAGAAACGTTTAAAGAGAACTTGAAGCCAAGTAAAAAAAAAAAATAAAAAAAATCATTTTAAATCTCTACTTGATTGTAAGCATGTTTACACAGTTTGTGATTTCTAATTTTAGTTTATATTTTAGGTTAAACAAGCAAATGCATTTGGACGGTTAAGCCTTATTCACTCTGTCTTAATGTCACCTTTCTTAATTTTGTGTGGTCCGCACCCAACGCACCATAACCCCCCATTCAACCCGTGCACACTGTACTCGGAGCAAAGCAGTCAAGCTGTCTCAGAGACACTGACTTCTTTTCTCCAAACTACACACTGGACATCTTTGTCACCACTTTGGTGCTGAATGGTGACCTACTGCCAAAGAAGAGGAAGGGGAAGAGTGGGGAGACAGGGTGAGGGTGACACTCAGGTGGTCCTGACTCCCCGTTTCTTTCTCTCCCTCTTTCTCCTTCTCTGTTGGACAAACATCTACACGCTGTGGTCCGTCTGTCTGTGTGGCTCTCTTAGCCCTCGAGGCCATTTCTGCCCATTCAACAGGGTCCTATAAGTAAGTGAGTGAACAAGGGAGGGGTGGAGGTGGGGGGCGGAAGGAGGGAAGGGCAGACAAATAACTCGTGTTCTCCCCTTTTTGTTGTGCTCTTCCTCTGAGCAACACAAGAGAACACAAAACAACACAAAAGAGAAAGTTCTGTTCCTTTTCCTGACCCCCTTCTTCTCACTTGTAACCCCCTCCCTCCTAAAACACACACATGCAGACACACTCGCCATACAGGGGAGATCCTTTCGTAACCACAACTTAGCTAACCCATGTCACTCACAAAGGCCTCTTCTCATTTGCCCTGTGTGTGTGTGTGTGTGTCTTAGGAACCACAAGATCTTCTTTATCTGCACTCGTAAGAGGCGAAACCTCCCCACAAATTAGTCAACATCGAGAGGGACCAAGACAGATAGAGAGTGTCCAAAGGAGAAAGGATGAGGTGTCCGAAAATCGAAAAAGAGGGAGAAGTGGCAAAGGAGCTACCAACCCATTCTAGAAGTTATCGCTCATTTCCAAAGAAAATGAAGGGAGAGATACTGGAAGGAGGGACCCGAAGGAAGTAATCAGAGGCCAGACTTCCCAGAAGTTATCCCTTATTTCCGTTGTGCTTTTGTGCTCCAATGGCCTCCCTTGAAGGGGCCCCGATGTCTATTGTTGACCAGACTGGCTCGGTGGAGAGGAGAGGAGAAAACCACGGTTTTTGCATTAGAGTGTATATGACTGAAAGTTTATATAAGGCCAAACGTTGGCAACATTTACAGTAAAAACAGAGTAAGAAGGCAACAAGGCCCAAATTATTTGTATAACTGTGTCCTTTAATTGTTTAAAGTGAGACCTATTATGTACAGTTTGACAGGATTTAATCAAAATAAATTCAACCGTTTCTGAAGCCCAGCGTCTGCATAGATAGCAGACTTAAAAAAATGGAACTAAAAAGTCTATAAAGTCTGTCTCTTAGGAACCAGTGATGTGTACCATGCATCCCATGTAATATGTCCAATAGTACTTTCAAATGTGCCTCTGCTGAGTGATTGTAATAACCAAAATGAATGCTGTATTCATGTTAGGCTGAGTACATAAATCCTTTTGAGGTGTCCAAACCATTATTGAATTGTGGTTGTGTGTCTCTCAACATATCATCTAGAGTTTTATGTCTGTGTTATCTTTGGATTTCAATTAAACTCCTTCCAGGTGATCTGTTGCAGTGCCTTGACAGCTTCACAAATTTAGCCCACCGTCTTTGTCATACACCTCTGTGACTTCCTTCTTTGCTCTTTTACACTGAAACTAATCTCACAAGAAAATAAAGCCACGCAACAATGTCAAACGAGGGCACGATCTTCAAAAGAAACTAGGACATAAACTAACGCTCCAGCTGTTTCTCGGTTTGATGCAATTAAATCAGCATGAAGGTATTATCTATATTTCATTCCATTTGCAGTCCAAAACCATTCAGTGCACTTTCAACAACTGCATTTAGAAGCATGGGAAGAGTGCACTGTTTCCAGGAGAAAGAGGGGCTGCGTGCCTCTTATTGTTGCACTATATACTGTATGTCACATACAGTAGGGTGGTATGGAAATGGCGATATATACTGAAATGTCATGGCAATCAACTGGCAGTCAAAGGGGTAATTTGAAAGCTTATTTGGTTGCTAGATTGTCAGATACATATTGTGAAGGGTGGCAGTGTGGGATGTAATAGAGAGATACGTTGTAAATGCGTTAGGCTCAGTGAGAATAAGCTCTAAAGAAGGCCAGGAATCACACATCTGCCGAGGACACAGTGCAACGCCAGCCAAATACAAGCGGACGGCAGTATTTGCAGTCAAGTAAATATTAAGACAGTTCCAGAAAACACAAAGAAAGACTGCATTACTTATGGAGTTTCTCATAGGCCGAGAGCAAGACGGAAAAAAAAAAAAAAGCCAGACAGCTGTACGTTGCAGACAGAAAGACAGGTTTGCGTCACAGGGAGCTGATGGACAGCTTTGACTGACAGGCAGACAGACAGGTCTGTGGCAGCCCAGTCAGTCCCATTATGGCGCAGGGGTGTTCCCTCTACAGTAGAAGCTGTCACTCCTCTATCGCTCAAATGACAAGCCACTCTAGCCGGGGACGCGCTGCAACGGGCTGAGAAAGCATGTCATCTTTTTCTTTTCTTCCCTCCTCTCGGCGATGTCTCGCTCGATAAAGGAGCAGCCACAAGAACAATAGGAACGACGGACTAGAAAAGGACAGAGAAAGACAGAGAGATGGGGGAGAGGGCGAGAGGGAGAGAGCGAGATGGGGCGTTTTGACATCTGAATTACATTTCTATCGCCTCAGACACGGGAGAAGAATGGAGGAAAAAAGAAAGATAGGAGGAGGGAGGGAGGCGGGACGGCAAACCATCACTTAGATGTTTATTTTAACTTCACTGTATTTGGCTGGCATCTAAAAAACTCAAACCTCTGTGCCTGTGACATGAGCTCTTTGAATAAGGCTGCAGGGAAGGGGCTAACAGAAAAGTGATATTCATGTTATTTGACAAGTGCAACAAATGTAGGGGAATTTGGGTTGGAAGCAGTTGCTCAAGAATCGCTAACTTCTAGAGTTTCTCACACATACCACACATGAGGCCTGACAAAAGGACACCGCGATCTGACAAAGATGACAGCAGACTCTAAAGACTGTCGCTCAGAGACAACCGAGGGGGGATAACTGACACTACCTGTGCATGTGCTGCGAGATTCCTCCTCTTAGCTGCGCTGCTTAGCAAGCAGGCCCCCTTCACGAAACTAGTCCTTCTTCATATCACGCACTGCGTTAATGTCAGCCGCGGTTCATGTGGTGCAAGTGAACAACAAAAGCCAAGGGGGTAAAGTACGAGCATTCATCTATTCACTAATTCGGGAGACATTTTTTACTCTTTCTTCCACCTTATTATCCCATTTCGAGCTCTTCTCTTTATACTTTTAACTTGTCACACGTCCGCACTTGTGCGCGGGGGAGAGGGTGTGCATATGTAAACGTGTGTGCGACGCTGCGCGTCTGCGTGTGTGTACGTGACACCCAGCCCTCTATAACCTCATTAGAATCTTCCAGGTCCCGCTGTGCATCCATCCACACACACTCACACTGCTTTGATTTCTCAAAGTCTAAAGATGTCAATCACCTGCCTCCCCAAGTCAGAGCAGGGGAATTCATACACGCAGACACACACACACACGGACGCCCGCGCACTCCCGTGAGCACGCGTGTACACACGCATAAACTATCCATCAACGTCCTCCTCCCACTCCCCTCCATCTCTATCTTGCTCTCCCTCGTCACTCCCCCTCAGCCATTCCACTATTTGAGAGTAATTTCATGTGCCAGCGTGGTGCATAATACACTTTTAATGGACAACTAATTCTCTGCCATTACTTCGTCAACATGATTACGGGATCTGCCGCTCGCAATCCTGAGGAGTTGGGCCCAGGCTTTTTAAATATACACAAGACATTAATGTGTCTCTATTCAGCTTTACATCAGGGGATGTCAGCCATTTACATAATGCTGCCATTGAGGTCTGTGACAGCCTCTCTCTCCCTCACTGCCTCGCTCTCTCTCCCTCTCTCCCTCTCTCTCTCGCCCCAGCTCTATTTTTCGACATGATTTCTTTCCACAAAGGGCCTCAGAGCACTGCCTTTTCCCTCCTGCCCCTCTCTCTCTCTCTCTCTCGCTCTCTCGCTCCCTCTCTCCCTCTTCGATTCTATGAATGCTTGCACTTTCCACCAATGTCGTGGAACAGAGCGCGGAGAGATGGAGAGAGAATAAAAAAAGATGGAGAGCGCGGATTAGCCGAGGTTGGTTTTTCTAAAGGGGTGTGAATGGGGAAAGTTGCCTTTCCATCACCTGTACAAAGACGGGATATCAGAGGATAAAAAGGGATGAGTGTATAATTTGACCACTTAAACGGCTAGTTCATTAGGCCTGTCAGGATAGCACTTCTCTGCCTGTCGGGAGGCATGGCAGATATGCAAATCTGTTCCCTGCAGAAGACATTCTGCTTTTGGTTTCTGTTTTTTTTTTTTTTTTTTTCAGGGGAAAAAACACGACACGCGCTGCTGTCTATTAGAGCCTTCGCCGTGCAGTTTTCTTTTGAGGCTTTTTTAAAATGAAATTAATCACATCTGAAGTCAAATAACAGGGAACATCAGCTCTGTTCAACAAAAGGTTAAAACTCAAGCAACGTCAGTTCATCGTGTTAGCTAATGGCCATTTGAGGTATAAGGAATTTCAAGGTGTACAGCTAAATTCTTGATCGTAAGGCTGCGTTTATGGAACTAACATGTACGTAAAATGTTTGGAAAGCCAGCTAGAAAAGCCGGATCGCAAAGCTGAAACTACATTTATAGTAAGCGCTTAAAAAGGTTTAGGAACTAAAAAAGGTGTGGTGCCAATAATACAATGCATGCATACACAAACACCGTGGCCGGGAGACATAGGAAACATATTCTCTCTGCTTGCAGGAAGTTGGGCAGTGTCTGAAGTTCAACAGTGAACATAATAAAAGCCTCCGTCCGGTTTTGGTGGGTTTGGGTACCTTTTGGCCTCGCTACACAGCCTTGCGTGCGGTGTTTGTACAGTGGGGTCTCCAGCGAAATCAAAGCCACCAAGGTTGTTATTGTCTGCACAGGGACATTTCCTACTGAGCCGCGTTTGATGTACGAGGGCAGACCACTATTGGCTACTAGGGCCAAATACAGGAAGTTGTCTTTCATGTCGTTTGACGCCATTTTGTCAGGTCACAGCTGGTTTATGAGTCTCCCAGGGGCAATAGGATTTAATATAAACGTATTCATTTGTGGGATTGACAGAGGTTGATTTAAACTTAGGGGAAGCGTCACAACCGAGGAATTAGTACAGTTTTCCACATTTTCCAAGACATACTAATTATTTTCTGTGTATGCTATTCTTGAAATGAATTGTGAAGGTTAAAAAAATATATATATTTATCATAAAGTTTACTATGTCCCAGTCTTTAATTTGCATGAAGGACATACATACATACAAGGGTGTACAATCTCTTTTTATTAGTTTAAAAGACAGACAAAACATATATACTCTAATTACATTATAGTGCAGCTTTACATTAATTTTTAAAAAAAGAAGATACTATGCTCCGTTCCAAATATTGACCGACGTATCATGTAACTTGTATTCCGGTGGGTACAATGCATACTTGACATGAACAAGCCGGCTCTTTGACCAAAAGTGATAGGACTGTATGAGAATGTTGGAGGTAGCACTGCAGCCTGAGCAGTAATTGCCTCTAATGGAAAGACATATAATAGCAGGAGAGTAGGAAGGCCATATACCAGCTTAAGAGTGAGAGTACTTTTCTTTGGAAAATGGAAAGAAAAGCCTCAGAAAAAGACGTATGTGTGTGTGAGTGTATTTTTATGTGTGTGTGTGTGTGTGTGTGTGTGTGTGTGTGTGCACAGTTGGGGATGCTGTGTTGCCTACCGCAAGGTGAGGAACAGGTGTGTGTCCAGATGTCCAAAGAGGTGTGTGTGCTTGTAATAGTCTAGTCTGGTCTGTAATTTGCCAGCCTTTAAAGGTAGTTTGGCACTAACCACACGCGCATGCATGCATGCACATGGATATGCAGTGAGACAGATTAAGAAAACGTAAGCAGGCAACAAAAGAGGTCACGCTGTACTAATAGGTAAAATGATCATTTTAAAAGCAACTGAAACAACTGTTGTTATGTAGCTGCATGTCCTCCTGTCGTTCTGACTGATATATGTCAAATCTTATGAGTGGGGCATTTTTTCGAGGTGGAAGCCAAGAATGTGTCAGAGAAGTTGTACAATGAGATGGATTTAATATTGTGAAAGCGTACTATCGCGATATCAGTCTAAATCTAATGCAAGGGTGACTGAAAATTTAAGCAATAACCCAAAAAGGATGCAATAAATTAAACATGCGAACGGGTAATGGCTAGTGTCATTTTTTATCCCACATTGCATGTCAATAAATTTTTGCATAGTCAAGTCTGCAAACAATCGCATGTTGTTGTGGGAGTTACCAGCCCATTAAATCATTAATGTATGAGGATGTGTTGCATTTAACAAACATCATCTACCATACTCATCCTCTCATATTTACTTATAAGCATGTCTAGATGTGCATAGTGAGGGAAAGGTGCTTTTGACTGTTTTCATCTCACACTATGACGATGCCACCAACTTAAAAGTCAAGCAATCAGATAATCAGATGTTTAATTTCATAGTAAATCATTAGAGAACTGTCAAACTATTTCACTCCAAACTAACAAAAAAAAAAAAAAAAAAATCATATTCTGATATTTTGACTGAGATTGGACAAGATTCAACTGTCTAAACCTATTCTATAACAAGGCTTTGGTAAACAATTTATATGTAATAAAAAGACATTTAGATCCACCTGGAAGAGTTCAATTTAAAAGCATTCTGTCAGTCACCTGGCAGTGAAAGTAATGCTTCTGGGAAATAAAAACTTTGCTCACAAAAAGTGACAATTACGGAAAATTCCAGAGGCACCCGTGTGAAATACTAATTGATGAAATCCCCCTCTCAAAATGAATTTTACTGTTTGACTGCTCGTATAATATTGTTTTGACTTCCAAAGCTCAGCGTTGGCATCTCAGGGTCCGAGACAGTGACAGGTAAAAACACACACTATATATGATAACAGACATTTCAATGAATAGCTGAACAGTGCCATTAGAGAGGTGAAGGGGTGTGGAGCTATGCAGATCACAGAGCAATAGAAAAATGATATTGCTATTACCAGGCGTTGACACATGAGATTGCATTTACATTTTCATCCAATGGAAACCTAAACACAGACTGTTGTTTGTGAGAGTTAGCCACAAATCGTGGATGCCAAAACAGTAATCAACATGTAGAATAACTTTGGGAAATTGCATTGTAAAACATGAAAAATCTCCATCCTTCCTCTTCTCCTGTCTCGCCTCTTGTTGTCTCTCTTTTCTCTTCTTCCGTTGCCTTTTCTGCAGCTGACTCTCATCCTTCGCTTCCTCCCGCTTTTCACCCCGAACCACTCTCGCTCTCTGGAGCTTGAATAGGTTGTCGGCGAGAGACTTCTCTGTGTTTGTGTTTCGTGTTGTCAATGGCAATGGCGTTATCAATTAGTGCAGCAGTGGGAGCCCAATTAACAGCATCAAACAGCTAATTAATAGAGCCGTGCGAGTTAGTAGCGCACAACAGAAAGCTGCATGACTCTAAGCTAGCTCAGCCATGTTATAGCATGAGAACGCTGCGGGGGAGACGGGCCCATACAGTAGCACGGGCATGTGCGCGCACTTTCAAACATGCACGTAAACACAAGTCTACACAGATGCATTTACTGTGTATACATACGTGCACAGGCTAATATGCACGCTTACCCATAAATGTACAGTAAACAATAATTAAAACCAATTAAGCAGAGATACAGACACCCCAAAAATGACAGTGAGGAAAATATTAGGTGCACAACTAGAACCACCTCTTCATTTATGTGCAATTAACTTCATGGAGAAATGATCAGAACCGTAGTGACAACAAACAAGGAATTTGTATTTTATAATTCACAATTGTTCCAGCAGATTCTAATGAGTTTCTTTCATGAACTTTTACAAAGTATGTCTACAAAGTGGCCTAAGGTAGAAGCGGTTCATTGTCAGCACAAGCTATGGGCTGTAGCAGTGACCTCCCCATCTTCTAATTAATTGTGCGTTTGCCATGCTGCTGTGATGCAGACAACAGGCTGATGGAAATCCTACCAGCTATGTTCAGGGCAATCTTCATTAGAAGGTCAGCCCTGTGGTATCTTGTTTTTGCTTCTGCCTCAGCTGTCCAGATCTTCCATCACTTATGTGATAAAATTTGCAGAATATTTAAACTTCTACCTTGACACAATTATTGCATCATACAGTTTTTATTTTTCATTTCTCTCAGTAGCAGCATATGGTGAAGTGCTATGACTTAACAGTTTGAATGAATATGCACTCGGACATAGAGTCAAGATTAAATCTGACTTGAATTCAGAATCGTGTTGCGTGATGTGATGTTTACTTCCTGAGCAATTCAAGCGAGAAGACGAAATTACCATTAATTAGTAAAAACTAAAACCATAGTTCACCTGTGCTGTAGGTGTTGTTTTCCCTACTGGTGAATGATGATGTCATCTATACAAAGACGATTGATCAATAAAGTGTTAGTTGCAGTCCTGCTTCTCCACTGAGAAGGAGAACAGCATGGTGAGGACAACCCTTCAGCATTCAGCCCACGCATATTTCCCACATTTTGCTTTAGAGGCGCTTTCAAATTTTTATCAGTAGCCTGTGAAGAGCTCATACACAGACCCAGCTGACTAAAGACATAAAGTGGGAAAAAGTTGGCAGTGTCTCCTATGGAGACTAGCTGCGGTGGCAAACCTGCAAGGTAATCAGGCCAGTGACTGCAACAAGTAAAATGCTCAATTTTTGCCCTGACAGCTGGGCACTAGTTTGAACCAACTGGCACCAAGGGGCACAAACTGCACTACAGACTAATGGCTCTCTAGTCCTGAATAGGCTGAGGTTTGACATTCAGTGAAGGGCAGCCATATATACCAGCAAATAGAGAAAACGCAATAAAAAAAAAACTAAAAACAAAACAGATTGAAAGTATGCGCATACACATGCAGGGCAACAGTAAGCTGGCTCTTCCGGATCATGCCAATATTTAGGGGGGTTCCAATATTTTTAGCACATACTTGAGAACATAGCTAAATCCACTGCAGCCAATAAGAGGAAAGAGAACTCGAGGCTAGCCGACTCTCGACAGATGACAGTCTGCCAGGGCCACAGGCTAGACTCAAGCTGAAGCAGAGGATTCTCCGTCTGCAGGATAAACCCAGGCCATAGCAGCTCAGAGTCTAAACTCATTGGCTGGAAAAGTGGATGCACTTATGGCGGGTTGGAGGAAAACACACACAAACACACTTTATTTTACAGGCGGAAGCATGTGGAGATTTATAAAGTGGGGCATTTCCCCTGGTCTCTTAACTTAAAGCTCAACATTTTGTGAATACACATGCTCCCTTGCCCTCTCTCCCTCTCTCCGTCTCTCCCTCTCTCCCACATACTCTCTCAATCACTCACAGGAGGTTGTGGTTATGGCTTAGGGAACACTCCAGCTCTATTCAATCAGAGCACTAGGGCTAAATCAGCTAAAGGTTAATTGCACCAATGTCCTTGTGCACATATGGATGAGAACTGTGTGTGTTTGCGAGAGTGTGAGTGTATCTGTTGAAATCCTTACCCTACTGCACTATTGAAGCAAAATGCCTTTTTGTCGCAGAAGGATTAGTGTGGACATAATCTATGTACATTTCCCCCTAAGGAGGCAGACAAGTGGCTACTGGAGTATTTACCTCCCCCCAAACAGAATGGAAGGAAAATTGTTTGGAACAGGTGCATGCCACCCTGTAAGCCGGTGTAGCGTTAGACTGTGGGAAAGATGACTAAGTCGAAACTTTTGATTGAAGTTTTTTTATTTTTTTTATTTCTAATGACAATTATTTAATCTAATGTTACATGATTATTTCTGTTCTCGTGCTCCACACAGTGTAATATTTTCACAGTCTTTAGCAGTAGTTTCTAACGTCAAAGGAGTTGCAAAATAAAGGAAAAGTGGTTACATATTGCTTCATAGAATGTTTTTTTATTTAAACTGTTCGAGCCTCAAATAAAGATTCACATTAAACTGTTTAAGGAAAAATCCACGGTGATCGAATAGAAATCACACAAAGACTTTTTCAGTGGTCCAGTGGTCTAAAGAAATATTATATGAATTATTTTTAGAAAATAATCTATTATTTACTATAAAACAGTTGTGTGGCTCCATATTTTTCCTTCAGTACAATAAGTTAAAAAGCCAAACTTATCATACTACACTTTTATGACCTTTTTAGACATTAACTGATTTCATCGCTGCACTGTGGCAACAGCGTTGCATTAATTTGCTGGTACATCCAGGAAATGAACTCCAACCTGAGACTTGTAACAATGGTTATATATGTGTGTGGTTGAATTCAACCTTCGTTTCAAAGCTAAATTTTGCAGCACTGGTCCGGGGAGGGGGCCTAAGAGTCAATGGCAGAGTGCCGGGCTGCGGCCTCATTGACCTTCAAAGCACAGACGAGGGCCCTCTCCATCCCGCCAGCACCACTTGTGGCAGGAAGAGAGGCTCGTTGACTGGCCCCTAATGGCCCCCTGGCCCACGGGAACATGGGTCGGCATGTTTCCCTGGCGACCGCGGGCACATAGGCCAAAGGGGGGAGGGACGGGGAGTGGGGAGTAAAAAATGATGGACCCACAAGGTGAGGAGGCAGAGACAGAAAGGATGACAGGCTGATGGTGCCATTAATACTGCAACAGGGCAAAAAAAAAAAAAAAAAAGTCAGTGAAATGGTTCTTTGTAAATTATCATAAGGCTAATAACAAATGAAAGCACAATGCATTGTTTTGCCATGGACTCAAACTCCCAAACAACGAGACTGATAACAAAAGTTTACCTTTATATATTGAAGACCTAAGAATTTGAATACTCCACTGATTACAATTATTACTACGGCAAAGAAATGCCACTGATTTACAGATGTATAGGTTTTATATATTCAGAATTTTACAGGTGGATCCTTTTGTTGACATTTAGGGCCGTGGCTAAATGTCTCCTTCAGTCAAAAATGTGAAATGATCTAATGAAATTTCATGAAGAGATGCATTTTAGATAAATTCCTAAAAGAACTGGTGCAAATTCTCCATGATGGTAAAATTGTTTGTAATCTAAGAGAGACCTTTGGAGCCTAAACCCTTTGCATAGTACGGTATGTAGGATAAATTAATCCTGTTTTGTGGCCTTATACTGAATAAACATTTTTCAATTAGTAAGGAATAATACACGGGTAAAATACATAATGTCATTCTATTATTATCTATTTTTCTAGATCTGTTTTGGTGGGAAATCATAATTAGACACAAACTCATATTTAATTATCTTATAAAATAACTCTGAGAAGGTCATTAAGGACTCCAGGGGACATAGATTTAGTTTAATTTAATTGATGAGATTAAACAAATATGATAATTTTACAATAACAACACTAATTTAGGTTTAATATTAATGCACAAACACATATGCATATGAAACAAAAATAATATCCGGACAGTACAGCTTGAATCTCGGCCACTTCATTTACTAAGCAGCTATCTCACTGAACGCAGGGATTTGGAGGCTCGCTGACAGCCTAGCTGTTTCACACACTGATTGATGGCCTTGCTGATTAACTGACTGACGAAGTCACGGGCAGACAATAGCGCAAGAAAGGAGCTACTCGTACGCGGAGGCAGGTGTTAATTCACCACGGCTCCCACAGTGGCTAATGCCGGCCCTTGCCCATTAAAGGTAGGGTAAACACTGCCACCGGAGACTGTCAACATTTAAGGACTCTCAACCAACACAAACCACTCGCCTCGTCCTATATGTCTTGCTGCCTGTTTTCTTCTTTCCCTTGCGCGTGGGTCCATCTCCAACAACCGGCCTGACGTGACCAGTGACGAGTTGAGCGCTTTTGTCAACAGCGCAGACCCCTTGATAAGGAGCCCGTTGCTCATGAATAAGCATCACTGTACTGTGAGGAAATTGCATGTATGTGTGTATATACTGTCGGCCTTCAGACTGGCCTCAGCTCCCTCCAGTCAGTCGGCTAATGAGTCAGTCGGCGCACTTCGCCTCCCGCATGTCCAGATGGAGAATTTAATGGGTATTAAAGACTGAAAGGCTGAACAGGTAAATGAGGGTAACTCTCAGAGCAGCCACCGCTGTTACATAGAGAAAGGCCGGCAACAGACGGGAGTCTCACAATTGATGTAAAGCAACGAAAGCTTCAAATGATACACAGTAATAAACACACTGAAACGCACGTTTTCTTCTCTTTATACACAGTATCCTATTCCACTCCGCTCCAGGTGACTACATTAATACGACAAAATTCCACCTCCACATATTTCTCAGTTCCTTCTCTCGTAATGAAAAACATCATTGTCGTCAAGGCCAGCATCAGGTGTGTGTGTGTGTGTGTGTGTGTGTGAGTGAGAGAGAGTGAGAGCGCGTGTGGGAGGTGGGGGTAGCTCCCACTCAGCCACGTCAACTCGTACTCGATGGCTTTCTAAATTAAAAAAAAAAAAAAAAGGAAAAATGCTCTCAGGGACTTTGCTGCATTCCACTTCATGAGCACAAACAAACGGACCAAAAAGCCATTCTGGAGGGAGGAGTGGGAGGTTGTGAGGGTGGGTGGGGGTGCAAGCAGAAAAAGCCCCTTTAAAAACAGAGAGGTAAAGAGGAGAGACGAGGGTGGGTAGGTGGGTGGGTGGGTGAGGCAGGAAGCAGACGGAGCTGAAAAACCAAAGTGACTCCACTACCGATAATGAGCGGATCATTTAAAAAGCCCTCCTTAAATTGCCTTGAGGAGGAGAAGAGAGAGGGAAGAGGCTTGAAAGGTTTTGAGAGATTTTGGACGATGGACAGAGTCGTGGAGGGGAGGAGGCAGGCGGTTACAAAATAGAGCAGGCTACGTGTAAACATTATGGGCTAGGAAACGCACACATGCACTCACACGTACTGTATGCGCCCGGAAACATATGGACGGCTTTAGCTCATGTTTGTGTGTGTGGAAGTGTTGAGGTCACAGGTGTAGTCCACCACTTGAGCCCAACGTCTGAATCTAAACACATAACATTGGCAGAATAGCAATGAAATGTTCGTCTGTACGTATACTTTCTAAAAAAATATGAAAAAAGTGATTAAAAAAAGACCAATCATCAGTCATTTCTATATCTTATAATCAAAAACTTCTTATGTTAATCTGCATGTTGTTGCTAAACAAGGCATCCATCCATAAAATGTATTCGGCACTACTTAACATAAGTAAAACCCATAAAACAAAGGAATGGAAATTGCCAGTGCTGAAAAATGAAGGTAAATTCAATCAAAGCACAAAGGTTGAACAAAAAAAAAAGAAAAAGTAAATAGACCAGATTAAATTAAATGCCTCTCTTTGACCTTGCACTTAAAAAAACAAAAATTAAGACATTTTTGGAGAGCTGCTGAAAAACTGTGGCACCAATGACACGCAAGCAAAAAAAAAAAAAAAAAAAAAAAAAAGTTCTGTGCTGATATACGCTGGGTGTGTATGTGTGCCACGCTGCGGTGGAAACCAGCAAGGCCCCGGGGATGGCAGCAGAGTATCAATAAAGCACTGCATGACACAACGCAGCTGGACCACAGCTGAGTCCACCGTGAGCACGGTGAAGAAGATTTGTGTGTGCGGCCATACCTGTGCGCCAGCTCTGTTGCACCGTAAGTGTAGTTTAGATGTCGTGTTTGTGTGGATGCAGGACGCGGACAGACGTAGCTGTTGTATCATCGAGGGTGATGCCTGTTTTTTTGGGGGGGGTGACAACCTCTGATTTACAAACATTGAGTGAAAGTTTCACTGTATTTACAACAAATCAACAAATCAACAGTGGAGTCACTTGTAGAGACAAGTTCACAATTAACTATTACCTATCCTGTCACTGGATTGACCTGAGCTCCACTGACTTACAGAAACAAACGACAAGTTAGCACCTTCTGGTGAACACAGTGAAGCATAGAGGAGAGTTGGTGGAGACCAAAACAGAGGTAAAAGAAGAGTCGCTGTCCACAGTGCTGTTCTTTCACCTAGATCTCTAAATGAGTCACTTCAAGCACATGAAAGTTGAGACGTGTCAGATTATTCTGCCAAAAAGTAAATTTTTTGAACAGCGTGCACAAATGGGCAGTGCGTACGCGACTGAAGAAGACATCTTCCTCTCTTTGACGACACGCTTTTAGAAAATTCAAAACTCAGATCGGAGTGAAAGCCAACCGAGACAAGACGCACACGACACACAGGGATGAAACGCGCAATAAATACAGTGGACGTTTCCGCTGTGTGTTGAGCTGACTCATTCGCATTAAGGGTGCTCCATTAAACGTTCAAATACATTCAGTGTTAACAGCAGTTTTGTTGCCCTTCATCAGCCACCCCTCACTTCCTTCCAGCCCTTCCTCTCTTTCCTTTACTTTCTCTGTCCCCTTCTTCCTCCACACACACCCCCACCCCACCCTCCGCCCGCCCCCATGCTCGCCTTTCTCCCCTCTCCTCTTCCCCTTCCCTCTCCATCTTGACACAGTGCACTGAGCCTAATCGTGGATAATTGGGTGGGAGGGGCAGTGGGCCGGCCCTGCCTTTGTGTGCAAAGGGCAAGTGGTCAAGTTAATGGGGCCCTTGTGTCGAGCTGGGAGCACTCTGTCTCTCTTTTTCTCTGTTCGATCACTCACTCGGCCAGTCAATCTCAGTCTCCCAGTCAGCTTCTCTTTTCTTTCACGGCCGAAGCTTTTCCCCGCTGTTTCGATCTAGTTTCACCTCATTTCCAGCTGTCTCACTTTGCCTTTCCTTCCAGCCATTCAGTGTGTGTCTTGTCCCATTTCGGTTTCCCTCCTCCTCCTCCTCTGCCTTCTTGTCTTTTCCCAGCCTTTGTCTTCCTTTCTCTGCTCCTGTCTGTATCCTTTTCTATCTCCGCTCTCTGCCTCTCCAGCAGAATGTTGGGGAGGAGAAAACAGACCTCTTTAAAATATCAAAAGAGAGATCGGGAGGCCTCAGCGGCCCCCCCTTCTTCTACCAACTCTCCCTCCCTTCTTCTGACAGATAAACAGAAGAGTGAGCCTGCAGGATTAGCTGCCTTCCCTCCCTCCTTTATCCCTCTCTCCTTTCTTCATGTGGAGGGGTAGACCGTCGCCTGGGCTTGATATATGTGTATGTGTGTGAGCGCATGTGTGTGTTACCTTGTCTGGAAACAGCTTAGCCTGCAGGACACCATTGTGTTTGAAACAAGGGCCACAGACAATCTGGGCCTGAAGAAAACTTTACTATATCTGCGAGCGTTTAACACTCCATTTATAATAATGGAACACCCACAATTTTCACAGCAGCTTTGTCGACCACGTCCAAATAAGTAGTTTATTAAATAATCATATATTCATTACGGACATCTAATTGATATTTGTTTGAGTTCATGAAATTTGAAAAGATTAGTGAAATATTTGTGTGTGTTCCAATAGAATTATTTTTGCTTTTGTTCATTAAATAATTTTATTTTCAGATTGACAGTTTAACACAAAAAAAGTCAACATTTCTTCAAGAAAACGTCTTTATTTTTATTCGTTCCACTCCAAAAAACATACACTCGTAGACTAAAAAGTACATTCAATCCACTTTCAGTACAATACAGTAAAGCACAGTAACACACTGAATGGAAAATCTCACAAAATGAGGCCATGTCCACACTAAAGTGGGTAATTTGAAATATTTCTCTAAGGTACCTACAGTTTTGTGTGTCTTATGTTGTGTTAAAGGTACTCTACAACACCATGAATGGGGCACTTGAGCCAACGGTTTTACACCAGACCACATAATAGTTTTTTTTTTAGGTTTTTTGATAAGGCTTGATGTCCCTGCACAAAGAAAATGCAGGGAATCAAATTCCCTTTTTCATTGAAAATTGCAGAATTCAGCATTTTCTCCTTTGAAGGCCGACAGAGAACACTGAAACTGATCCAAATTAGTGTTAACATGGCCCGTAAATTATTATTATTTTTTCTTTTTTTAAGAATTTAGTTTAATAATCAAAACGATAACACAGTGGTAGTTGAGACATCCGCTTGACCGCAACACAGGCTCTCCTCCTGTGTCTTTGAGGCCAACCTTGATTTCTCCTTTCATTTCTCCAACATAAGTCAGCAAATCCAGATAAAGACCACACGACTGTCTGAGTAACACTGACCGTCAGTGGCTTCTTGACTGCCTTATGTCACAGTGAGACATGGTCATATCATAATGACACTAGTGAAGGCCTCACTGTGTAAAAATGGGACATCACAGCAGACGGAGGCTGCAATGTTGCAGGAAGCAGCAACTAAGTAGAAAACAGTGAAGCCAGATACTGTACATGTCTGTGACGCCACACAGGACAGTGATAAAGTCGGATTTCGGAGGATATTTATATGTTAGCCCACGTATATTAACTGTGTACAGAAAACCACATTCCAAATAAACATGTAATAAAACACCCTTCTAAATGTTTGCAGTGGCAACAATGCAATTTAAATCCTCAAAGCTGAGTCCACTGATAAAACTGGCTTGATTTTCTTTAAACCGAAGTACTTGTATTGGATTTTTTTTTTTATTCTTTTTTTTTTTTTTTTTTTTGTAATATGAGGAATGTAAACAACAGCCACTTTTAGATTCTGCATAGCGTCTTGGCTGTGTACAGCAATGGATCACAGTGAAATATGGAAACACCTTTGTGCCGCGGACCACTTGCCGCTTTCGTAACACCACAGGGAAAAGGAAACAGGTGAATGCACAAGAAAAGACCTGAGTAAGAGAGGTTAGTTTGAAAGAAGAAAAAAATGTGCCAGAAGAAGACGCGGAAGCGGTTGGTCTGATACGTCTAGGTATGTTTGCTCTTGAAGGTATTAGGAAGCTGAGGGACGTTCGAGAACGTTTGCACTGAATGTATCTATAAAATCCTGTTCTTACTTGGGATGTCTGCTGGATGTGACTGCAGCATGTTCCTCTTTCCGATTTAGTTTGGAAACACAAGATTCTTTTTTTTTATGTTTGCCATGCATGCAGAAAACAAAATTGCATCCCATTTAAGATCAGTGTGGTATAAATACTTCCTGGCCGTATTTCACTCATTTGACTTGGCATTTTTGTCGACTTCCTCTATTTTGCAAATTAGCAGGAACACAAAATCCTTCACACCTCAGGGAGGTGACAAAAAAACAAACAAAGAAAACTTATATACAGCAAAAAGTAAGGCTAAATTAATCAATACATGAACACACTGTTTAATATAAAGGATTCTTCAGTGTAGCTTTAAATACTGAGCAGCAACAGCAAAAATAGATCCGGCTGGCGTGAACTCTGAGACGCAGCGTGGTGGACATTCACACACAGGCTAGAACTGCAGTAGACGGTCTGCACCCAGTGGACGTTAGGTTTACAAAAAAGGTCATTCCACAGTATTGGGGTCGCTTATCAATAAATGCAAATCGCACTGTGTGAGTCAGTTCAACTTACAGTTACAATGTGCATGTATTGCTTCTCCCTTTAAACACACACACACTTCCTGAATGTTCAGACTAGGAGCTTTTAGCAGCGTTTAGCAGCTGCCACAGGATCTGATTGCTGACAGTCGCATCGGTCACTTTTAAGCTGTCAGTGCCGGTTTAGTTTGATACCCTGCACTGTCAGTACAAGCTGCAGGACTCGTGACAGGAGACACAGTGGATCCAAGTCGCACATATGTGTGAGGGGTTTGATCAGCTGCAGCTTTGTCACAAATTAAGATTAAAGCAGGAATTTGAGGTTTTTGGAGCGGTATGATCAGAGCACATAGCTGCAGAACAGATTATAAAACCAACAGAGTTGCAGAGCAATTCAGTGGGGACTACTTGTTCCCATGGCAATATCGCTCTGTACTATGCAATCTGTAGCTCCTGGGCAGCAACAATCGGTTCTCAGTCTGAACGCGGCTTAATATGTTAATGCACTGTTGTAAGTAATGGACAAAAGAAGTTTTTAATGTTGACCTCTGACTGGGCTGAATGAGTTGCATTAAAAGAAATTAAGTGGGGAAACACTGAGGAAACTGCGAGCTGCTCCACAGCCTGTGACAGTTAATGAATTAAAGCTGACCTCCACGCTGGGGCCAGAAACACAGTGACAAAGGTTAATACTGTCTGACTGAATAACGAACACCTGTAGCAGGACTGGAGGAAAGGTCCATGATAACTGACTAAATAACAAACTGGCCTGTCTGACTGAATGAATGAATGAATGAATGGATGGATAACTGGTCATTTAGGAGCCAGGTGAGGTCACTGAATGCCAGGCAGTACTGACTGGTTACCTGGCAGGTCTGACTGTTTGACAGTGTCGTTCCTGGATGGACGATTAGCACAAAGTGATGAGTGACCGGCTGTCAACAGCTTATGTAATGACAGGCCAGCTGATTAAATTGCCGCCCGGATGAGCGAGTATTTTCTATAAGCGTAATGGCATATGGTTAAAAAACTTAAGTCAGACTATTTCCAACTCCCCTCAAACGCGTGGAAATGCAGAGTGGTACTGTGAACGGCTGAGGGCTCACTTGTTTCAAGTTACTGAGTGAGGCTGACAGGTTGAGGTCCTTTGGTCAAGGTGAGGAGGATAGGATAGTGGATGTTCTCGTCGTACGCTTCTTTTCCTTCTCTCAGCATCTGAAAGGCACAAATGCGACAGCATTTTAGTCAGTGGAATATCTTTCAGGATTTCCTTCGGATTCAAGATGCTGAATACGTTATGAGAATTTTGTACCAAGGCTCACCGCAAATTCAAATATACATATTTTTCTTCTGGATTATTGTGCTATTTATCCATCGACATTGTTTTGGACGTGCTCTCAATGTTTTGGGCAGTGGGACATTTGGTGGGTTTTCTCAACAGCGCCATGACGTCTAGATTTCTAATATATTTAGTCTTTGGGCACCACAAGCTGAGTGCTGTGTAGCTGTTGCTTCTTGCAACATCTTGGCCTGGTGCAGCCACAGTCGCATTTCCACACAGTGAGGCCTTCACTAGTGCCATTATGATTCGACCATGTCTCACTGTGACAAAAGACAGTCATGAAGCCACTGACGACCAGTGTTAATCAGACAGTCACGTGGTCTTTATCTGGATTTGCCAACTTGTGTCACTAATAAGGAGAAATCAAGGTTGGCCTCAAAGGCACAGGTGGAGGATCTTTGTTGCAGATGAGATTGGGCCACAGTTAAATTCTTTTAAAAAATTAATTTGCGGCCGAAAATTCTGCAATTTTACCTAAACTGCTGTAAAACTGTTGGCTCAAGTGCAGTGTTCGTGGTATCTCAGAGCACCTTTAACAGTCTTTATGGCGTGACAGATGAAACATAAAACTGGTGATATTAAACTACTCACTTTAGTGAGGACATGGCCTCGTTTAGAGAGATTCTCTATTGTGTTAAATTCCCTCTGCTGGCAGACCAGTCCTCTAATTGATGAATAAATAGCACAAAAGGCCCGAGGAAAATCGTGCAAAATGAGAAATCAAATTTTTATTTTGGTGTGAATCCTCTCTTTAGGTCCTTTGTTAAATCTTATCCTTGCACCTTTTTCCTTTGATTTCAGACATCACACAATTAACCGTAACCAAGCAAAAGTACCGATTTTAAATGTTTTATTCTCTCAGAGGACTTTTGATTTGAAACCCCAGTCAAGAAAAACAGTGACAAAGTAGATCGAGGTTAAACTTTACTCCCAATATTAAACAAATTAAACTCATTAGTTGGTCATATGCTGTACTTATGCAGAGGACACATACCCCATTCTTTATTATTTTAAACACAATGCTACTTGAATCCGTCAACTACCAGCAGTATTAAGCAGTATCACATTGCACTAATCTGAGCATTAGGACTGAAACAAACTCCCAATTAGTAACAGTTTTTGTTTTATAACCTTCAGAAAACAGTGAAAAATGTGCTTCTCTGCCCATCCATCTGGGTGGCACTCAAAGACTTTCAGTTCACTGTCATGTGAGACGAGAGAAGGCTGCAAAATCTGCATTTAAAAACGATCTCAATGGTTCATCATCAGCGTCGTTGTCAAACAATTATCAGTCAGTCTGTTAATTCAATAATAGTTTCAGCTCTAACGGGAAAATCCCTGCGCACACAAAACACTCTCACTTTCAAATGCACATGCATCACTGCGGGGCGCCCATGTGGTGCCCACTCAGTGCCCCCGTGAGCAGACTTGGCAGTTCGGGCATGCACCAGTTAATCAGCTCGCTCAGCGTCTGGCCAAATGATCAGAGACTTATGAAAGTGAGTTCAGTGGGTCTGCTCATGTGAGAGTGCGATTGTCTGTCGGCGTGCGCGTACGCGCGTGTAGGGTGAGAGCAGGACAGCGGAGAACAGTGTGAAAAGCGCTCACAACAAACAGAAACTGAGACTGACCCCAAATTCGCTTCTGTCAGTGCCTTATAAGCACTATGCACCTGATCCAAACCTATTATAATGTACTGAAAACTCACTTTAGGTTATTTTATACTGAATCATGATTTCAGTCCGCAGTTTGTTAGTTTTCAGTATCTAAAGATATAGTTTTATATGTAATGTGTGTTTTATAATTAAATTGTAAAAGCTGTATTTCTACAACTTAAGAAAGTGACAGAGGGTCTCAAAAGCACCCAGTATCCTCTGGTACAGTTGGTCAGGGCTTCATCCTACAGCGAGATAATGACCCAAAACTTTAGTCCAAGCTCTAACAGAACTATTTCAGGATAAAAACACAATGGAAAGCTTGGACACGTGGAGTGGACCATGGCCCAGTCTCTAGACTTTAACCACATGGAGCTGGTTTGTGATGCACTGGTGCAAAATTCTTTCTGAAAAATATTTGATTTACATTTTAGAAAGAAAGAAAGATTGTCACAAGTGTGTTCGCATGTTAATCAGACCAAGATGGAGTCGAAAGTTTAGAATTGGTTTTGGGTTTTATATTGATTCCATGATTTTATTTTTTTTTAACTTCAGTTGTTTATTTGGTTTATGCTTTAATTTCAGAGTAAAATGAGACATTAAACTTCATACATTTCAGTAAAAAAAAAGAAAGAAATATTTGAGCATTCTAAAACGTTTGACCGGTAGTGTACGTGTCGGGTGTATACGGGTGTCAGATCAGAGGAAGGTGGTGTTCTTGAACGTGCTTTGCACCTGCAGCCCTCAATGCCCCCACCTCCAGAGAGCAGGAGGTGTGTGTGATTTAAATGGCGACCTGAGGTTCCGCTTCACATCGACACACCTCTCTCACGTCCCATCACACGTCTCCCCGACACCTTGTCCTGTGAAAGTGTGAAGTCTACACTCCTCTCCATCTCTCTCCATTCTCCCGTTTTCTGTTTTCGTCTCTGCTTTTTTTTTGTTGATTTTGAACAAATCCCCCCCGGTCCCCTTTACTCCCTGCCTTTCTCCCTTGGTGCCCTTTATGTGCGTTATCTTCCTGTAGCCATCCCTCCAGGCACCGGCCGGTGGTTGAACCCGTGACCCCCCGGAGAGGGACGGGAGATAGAGGGCGGCAGAGAGAGCAAGAGCGGACGACCCGGGGGGTGGCTGGGCGTGGAGGGGCAGCTGCCTGCCCCCGGTGCTAAGCCTGCTACGGGGACCGCGGCCAGCATTCACATTCAAATTCTACCAGGCAGAAGGAGCGGGGACGCGATAGATGAAGGGATGGAGGGATAGAGAAGGAGGGAGGAAGAGAGGGAGGGAGGGGAGGGTTTTAACACGGTGAGGGCTGAGAGCTGCAGAGGTGAAAAGTTTAACAAGCAAAGCTGTTCCTCCTGATCGCAGGCTGCCTAATCAGCTTCATGGGTGGCTGGCTAAATCGGCTCTCAACCCGACCCCCCACCCCCCCACAATCTTTTCTCTCTCTCTCTCTCTCTTTTTTTTTTTCGTTTCCAAGGTGCAAGTCATTTATTTTATTGCCACTTTTGCACCAGCTTCTGTCTCCCCCTCTCGTGGCTCTCATTTTTCCTCGCCATTTCTCTGCCTGCTCCTTTTTTTTTCTTCTTCCTTTTCGTTTATTCTCGCCCTGCTGGTGTGGACCGAAAAAAGAAAGTGAACAAGGTGGAAAAAGAAGGAGGAGGGGGTGGGTGGGTGGTTGGGTGGGGGGGCTCTGAGACAAGGGAGGGACGGATGAACCGGATGTCTGGGGTCTCTCTCGGCAGGATTAGGAAACAGAGAACGAGGGATTGGGTGGATGGAGAGATGAGTAGAGGAAGGGATAGAAGGACAGGCTTGAATAAATAGAGAAGTGGGTCGTGATGTAGGAAATGGGAAGATAGAGGGGAGCAGAGGGAGGGAGAGCGGAGAAGGAAGATATTTCAGAGAAAAGGAGGAGGGGGGAAAGGGCAGGCAGCTGAGGGGGGGTGAGGAAGAGAGAAACAGGGAGACAGAAAAAAAAGGAGGCAGGGAAAAGAGTGTGAGTGCATGGACTCAGTGGGGATACTATTTATGCATGTGAGAGAGACGGGGGAAGTACACATGTGCGCACACCCTTTTCTTGCACGTGTGTGTGTGTGTGTGCGTTTGAGAGAAATTAAAATTCATGACTCTCTCTTCACAACCATTTGAGTAACAAGATTAAGATGGCGGGTTAGAAAATAGTGCTGGCATTATCAGGCTGCTTGCAGTCCCTCCAGCTGCTTGCCTCTCTATTCCACAACAGTGGGGATAAGAGGATAACGCGCTGGCCCTGTCTGCCCGTCCCAGCACACGCCTTAAACTCACACTCTAACACACACACACACACAAACCACTGCACACCGGGCCTGCCTTCCTGCCTCTGCCTGCCTGCTGTCGGCAGTCCCTTGAGTGTATTTGTGTCAGAGGGCGAAAGTGTGCGCATGTTTGGAAAACTGCAGAGCGGCGAGCCGGGGGTCTGCAGAAGGTTTGTAAAGACCGGCTGAAAACACTCGCCGCTCTCACTCTTCACACAAACACATGCAAAGCAAACATTACGGCTGGCAGCGTACTCCAAACAAAATCAAATCTGACGTGTGTCAGAACCTGGCACAGCGAGGGAGGCCGGAATATTCGCAGCGGCCGGGAGTTACATGTTTAACAGCGTCTGTGCCAGATGGAGGAGCTTATGAGTCGTCGTGAGACGACGAGAGGGGACTCCGAACGCACCACCTGGGCGATAGACAAGTTTAGATTCTGATCGGAGGGTGTTGCCAGCTTGATTTGATGAGGGCTTGGCGTAGTTATTCCGTGGCTTCCAGTGGTGTCACATCGGCTTCGTCATACGGGTTAATAAAGATCTGTTTTCCATGCTCATGATTACAACCAGGAAGTAGCAGAAAACCAACAGAAATGAGAAGAGTTATGTTTGAGCGCTTACATGTTGAAACACATTTCAATATGAATCTTCACTCCTTATTAAATCCTGCAACAATATGTTGATGAGTGTTAATGCCCTAATGTTTGTCTAGCCTATTTAGGATGAAAACTAGCCTCTTGGCTAATTCTGGCTCATTTATGGTTTATTGTACCTACAATTTATCATTTCTTAACGTGCATTGCCCCTGACAAATAAACCAATAAAATAAAATAAAACATGACTGCAAATAATAAAATATGAAAAGGTGCAATGATGACTGATTTATTTTCACTATGTTCTTTTAATTGCAATATAAATTACTGGTGAAGACAACATATTTAAATATTTACTTACAAATTTGCTCATTCAACTAAACATAATCTAAAGATTGAGGCTGTAAAAGTTAATTTAGCGTAACCGCAAGTGAGTATTTGCTTACAAGCCGGAGATGTTTCAGCAGCTGGTTTGCTAAATACGTGGAATCGCAGAGCTTTTCAGCACCAGTTTCCTATCACAATGTACACACATGCTTCTGGTGGAGACGTGTTTGATTGTTTTAAGCCACGGTGACAGAAAATCCATAGTGTGTGGTCCGCTGTCGGTTCAGATATGCATTTCTCTTCTGTTCTGGTCCACTCGCTGCAAGTAAATATAGCTGAAGAATAATCTGAAGTGCAAATGAGGAGCAGCTGCTCATTTGTATTGTGCGTGTGTGTCTGTGCGCGCACGCAGAGGTAGTGTATGTTTCACCGTGATATCATCGTGCGGTGTGTGTGTTTGTGTGTAATGTCTAGCCAATATGCTGTCTGAGTGATGTCTGGTCTGTGTGGGATTGTGATATAGCTTGTTTCTTAGCGGCGTTCACAGCGTGCACGTGTGTGTGTGTTTGTGTGTATCCACAATGGTCAGTCAGACACCTACACACACACAAAAAAAAAACTCACACAGGGGTTGTTCAGAGTGTTCATCAGAAGATAAGCAGAGGAGACTTAATCACCCTCAGATGTGAGGGGGGCACTTCAAGTTGTCCTGATATCCGCACATAGCACCTGACCCTGTAATGTGTGTGTGTGTGTGTGTGTGTGTGTGTGTATGTGTGTGTGTGTGTCACACAGAAAGAAGTGTGAATTTCAAGAGCGAGCCCAGTGCTCCGACAGTCCCCTCACATTCCAAAGAAAAGGAGGCATAATTTCAGGTTGATGTTTTTTTTTTTTTTTTTTCAATATCACACATCAATTTTAGTCTGGACTTCACTATTCACAGCCACACATGCTGTTGTCAAGCAACTCTCATTACTAACCCAGGTCTAAGTGGCAATTTCCCCAAGCAGTTGAGGTGCTGAACCATTAGAATTCAACGGCTGTAGACCGTGGACTCAAGGCCCGATCGATACTCTCTGAAGCTTTTTTTTTTCCTCAACAAATGTGTACCTCTTTAAAATTTAAGACAATCCTGGCATCCACTTTAACTCCACTGAGGCTACTTTTTTTTTTATTTCAACCTATCCCTTTCAACTTTTCTCTTCCTTCCTTGCTTCTCTCTGACTCCACTGTTTGGTGTCCCCTCTTTAAATGACCCTTACTCCACCTCGGACCAAAAGCACTGACTAGTTTTCATCTGATGCAATGCCGTGTCTGACATATTTATAAATCAAGTGTTTTACTTTTAAGTAAAAAGGGAAACAGATGTTTGAACTTTATCCCCAATCTGTCACTGGCAAAATGTTTTAATAGTTACCCCTAACCCTACTGTTTTGGAGGCACAAGGGAGACCTAAACAATATGGTGGTCAGGTGGTCATAATGTTATTCCTGACCTGTGTATTTCCTCCAACATATAGTTGCTGATGCTAACTACTTGTTATCCATCAACCAGAGGGTTAAGTTTCATCCAGGGTTTTCAGAAAAAAACCTTTCCAAAATTGGCAAAGGATCCTGATTCATGTTCAATATTGGTTTGGCTTTCTCCAAATAACACGAGCCTGTCTGGAGTCGGGCCCCTCTGTAAATAAATGCTTACGTGTTTAAAATGGCTCAATCAGAATATAAAAGTGATTGTGCATGTTAAAGTTGGCGAGGAACGGAGAGAAAAGGAAGGGTGAGATTTTGCTCGCTGAGGTTCAGGCCACTTTAACAGGCACTTTAATGGCCAGTCTGTCCAATTCTCCCACCAGTGTAGGTGAACGTGCGCGCACCAATTTAGCCCACTCCTCGCTGTCCTGTTCTTCTGTAGCTGTGTGTGTAATGGAGTTAACAGCTGGACACCACTTCTTTTAACACAGCCTACTCATGTGCTTTCTGTCGCTCCTTTCTCTTTTTCAGCCGCCTTTTCTCTCCTTCCCTCTCTCATTCTAGCGGTGCCAGGTTAAGGCAGCTTGTTTTTGCTGCGGTGTGTCTCACAAAGTGACTCTACACAACGGACGAGCTAATCCGTTCGTCTCGATTAAGTGCATATTACACAACCTGGATTGCTGCTGGTTTCTTTGTTGAGTAGCAAAAGATGCAGCTATTTTTTTTAACCAAAGAAATATAAAAAGATTTTTTTAATCAGTTTATTTTAATATACCAATCCTAATTCGCTGTCGCACAGGAGGACTGTAGAGGCTTTTTTGCGTTATGCTATAGCCACCTTAGGAAGGAATAGCTTTAAAGTTGGGATTCATGAATATGCAATGAAACTAGAGTAATAAGACAAACTGACAACTGTTTGTATGTATCACAGTGGTCTGATATAACAGATATACTTCTATTTTAATTGTTCATTGAGTTATGGTCCCAATTTAAAATCTCAGGGGCTTTCACTTCTAGAGACTACTTGAGCATTCACACCACCAAATGCAGGATAGGTCTAAGTATCACTTGATGTATAAAACTCATTAAAACTTCTTTTATGTTTTGTTCCATCTCTCAGGGATAACATTAAGAAGGATTGCTTTATGTTATGTTAATTTGTTTTTTACATATTTTTGGCGGTTGCCGTGGTGCATTCATGTGACCAATCAAAAAAGACCATACAAAGTTGTAAGAACTGTGATTGTTCTCAGTGTCCATAAAGGGTATGCGCGTGATGTCACTGTAAGCAAAGTCTCCGTGGTTACGGCCACTGAGTGGCAAAAATTGACAGTTGAGCATGGAGATTAGCAGCATTGGTTTGAATGATAGGTTTTAATAGTGTCTGGACTGTAAAGCTAAATAAAAATAAGAGCTGTCGTGCCTGTACCAGCAGATTTGAAAAGCAGTTGGAGGTAATATTAATTTATGCTGTTTTTTTTTTTGATGAAAAATATGACTTAAGTTACTTCTTAAGTTAAATTCTGGAGGCCTGTCAGAGAAGTTTGTGGATGTTGCCTGTTTTGGCGAAGTTACGGCCGACAGTAACTATTTCAGTAAACAATAAACAACGATAAAACAATCAACGGAATATTAGTGATCACTAATCTCTGTACTGTAGTGGCTGGTTGGACGCTACAGTATTGCATGGCTAACGTTACTGCTCAG
This sequence comes from Mugil cephalus, assembly GCF_022458985.1. Classification (NCBI taxonomy): domain Eukaryota; kingdom Metazoa; phylum Chordata; class Actinopteri; order Mugiliformes; family Mugilidae; genus Mugil; species Mugil cephalus. The sequence continues at coordinate 19,288,863 of NC_061782.1, read as the reverse complement.
TAAAGCTCTTAGCATTAGCATCTTTTATTTAGCTACATTTATCATAACTGAAATGACTTAAAACTAACTTAAGCTTACAGAAACTGAGGCTAATCTACTTTTCCAAATCCATACTAGTTTGTATGGATCATTGTTGAGTCCAGTTGCCCTTAATTTGACCTGATAATCCACATTTTCCCTGGTCTGCCTGTATTTACTGATACATTTCACCATGTTTTTGCCACTCAGAGGGGTGTGGCCCCAGGTGGCAGTGACATCAGTGCATACTACCATCTATAATGTCAACTGAAAAAAAAAAAAAAAAAACAGTGCAAACTTCTCCAAGCAGTTCCAGGAACTTTGAAAAAGGTCCAAAAGAGCCTTTTGATTTGAAACTCCAGAAAGTGGTAAAGTCAGAAAGATGCTTTTATAATGAATTCTATGAAATCTTGCCAGTAAGTTAGAAGTATTTTTTTATTTTTTATTTTTTTTTTACCAAAACATGGGTCGATCTTCAGGGCTTTGGAGTCTTACTAAATGTCTTTCTCATTTTTGGACATGGTTCTTACCTTCAAGTGAACATCCCAGACCTGAGCATCATACTGCTGGTGTTGAGAGACAGAGAGTCCAGCCTGCTGGGCCAGTTGACAAAACACATTAAGGGTTTCACCTCGCAGTGGAGCGAACACCAACGCCGTACCCTGCGTGGAAAACAGGACGAGAGGAGGGCAAGTTCTTTAATGGACAGCGGACATGGTACATTTCTAGCATACTTCACACCTCAGCTCTCAGATGTTTCACACATAAAGACACATACACACACAGAGTTGGCTGCTAGTGCGTCTTCTTCTCGGAACATATTAGATGATAAGCTAAAAAAAAAGAAAAAAAGCTGAAAGGTAAAGCTCTGCTAATCCAATCAATCCTGGAAATGTGAACACACACGCGTAGACGTGTAAATGTGTCTACTTGAGTATGTGATGCTGTTTTTGTGTCCGTGTGAGAAATACAGAGAAAGAAAGTGTGTGCATCACAGACATCCTGCGAATACTAAGAGGATTACCAACAGGTTCAAAGTTTCTTTGAAATCCTGCAGCTTTCAGTTTTATTTCATGTTGATCATGTTATTATTGTTTTAATTAAATGGAGCAAAGAGGGACGCTCACACGCATACAGCTAACAAACACAATGAAACGCACAGAGCCACAACACAAGCTAAAAGAACATCAAACGCGGCGAAGACAGCGAGATCACTGTGCACGACAGATGATTTTTCATCTGCATATCCACTTGCCCGTTCTCTGTCTAAAAACACAGCAAACGCAAACAAACAGACAACATTCCTCCCAGCGCTAATCAGCTGATTAAGGGGATCCAGCCTGCCGGATGGACCACCTTTGTCAGAAACAACAAATTAGAGCCATTAGATGAGAGAATTAATTGCTCTGTTAATTGTTTAATCAGCTTAGCAAATTATTAAATATTTGGCAAAGCTTGTTGTGGCAGCGACAGTCTGATGGACGACACTCAAATCATATTAGCCCCCGAATTATCTCCTCTGGATTAAAGAGAGAGCCATGAAGAGAGACTTAACACACAGATGTACAACAATGGCCAGATGTCACGTCTGATATCTGGCAACATTCGGCCACAGCAGCTTCAACAGCAGCCTAAAATGTGAGCGTCACTGCTGGCAACTATCCGCAATATTAATTCATTCAATAATGAATTCATTTTTGTCTAGTTACTGCTGCCGTTCGCAATACAGGTAATAATGAAACTGGATTTAAATAGTTAGGAAACCAAAACTACATTGTACTTGACCCTAATGGTACCTGGTTTTGTTTATGTGCTCAGTTTTGTCTCTGAAATTTCTGCACCGACCCCAGTAAAATGGAATCTCATTTGAGGTGTTTGACAGCATTTACTGACATAACAGTGACATTTAAAAATTACAAATGCAACATCTCACTTGCTGGTTGAACCCGTGGTCAGTACTTTTCATACTGATGACTACTTCTTTTGCAAAACGTAGTTCAAGTCAAGTCACCTCACAATGGATTATTAAGAGAAATTAAGACGCCTCGCTTGAATTTTGTTAATTTTTTTTTTTCTTCTTTGTTGACAAAAAAGCCGGATGTGTGGGCTGACAGTTATGAAAGATGTTAAACTAGATGCGTGTTAGGATAGTTTTCCACCCTCCTGTCTCAATTTTTCCTCATAGTTGGTCATTTACTCCCGTCCTCTCCTCCCGTCCTTCCAACTTTCCCATCCACCTCTCCTCTCCCCCTCATCCTCTTCTACATTCTCTCTCCTCTTTCTTCTTCTTCTCCCTATTGCTTTCAGTTCGGTGCCATTTTCGCCTTTTTCATAAACAGATATTCTCTGGCCTCTGTACTTAAAACACACCCCTCTTCTCTCAGATGAATAGAAATCTCAACCCTATCTCTTCCAGCCTTTTGCTTTTTTCCCCCCCATTTGCTTTGGCTGTCACAGCATGGGGTCTTATCTCGAGGCCAAAAGGGAGAAGTTCCCTCGGATTTATGATTAAGGGAAGGGAAGGGAAGAGAGAGAAGGAGATCAGAGCGATGCATTCAAGTTGCTTATAATAAGCATTAAAGCATTACATGATATTAATCCTGTCAGGCGATTAATGTGTATTGGGTTTTGGGCAAAGCCTAATTATGATTGAGAAGAGTGGGAGGTGATTTAGAGGAAGGGGATAAGCAGAGATATGTACAGTAGACACGCGGAGGCAACACAAACACATGCAGACACACTTACGCTGGGTTGCAGTAATCTCCTTATAGCATCAACCAGGCTGGCTCGGTACTGGTCGAGGAACAAACTGAGAGGGAGAGGGAGAGTCAGGTTAGAATGCATTCGTACGATAGCAGCTCCAGATAAAGCTGCAGGCTATTTATTTTCTTTTGTTTACGGATAAACCCACCGACAGAAAGAGGGGAAAAAACAATTTGCATGAGTAAGATGCTCTTCCTTTTTGTTTACGTCTGAGTTTCTGTGGGTATTCACCTTGGCTCGCTGTCGAGGCACTGAGGAGAATGCAGAAAACCCAACATGCACAGATACCATCACCCACGGTAAACACACACACACTCTTACTGAGGTACCTGACATGTGCACTCTGAAGTTAATGAGTGCATAAGAATCCAGCCACCGATGGACACCAAACCTTATTAACTGGCAACATTGTACATGGAGCGCTGACATGCTCCATGTGTACAACATCACACTTTATATGATTAGAACTGCATTAAAATAATTCTAGTACCTTATTTGAAGTCATTACAGTGTTAATGTATGATGGACAGTAGGACAGGACTCATGCTGTTTTTCATTTTTACTCAGAAGTTGGAAGTTTTTTCCAAGTTCTGAGTCGGAATTTTAAACTGGACCGCCCCCAAAGTCGGATCACTGACTATGGCACTACCAAGATGGCCACCCTGTGTGTACACGGAAATTAGAAACTCCTGTAATATCGTCTCATTGCAGGCGACCCTGGTTCAGATCCCGCATCGGGCGCCCTTTCCTGCAAGCCTCCTCTCTGCCTCCCAATTTCCCTGTCCATCTCCACTGCCCCGTCAAATAAAGGCTGAAATGCCAAAAAAAAAAAGAAAAAAAAATCCATTGATTGGCATTTCTGGTTAGTTTTAGTTGCATTAAATGGTTGTACAGACAGTAGGTTTCCACATGTTGAAATGCTGTTACAGTGTAACTGAAGTGTTATATAAGAACCACAAGCCATACTGCACTAACAGCTGCTAAGAACAATACCCTGGTAAAACCAAAACAGAGCCAAACACCATCTAGCAAACTGTGTTTAATGGTGTATCTTTTTCTACATTTAAATTAGACATTTAAAACCTCATGCGGTCTTGTAGATTCCATCACTGTAAAAAAAAACTCACGGGTTGGATCAAGTTATATGTTCGATTTACAATTTGTGCAACTTAAATAGCCTGCAACAAACGGTTGCAGAGAGCTGGCCTCGTCATGTTGATAAGTTGCTCTACAGTTTATTAAGTCATCCTGAAAAGCTAGTGCCAAAAGTGTAGGCCACCAGCGGCAGAGCATCAGCTCAGTGTGTCACAGCCCTATAGGAATAGTGGCTAAATGAAGTTCCAGTGTGATCTATAATACATATAATCTTTACCTCCTTCAGACGGTTCAAATTTACCAAGAATGTATCAAAGTCAAACCCTGGTCACCAAGAGTCCTGGACGCTAATAAATTACGTTAATAGAATCTTCACAAACTGTGAGATCCCTCATCCTCCAGTTCATTTTGTCCACATTGTCTTATTCATTTTAGTAATACAAGAACATTTCTGAGGCAGAAATAAAACTGTGGGTTTAATACAGACATAATTACAGCGTGAAAACCGACAGTGTACAAACGTGTATTAAATGTGCTGTATGTTTCAGTAATATCACGACAACTGGCCCCTTGTCTAAGCCCTGCTATAAACACAAAACCACCATAAGCATGCCCTTCATTTAGATGTGAATGGACAGTCATACGACACAAACACACGCTAACACCCACACCCACACACACGGGCCCAAATCCTTCTAAACAAAGTAACACCTGTCTATCTACTCACAATGACAAATTTCAATCCATTATGCAAGTAAGTACACTACGAGTATGAGTGTGTGTGTACCTATTATCACAGATGAGAGAGGAGTAATTTGACTAAAACGCAACAATACAGCGCAGATTTGACATAATCCTGCACATCCGTCCAACTGGCTAGTGGAGTGGCAATCTGGTGTCCACCTTCCCATCACAGTCTCTGACCTTTTCCTCATTCAAAATCCTCTGACCCCTGAGAGGAACGACGGGTGCCTGTAACAAAGTCTCCTCTCTGCAGCTATGCCCACGCTGACGCGTTTGTTTTCTTTTTTGTGTATTTACCTGTTAAAATTACTGAATGCAGCTTGACAGCCTAATTTCTGTCTAGAACATTTAGGGTACAAATTTATTAGAAAAGAAAAATACTAGCACGGAAATTGCCTCTTGAAACTGTTACCAAAACAAGGATACGTGTACATGCGTCTTAAGTTTATTATTCTTTCAAGGCCAGACAGACGTCTGAAGTTTATGTGACTTGAAAGGTGAGAGGTTTCTGTTTGGTTTATTTTGCCACAGATATCAGTTCACAGGAAAAGTGTGTGGCAGTGAAAACAAGGAAGTGAGCCCGCTGGGTGGAGGCAGGAGCTGAAACACACACAAACCCACACGCACACTGCGGCGAGGGGAAGGACACGGTGCCATTCGGAGGGCAACAGTTACAAGAATAAATAAGTCATTACTTGTGAAAATGTTTGCTTTATAAATGTCCACAACTACTATTGCAACATTGTGACATTATAAATAACACCACCCATATAAGCATATAATTAACTTTTCATTAAAAAATGAGTCATACTCATGTTATTAAGATAAATGATGAAGCCTTTAGATTATTAGACCAAATATATGAATTCTCAGTTATACTTTTATGGTTATACTAATTGAATAAAAGTTTATGGTGTACAGAGATAAATTGTATGTAGAAAAAAAGAGCAATGCTGCCATAATACTGAGTCACACTGGTTTTAATTTCACTGTGTTTGTCTAAACTTTAAACTGTGTTTGTTTATGGACAGTATAAACTTGTCACCTGTTTCCTGTTTCAACGTGTGATCACAGTTCTTGTGAGTTTATAAAGATCTGACATTGAGTGAAATGTTGTCACGGATATTTAGTTCACGTTGTATTCAATTCCTTTGTATTTTTAATACTTTACTTCCGTTGGTCTTAGACAAAACGCAGCATGGCACCTTTTAATAGCAAATAAATGCTGATATTCAATTAATTTAAGTCACCTCTGCTGCCTGGTTTGCATTTATGGTTACTTCAAATTATCTCCTTTTCAACAGCTGCTTATAATCCCTTTACGTCTGAAATTTAAAACGATCTCCTTGTAAGACTGAGGACTACCTCACAGTCTATTAAACCGTGTCACTCGGATTCACTGTTTTATAGTGTCAAGCTAATATTGATGGACTCCCACAATGAGTGGTCTTCCCCTCTAAGGTCACCCCTGATGCACCCAGACTGTCAGAGGCCCATTGTCTCACGCTGACCCCTCCCACCCAGCACAGCCCAGTGAACTGGCTGCAGGTCAAAAGGCAACGCGGGCGTGTAAGAGTGTCGTTGCTATATTTGTCTGCATGTATGTGAACATATGGGATGTCGTCAAGGCTGGAAGGGCGAGACTGTGGAAACAAATGACATCATCTATGAAGTCGAATTTCCCAAGGGGGGGCATTTAAAGGTTAAGATGCAAAGGTGTATTTATATGCATTACAGAACCAGTTAACAAGTGTTATCACCCTTTAGTCATTATATTCAGTATGATTTGTGTTTACTTTAAATGTTCTGCAGCACTTTTATGTAAAACATGGATATATACACTGATCAGGGATAACATTATGACCACTGACCGTAAGTAACACTGACCATCTTGTTCATGGTTTGGATGAGAAACTTTCGACCTGGCATTCATGTGGATGTTACTTAGACATGTCCCACCCACCTAAACCAGATCAGACACCCCCACCCCATAGCAATGTCACTCCTTGATGGTAGCAGACATGAATAACTCAAAAAAATCAAGAAAAACAGCACAAGGTGTTGACTTGGCCTTCAAATTCACTAGATTCAAACTGTAGTATCTGAGGGATGATCCACAGAGGCCCCTCCCCTCAACCCATAGGACCCAAAGACCCCCACTAACAAAAATCTGTTACCAGACACCACAGGACACCCTCAGAAGGCCCGTGTCCTTTCTGTGATGAGTCACCTCTGTTTTGGAAGCACAAGGGAGATAATACATTAGGAAAGTGGTCATAATGTTCTGCCTGATAGTTGTATGGATTTAACTAATTTGTTTTATCCAGTTCCTGGCTTTCCAGGAAATGCCACTCCCACTGTATACCAAGTCATTTAAGATTAGACCAACACAAACTTGTAAACGTGTTCCAATAGAAGACGGCATGCGCAAACACTTAAAATAGACAACTAAAACATACACCAGATCATCACAGAAACTTCCACAGAGCACTACACGGTTTAGAAAACAAAACTGTGTGTGCAGCTGAGTTAGCAAAGACACTAAGCGTGCCTTGAAAGAATCATTCTGTTGAAGTGAATGGACACCTGTTGAGTTTTTGATGAGGATGTTGTTGAGTTAGTTCTACACTTGAACACTATGAACACTGGTATCGTTTCTGCAACCTCGATGAAACGTGAACAGTTAAAACATGCCGATCACATTTCTACCGAAACAATCTCTGATGTCAATAAATTGAGTTTTATTTGGACTTTACCAACTACAACAAAGGAAAGACTTCATTTCATCGCTTCTGAGCAATTTTGAGTCAAATATAACTATTTTAAGAGCTAAAATGGTCATCAAAGAAATAAGTGCTGTTGTGAAAGACTGGAAAAAAATATATATTGATAGAGAAAAGACACAAACAAAAGAAAAGAAAGAACACTTAGAAAACTTCTGTGTGTATGCTTGGAAGATTCAAGGTTTGCATGGCAAAATAAATGTTGACTTGTGATAATGGACGGATAAACAGACAAAACCCACGGGAGAGACAGAATTTGTATAATACATCAAACATCTTCATTCTTGATCCATTAGTCTTCAGCCACCCTCCAGCACTCTTCTCTACATGTTCGCTGCTTCAACATTATTAATAGTGCAACGCACTGCCAGAACTTATTTTGGAACTTCTGCTCAGGGTGATACTGTCATGTCATCACACTGAGATTTTTCCACACGTGTCTGTGTGCCCATCCCAGTAACAGCCAGCGCTAAAGTGAGACACAAAAGAGGTGTGTTATGCACAAAGTGTGAGAATGACTCGGATGTACTGCAAAAAACAGAAACATGCATGCACGCGTACCAGCTCACACAGACATAAACAGGGCTTTATCTCACTGCCCACACATGGACAGATTTTGGAGAAAGCACACATGCCAACATCTGTGCCAAAGATGCTCTGCCACCCACATGCCCACTGCAGGAATCCCTCTCGCTCTCTCTTTCTCTGTCTGCCAGACAAACACAAATGTAAGGTGGCACACAACCCTATTTCTGCACAAGATGTCTCAGACTTCACTGATATGTCCATTTCCAGATATCACAGTGTTCAACATTGGATCACAACTAATTACTAGTGCTGTCAAACAATAAAAATTTTTAATCAGATTAATCGCGGGGTTGTTGTAGATTAATTTCGATTAATCATGATTAAATATTATTAAATATTTTTAATCTATATTAATCACGATGCATTTTGCATGAGCAAACAGACTCAAGAACGAAGGGAATATATATGCACAACAGAACATCTGGGAACAACTTAACAACTTTTTCTTCTTTTTTTTTTTAAAACCAACATTTATCCACATTAATGAGGCCCCGCTCCTCCTCTTTCAGCAGCTACTAAGACAAACTAACTTCATGTCATTGACATTGTGCAAGAGGAGCAGACCAACGTGCTGTTTAGCGCCTTCCATCTATATCTGTATGTTCTGCATGAATTTGCGCATGAGCAACGGTACATCTACCTGGACAAACTGCCTCAGATGCCAGAGACATTCAGAGTCAATCTGCTCTGCAGATGGATGAATTGCATTAATGCCTTAATTTTGACAGCCCTACTAATTAAAAAAGAAAGGTGATTCAACACAATTCTACTTCCACGTCTGCATGTGAAATACATTTCTGTGCTCTACACTCTTTACTTGTTTCTTTCAACCGTTCGCTATCATCCTTCACAGGTCTACTGTATACTCTGCTCATCCTGTTGGTTTGAAATAGGATCATGAAATAGGTCTTCAGTTACTTCATTTATTTGTATCGTTTGGCAACTGTGCCCTGGTCAATATTTGTGAAATAAATTGATATCCAGACATGTTAAAGAGACAGGAGTAACAAAATATCTGACAATCTGATAATGTGATAAAAACCTTTGCTGAAGACTAAACTGTCCAAACTGGACTGGTCAGTGAGCTGCAGGATTAATTCTATCAACATCCATTATGGCTGGCTGTGACTGCTGCCACTTCATAACGTCTCATTCAGGTGTTGCACTTCCATCAAGTTGTAAAGTTTCAGATGTGATAAGTGGCAAGAGATTCATACTTCACAGCACTTAAATAACATCTTTAAATGCGACATCCACTCCAACACTGGACAAATCTCCTTTTCCATAATACCCCCTCATCAAGCATAAGAACGATATCAGGGGAAGTTATAACACATAATAGGTTACTGATGGACACCAGACTCTTCTTCTTTCCTTACTCCCCTCCGCTCTCCTGCTCCCCTCTCTTCTCAGCAGTGGTTCCGCTGCAGCCGATGGGAGCTATAATTAATCGGAGTGGAAGTCGCGTTCTTGACCTTTTCGCAGGTGATCATCACAATGACGGGCCCGTTAATCGGTCAGCCATCACTCTTCAACCACCACCACTGCAATTATCACGCAATCACTCACTCGCGTACACACGCAGAAAAGAAGGCACCACACAGAAAAACATCTTGCAGCACATGCACACACGCAGACCCGTGACTGCAGCTCGGATCTCTGCGGCGAGAAAAGAACCTGCAATATCAAAACTTCACATCCAATTTACTCTGTTCTCACACTATGTGCTTCTGTCTGTCATACACACACACTGCACATACGCTGCATATACACTTGTCTACTGTAAAATATCCTCTATTAGCTGCCTGCTCTCCTTCTCTCTCTGGATGTTGTACCTGACTATTACTTATAATGACCGTGACATTAAAATAATGATAACGGCGTTTGATAATGCTGCACTTAGCACACATGCACATACTCGTGCAGATAGACTACACATGCTGTACACAAGCTGGTTTTGTTCTGTGTTTGTGAAGCTGGAAAGAAGTCAAGTGGTTTCACTTAAATCAACAGCATCTGCCTCTTTTCAGCGTATGTGAGTGAAGGGTACATGCCATTTACTCCGCCGTAAAAGTTTACAGCTCCAAAAAAGAAGCTGGAGCAGTGCTCTTTGACCAGACTGCTCAGATCTAACTTCCCAACGTCTTGATTTAAACCGGAGGCTGAGAAGTTTAATGTAACTGGACTCACATACCCATGTATCCATAGTATACAGTAACTGGGTGTAACTGAACACAGACGTTCCACATACTCACACTATAAAAAATTATGATGACCTTCAAAAAGCAACACAAGCTTGTACATTATCTGCCAGTCGTTGTGTGTGAAACCGCTTTATATAAGATCAAAGATGTGGAACACAGATGGAGTACAGTGAGGTGAAGCAGGTCCACTTTACTTTTCTGGTGCATATGATTTGTGGACGTCCGGACTCCGAACTGGTCCCCTTTTCACTGTGATGATGGTGATGATTAAATGTCACACAGACATGGATGAACAAAGTCTTCTGACTTTGATCATCGCTATTGGACATCGTCTAGATCAGAGGTCTTCAACGTTTTTCAGGCCAAGGACCCCAAACTGACTATATATGTTGACATAGTGCAAATTATAATATACATTATGAAGAATGTCAGTGAAGTTGAATAGCGTAATTGGTTAGCGAAAGCTTACTTTTTATTTTGAAGTGAATTCAAAAAAGTTTGTAAAAGTGTTTTGCATCCTGTTAATTTTTTTCTGAAATGTAAATTTGTTTCGGGACTTTTAAAGGTGTTATGGTAATGTAATTTTGTTTTATAATATATAACAATGTTTTCTAAAATGTAAAAGTGTTTCACATTTTGTAATGTTGGTTTGCACCTCCCAGCCACCGTAGTTGACTGAATGATAACCTCTTCAGCCTCCATTTATCCCTTTACTAAAATATGTTGAATTCATTCAATGTGTATTTAAAGAAATTTAAATTTGTGAGGGAAAATTTAAAAAATAAAAATATCTAATCAACCAAAGATTTTGCGACCCCGCTGCAGTACCTCCACAGACCCTCTATAGGTCACGGACCGCCTGTTGAAGACCTATGATCCAGGTCAAAATTCCATTCTCCAATGGAGAATTAGACCGTCCAGAAAACCTTCTCTTCTCTGCCTCCATCCGCTTCCACACATGCACTCGGTCACCTCCTGGCCTCTTGGTATCAGTCTGCTGAGTTGGACGTTTTCTGGGACAACCGGACCATGAAGTCCTTTATCTTCAGCTTGATGGTTGAAAACCTGGGTAGCTGCATCTTTTACAGTTTCTACATCACTACCCACAAGGTGAGCTACCATAACTCTTTAACTTTTATGCAAACTTGCAATCATGAGGCTTGTTTGGCTGGCACAATACTTCTGTGTGTAATTAATATGCTGATCTTTTTTTTTTTTACTACTTACATAATAATAATTTTTAAATCATAGAATAGAAATTTGGATTTTTACAGTGCATGCACATAAACAAACATATACTAAACATAATTAAACATATATTATTTATTATATAGAGAGAGACTATATAATGATTTGTTTCTGTCTAGTAGTTACTATGTAATTCTGTACTGACTGGGCCCAGGATACAGTAGTTGCGATCAGCAAGGTTTAACTACCATTTTATTTACTGACTACAGCCTTGTGTGTGTGTATGTATGAGAGTGTGTGTATGAAGTCAAGGCTGCACAGTCCATCCCTTTTGAAAGCACATATAACTTTAAATCCTGCTACAAAGAAAGGAAAAAAGGAGTCATTTCTTTTCTTTTCCTTTCAGGTGCACGATACGCTAAAAAAAAAAAAAGAAAGAAAGATCCATTTTACTTCACACACTACAGTTGAGCAACACAAAAACTTGTAATTCTTGATTGGTCACGAGGGGTACATTTCAATGGCCGATGGGCTAATTGTTATGTTTATGTTGCTCTATCTCTCCATTTCCATCTCCATTTCTACTCCTCCCTCCATCCACCCTCAGCTCTTCCTTTATCTTACAGAGTCTCCTTCCTTGTCAAGGCGCAATTATTTGCAATTTGCCTAAGTCATCCATTTGCTGGGACACCAAGCATGAAAACGAGGCAATTTGGTGTAAAATGGAGGCAGGCGAGCGTCTCGCCGTATGTATGTACGTGTGTGTGAGTGCGTGGACAAGGCAGGGGAAGGTCCTGGTGCTGGTGGGGGGCCATGTGAGGACTGTCATGCAAAAGTGAAAATTAAAGTCACACACACAAAGATAAATCTGTGTGTGTGTGTGTGTGTGTGTGTGTGTGTGTGTGCGCGGGGGGTGGACCTACCAGTCTGCACACATGACGATATCAAAGTGACCCTCTAGCGCTGAAATGTCCTTCTCGCAGTCCCATCTCACCACCCTGTAACACACATGAAATAAAGTTTAGCACTGGCAGAAGAAGACAGCAGCTGTTGATAAAACACCAAACTGAACAGAGGCTCTTTGTCCTTCTTTCTTTTTCTCCCATCGCCGCTGCCTCTCTCTTTTTCCAACACCTGGAGCTCCTTGCTCTCTGAAACATCTCTCCCTGACCCCCGCTGTTTTTCTGCCTCAGTAGAGACTTGGAGAAAGCATCGGGGAGGGAAGACATGTCATCTGCGAGGTAAAGAGAGGAAGCTCCTGACATGACACTTGACATTTATACCATCTGAACACACACACACAGCGAAAGGCCACCTCTATGCAGGTTGCTAGTTAATATCCACACTGTCCTCTGTCTCGCTTCCTGGACATGAACATGGTTTAGGAAGGTTGAATGTTCAGAATACAAGCATGATGATATAGAAAAAGGCAACCCATAGTTTTCACAACAGCAACAGTATATATGAGTGTGACCTATAATTTAGATTACGGAGAACTTATTTTTAAAAGAGGCACCAAAAAGCAGTCATTGCCATGAGCGTGATTCTTGCTTTTCGAGCAGAAAGTGTTCCAGTTCTATGTCTGGTTGGGATCTGGGCTGCCAGAACGCTATGTGTCCACCAGTCTGAACAGTTAAAATCCGGTCAAAATGTCTGCCTCAGTGGCTGTACCTCCATAGACAGTAGTAGTCCACTAATGATCAGCATAATAGCCCATCAGGATTGAAATACCTCATGTAACCACATCAACGAGAAGGATGAAAACCTTTGGTTCATCTGTTCCGGAGGAAAACATTAGTGCCTAATAACCACGGTTAGAAGAAATCAATTTTTCTGTGCATGTTTGTCTCATGTGGGGTTAGCATTCAGTCGCTCCAAAATAGTCGTGACTCATCAGAGAATGGACATGGGCCTTCTAAGGGTGACCTGTGGTGTCTGGAAATAATGCTGTGTCTGCTTTAGAGCTAGACTGAAAAAGTTTTCATAAAGTTGCTAGAAACGATTCCTCTCCCTTGTTGTGCACCTATGTTCCGATGTAAACACTTAAATGTCCCATTCTCATCCTCATCTTCTGTAACCACTTGTCCTCACTAGGGTTGCGGGGGTGGGAGGGGGGTCTGGAGCCTATCCCAGCTGTCATCGGGTGCGAGGTGGGGTGCACCCCGGAGAATTCTCCAGTCTATCGCAGGGCTAGCAGAGAAAGACAGAAAACCATTCACACTCGCCCTCACACCTACGGCCAATTGAGAATGACCAGTGAACCTAACGAGCACGTCTTTGGGTGGTGGGAGGAGGCGGGGGCACCCGGTAAGAACCCACGCAGTACACAGAGAGAAGATGCAAACCACCACAACACTGTGCCGCCTAAACACTTATGTCTGGTGAGTTAATTTTATTCAGTGTAGTAAACAGCCGAGTTGGAATCTCTTGTCCGAACTAAATCAGTGGTTGAAGATTTAGCCATTTTCCAGTCAGTGGTGGTAATCAGAATATCTTTTTCATGCTAAACTGCCCTGAAGCTTACCATACTATACGATATGTTTTTTTATGTTACCCGTGCTCGCTTTCTCTTTCTTGTTGCCATTTTTGTTCTCGATTGTGTAAGAGCTGTGCCGGTGTCGTGTGCTGGTAGAGGAGCCGAGCCTTCCTCTCCATCTCTTTTTCCACACCATTTTCCCTTCCTCTCTTTCACACTGTCAGGCAGATTGGGGGATTATTAATTAGGCATTATTAACACTCAGTAAACAAAACATTAGGCCCCGCTAGAAACACAATCTCAATACGCAGCAGGAGGCCGCGAGACACGCACACACACACACAGACGCGTGAATGTGCACACACCATCACACGACATGCCCCTCCCCATCCATCCCCTTGTACAATCGCATCGTGCCCTTCGCCCTCTCTCGCAGCGCAGAGATGACAGCAGGCATAATCTGAAAAGAAAACAATCAAAGTAATGTAGCCTAATTATACGTTTACTTTTTCACTCCATCTTCCACTCGTGTAAATACGCGCAGGAGCGAGAGACACAGACAGGCGGAGAGGGAGAGAGACGGAGGCGAGAGGAGAGGTAGGGGAGCGAAACAGTCAGTCAATGGAAAACTGCTTTTTTTGGAGACGGGGACAACAATTAACTGCGTTTTAGTCCATCCTTGCATGTGAGGTGTGAGTGTGTGTGGTGGAAAGTCCTCTCGATGTTTTCTGGATGAGGAATCCCAATCAAAGGGGGTCATTTTTCTTTAATGATCCCGCGCACACGCAGCAGCTTTGTACTTGAAGAAGGGGTATGACCGAATGTAACAACGTGTGGCTGTATTTGTCATCAATTCAAATTAAAGACACAAAAAGGTTAAAACCACTATGTAATATTCTTTTTAGAAATATGAGACATAAGGACATGCTGTCTATATATCCTTTTTTGGCATTTGATTGGAGGTTACAATACGTTCTTAAGGGTTATACATTATTCTATATCCCTTTAATTCACTGCAGTATTGCACTCCAACATTATAGAGGTAGGAAAAACATTCTCCAACACCTCATCACTTCTGACAACATGCTCTACCCTACACTGTTATCCCTACTTGCTGTCCAATCAAAGGAGCACTTTAAGAAATATCCGAGGCACATCCAGCTGAAAATGTTAACGCTGCACAGTTCGCTCTTCTATCCGACCGCCGCCGTGAAGGGAAAGGAGCTGATGACGTTCTGTGAAGAGCTGAAAACAAAGGTCTCACCTGGAAGATACACGTGTCGACCCGAACCTCCCAGCTTGCCTGTTCCTCTCGACGAGCCTCCGAACATCTGACGTGCCGCGGTCAAGGACTCAACACAGAGGCACGTTTTACATCTCCAACCATAGTTTATACAGGAGGTAAGACACAAGATGTTCACAGCGGACAGGCAATGAGGCCTCTAGTGGACACATTTAATTAACTATTTTGGTATAAAAAAAACTATTTACTATTTTTATTTACTATTTTTAATATATTTCCATGTTTGCAAGTGTGAATATCAAAAATTCATTTTGAACCATGTTTAAAACACTTTATCTAAGCAGTCAGGATTTATTGAAGCT
Source organism: Mugil cephalus (assembly GCF_022458985.1). Taxonomy (NCBI): domain Eukaryota; kingdom Metazoa; phylum Chordata; class Actinopteri; order Mugiliformes; family Mugilidae; genus Mugil; species Mugil cephalus. The sequence continues at coordinate 19,273,399 of NC_061782.1, read as the reverse complement.
CATGTTTTTTAGGGTCAAAAGAGCAACATCAGTGACACAAGACTTAAGACCCGTTATAGGCAACAACACATGTGGCAGACACCTACATAGAGAAAGCATGAGTGAGCAAAGATGATCTCCAGGGTACAGAGAGCCAGTCCGCAGGAGCAGATCACAGCAGCCTCTAGCTAGATCAATGGGAAGGCTTTTAACCACACATACAACAACTCGCACTGTCCCTCACTTGCATGCACACATGCACAGATGAATACACACAAAGGCAGGGTGATTGATGTCAAGTTGTCTATTAATACACTGGCTTGTGGAGTTGCAAAGCAATTCAATTAGGATTTCCTTGTCTTTAAAGCCCGCAAAGAGCTGAGACAAATCCAATCGACAAAGACAGAGGGGCGAGAAAGAGAGAGAGAGAGAGAAAGAGAGAGAGAGAAAGAGAGAGAGAAGAGAGAGAAAGAGAGAGAGCAGGAGCGTGTGATAAGTTGATAGATAGATTATAGATAGATGGCTGGAGAGTCAATCCAAAATCAAAGGGGCCTCCAAGACACAGATACACAATAATATGTGCATTAGCAGAGATTTATGAACAAGACACACAAGGGTACACACACACACACACGCTTGACACCTGTGCACGAGTGTGTTATGTATAGGGATGATGGGGCGTAGACGAGGGAAGCTTACCTTAATCTCATCACCAGCACACCACTAGGGGAGAGGTCAACGCACACACACAAACGCACACACACGCACACTAGTTAAAAACATACACAAAAAAGTAAAGGGGGAAACGTGAAAGAGGGAGAGTTTCGAGTGTTATTGGACATTAAAGCGGAGGAATATTTGCTCCCATCACTGGAAGTAGACAAGCAGCAGCCAATGGCATCAATCATTCTTAATGGAACATTTCAATTGATTTTCAACATGAGTATTCAAGGTCAGAGTCTCTCCTCTTGCACTACGGTGTGTGTCCGCGCGTGTGTGTGTGCTTCTGCACTACATTAAATGAGGTCAAGAACTTCCAAGGAAAGGGAAAAATCTATTCTCTCCATATATCTAAATGTCATCTATTCACAACCTCTTTCTTGCATATCTTCTCATCTATTTCACTGTATAAAACTGAGCCCTATCACGGCTCACTATCTCTTTCCATTCTAGCACTAGACACACAATAAGGCCATGCGAGATAAACAGTGGCCATTAGCGCAAGGCTTAGACCAGCAGCTTCCTTGACGAGAGGAAATACCACACAGTGGCTGCCGTATGTGAATGGGCCAATTTGGCTGAGCCCAGAACAAATTATGTGTCTTTCTCAACCCTCCCTTTTCTTTCTGTGTGTGTTCGATCCATTCTCGCTATGATTTCACTTACAATTCTCTCTATGTGTTTGTTCTGCGAAACAAAGCAGCCGGTCAATGGCATATTGTTTGTGCGCCCAAGTGTGTGTGCGTGTTTTACAGACTCCATAATGTTATTGTTTGGTCTTATTGTGATCAGTAAAACAGCATTGTAGCCGGCTGAGACAGAGATATTGTGAGCAGAGCTAAATATGGAAATGCCGTGTCGGTCAATGGGGAAGAAATGTGTATTTATATTTCCTGCTTTTGTGGAACGACTGTAGCAAAGTCTTCTTTTTCTGGCCTGTGTGGTCCCACGACGAATAAAGCGAACAAATCTAAGAGGATGGTAGAAAAATGACAGGAGGAGATGAGAAAAAAAAAAGAGAGGGAAAAAACAAGAGGCTGCAGACGGGGATGATGTGTAAAATGGTTTGAAAAGAAGAGGTTTACAAACTGGCAGAGTTGATCAATAACTCACTCTAAGAACAAATGCTGGCCCAAAAAAAAAAAAAAAAAACTCACCTAAAGATTGTCCTAAAAATTTAATTATAGGCCTAAGTGTGCACACACACACACACACACAAAACATTTTAAACAAACCTCGATTGTTCCTGCTTCCAAACCCCTAACCCCAGCCTTAGCATTATATAAAGTCTCAAACTAAAACTGACAGGATGGCAATTACTGTGCTCTTAACTTGGCATTGTGGGCAGCTAAGATTGGTAGATGCCACGTTGAGCGCTAGTGCCGGGTATTTGTCACTGTGGGTACCCCATTTGACTAAAGATAAAAGACGTGGACGACTATTCTCCCACACTCCAATCCAGGCTCTGATTCAAGGGCTGAAATACCGAAGTTATAACACGCTGTCTGTTTCCAGTTTGCAATAAAGCCTCAGAACGTCTTTGTATATCTATAGTGAGACCAATGGGGGGAAAAAATAAAAAAGATCACACACGACACAAATCTGAAACCATGAAGCAGATTACAATACCAGTGTGTTTTATTAGCTGTAATAATAGTTTAGACTGCAGTGTCCTAATTAAGATGGGACCAGGATTTACAAATCTGCCAGGAATGTGACATAAAGATAAGTTTCTTCCTCCAACTTTACTGACAACGCTGTATTTATTTAATAGAAGGCGACGATCAAAACGTGTTGAGACGGACATGGTCTTGGAAATTGGTGACATCATTTGCTGGTCTGTTTGCGTGGAAGGAATATACTTATTCCAGCCAGTGAGAAATGATTAGATCATACTTATTAGACGCTGCTATTTTCATATTGAACCCCTCTGAATCAAAATACAAGCCTGTATGTTTTGTCTGAGGTGCTTTCATGAAGCACTCTGGGCCGTTGTTCTGATAACTAGCCGTACAGCAGTGTCTGTGAAGACGCAGCAACATTTTCAGAGAGGTGTTGATTCAGCTTTATAATTATTTTGTAGGACGTAGTGTGTGGTGAGTTTTGACGAGAATCATTTAAACAGAAAAGTGTTTCTGTTATTTTTTCCAGCCTTTAGGGCACAAGTGAGTTTTGTGAACACCTTAACTAAATTATTATAATTATCATTAATACTACTAATACTACAAATAGCAAAAAAATCTGCACTTCCACATAAAATAACTTTTATTGGCCCCATGTAAGACATCACATGCCTTGCATAACACATCTGAAAACCCTACAATGTGAATATTTTTGTAACCTGCATCCCGTGAATTCATCACATCCCCTTAATGAATTCACGTGTCATTTTTATCCAAAGGAATGCACAATCAACAAACAAATTATCTGCTTGAAACCCTGATAGATGAAATTATTCATGGACACACATCCACACGAATGGCGGAAAATGAATGTGAGCCGGAGGAACGAGGCAGAGATGAAGAGATAGCCAGAAAGAGAAGGAGAGGGGACGATGAAAGGATACTCTGAATGGACTTCTCATTCCCATCTGATAGCAGAACTTCCTTCACGTCAGCACAAATGGCAACCTGAGAGACAGGGAGACGGGACAGAGGAATGAATCAACACAGAACAAAAGAACAACACCAAAAGCACTCTTAGATGAAGCAAACATCTGAGCGCACACACCATAATGACATAACCATATCTACAAAGCTTCACTCTCGGCAGCCCGGTCCAACCCCGCCCTCCCTCTCTCCATTGCTCCCTCTCCTCTCTGCCATTTCCCTCTCTATCTTCACCTCATTTTTATGTCTGCATTATTTTAATCATTCAATCAAATCAGTCAATACTTTTATCATTGTGGCTAGCGGTGGGGGCTGCTATCTTGCTATCACTCTGTTCAGTAATTGCATTGTGACAGGGGATGATGGCAAGCGCAGAGCCTTTTCATTTGACGCTGGGTGTTTATCAGGCCGAGCCATCACTCCGTTCGCCGCTGTCACTCTGCACTCGGCTCGCCAGGCCTGCCTGATGCCCTTCATATAACTTTGCGGCGCGGAGACGCGAAGAGAAAAGAGAGGGAGGGAGACGGGAGAATAGAAAGAAAGCTTTTGCGCTGCGCTGTCTCCGCGTGAGATATAGATAGAGACGTGTGTGCTTTACTATAACCTCATCTTTTCACGTTCTTTTTTTCTTTGCAGATGCCTTTTTATATCAACGAGTGTGTGTCAGACTGTCAATTTCTACTAAGGAATGTGTGTGCGTGTGTGTGCTTATACGCGAGGGTAAGTGAAAGTGCAAGTAGTTGAAAAAAAAACACAATGCAGTATATATGCGTACAAATACACACAGAACGCATACACAAGCATGTGTTTCCCCCACGCAGACAAACACATGCACACATGTTCAGACCCTGAAGGGTGTGTGAGGGGGTCACCGGGTGCTGTATGTCCCACCATCTGTTCAAATGGTGGATGGGACCTCCAGGCTGAACCAGAGCATCCAGCTGAAAGATTAGGAGCCCAACCTGGCAATCCATGGTGTCACCCGCCTCCACCGCTACCACACACACATGCTGAGTGAAGGCGTATAAAATAATTACTATATTGGCTATATTTTAGCAGTAGTACAATGTGTTTTTGTACTACTGAGAAATCCAAATCTGCGTTAAAATGAACAAAGTTTATGTGGAGATAATGAGCTAGACATTAAATAAAAGCTGGTTATGCATGAATACGAAAGGACCATTATACAGTGGGTACGGAAAGTATTCCAACGTCCTAAGATTTTTCACTCTTCACTATATTGCAACCATTTATGAAAATCATTTGAGTTCATTTTTCCTAATTAATTTAGACACAACACTCCATATTATACTCCATACTATTGACAGAAAAACACAGAATTGTAGATATTGTTGCAAAAGTGTTAAAGAACAAAAACTGAAATATCACATGGTCACAAGTTGTCAGAGCTATTGCTCAGTACTGAGTAGAGGCGTCCCTTTGACCTCATACAGCCATGAGTCTTCTTGGGAATGTTGCAACAAATTTTTTACACCTGGATTTGGAGATCCTCTGCCATTCCTCCTTGCAGATCCTAGTGAATGTTGGTGGACAGCCATTTTCTCTCCAGAGATGCTCAATTGTTCAAGAACAGTCATGGAGCTGTTTTGGTGCCACTCCTTTGTTATTTTAGCCGTGTGCTGAGGGTCATTGTCTGGTTGGAAAGTAAACCTCCGGCAAAGTCCGGGTCCCTGAGCACTCTGGAAAAGGGTTTTTCGTCCAGGATATTTCTGTGGTTGGCTGCAGTAAACTTTCCTTCAATTGCAACCAGTTGTCCTGTACCTGCAGCAGAAGAACACCCCACAGCATGACGCTGCCACCACCATGCTTCACTATGAGGACTGTATTGGGCAGGTGATGAGCAGTGTCTGGTTTTCTCCATACAAACCACTTAGAATTAAGGCCAAAAAGTTCAATCTTGGTCTCATTAGACCTGAAAATTATTTCTCATAGTCTGGAGTCCTTCATGTGTTTTTTTTTTTGGCAAACTCCATGTGAGCTTTCATGTGTCTTGCACTGTGAAGAGGCTTCTGTCGGGCCACTATGCCATGTAGCCCCGATTGGTATTGGGTGGAGGGCTGCAGTGATGGTTGACTTTCTATAACTTTCTCCCATCTGGTCACTACATCTCTGGAACTCAGCCACTGTGATCTTTGGGTTCTTCTTTACCTCTCTCATCATGGTTCTTTACCCACAATTGCTCAGGTCACTGAACTCTTAGGAACCTTAAGTGCAGCAGAAATTCTTTTGTAACCTTGGCCAGATCTGTGCCACAATTCTGTGTCTGAGCTCTTCAGGCAGTTCATTCAACATGATTCCCATGTGTTTGTGTTTAAGCTGTAAGGTTTTATATAGACAGGTTTGTGCATTTCCTAATCAAGTTCAATCTATTTAATTAAACAGCTGGACTGAATTTGCAAAAATGTCTACATTTCTGGGTTTTTCTGTCACAAAGGGGTGCTGTGTGTACAACAATGTGGAACAAAAATCTACTTAAGTGATTTCAGCAATATACTGCAATATAAAAAATAGTGATTTTTTTTAAGGGGGTCTGAAAACTCTTCATATCCACTGCATGTGCTTTCAATACTACCAAATTTAAATTGCCATTGTATTTTGATGTTAGTGTTGTCGCCTCACAGCAATGAGGTTTTGGGTTTCAAACCCGCCGGCCGGACATGCTTGTTAGGTTAATCGGTGGCAGTAGATGCAAATAGTTGTTTGTCTTTCTCTTAGCTTTGTGAGATAGATTGGTAACCCTGTCCAGGGTGTACGCTGCCTCTTGCTCAATCTCACCTGATCCTCTAAGGATAACTGCCTATAGCCAATGGATGGATGAATAGATGGATGGATGGATGGATGGTATTTAGGATTCAAGCCACATTTGATTCCAAGTGGTAATGTACTGTAGACAGAATCATTGTGATTCTGAGGCATATTTTTTCTGAATTCTATGGACATATGGTTATTTATTTGTAAACAGCATTACAGAAGCAGTAATGATATCCTTGGAGAGGTTACTAAAATTTAAAAATATATGTATCTATTTCCATGCCTTCAGCTTTGACTTAGTTATGGCTCAGAGAAGGAATACACTGTAATTTTTTATTTTTTTTTTTTCCAATTGCACTAAGGGTTTGAAAGTACTCTAACCACCACCGTGAGCTGTGTGTTGCTGTATGTCCCAGTGCTCACTGTGTGGACAAGCCACACCTAAAACTGTGTTAAGCAACCTCACATTGATATACAAATTAATATTATATTAGTATTATAATGTCTCCCTATACATCCTACTGCAATTTTCCCATGTGCAGAGGAGTGCATCACAACCTGAAAACCTGTGGTTGAGATCATCGCCGTTAAAAATTCAAATTTAATGTTATTCTAAATTGAACAGGACACCACTGGAGCATGAATGAAAGAAAAAAGATTGTAACACTGGAAAATGTAAAACAAAGACTTAAGGAGCAGGACAGAAAGCAGGGTGGAAGAGGAGCAGGAAAACGAAACAACTACACAAATATTTAATTAACTGCTCACATGGACGGCAGAGAAAATGCGGTGAATGTGGTGTCAGTGACGGATGAAGGAGAGAGGAGGAGAAGGAGAGGTGTGAAGGAAGGATTCCATCTCAAGCCACCAATGTCAAAACATGGTGTATTGACTGCCAAGAGATAAAACCCAGCTTTCCCTCTCACACACACACATGCACACACACACACACGCACACAGAATGGCATCTAACAGATCGATGGGACACTGACGCCTGCTATGTGGAGGGGCCCTTAAGACCCTGGCTAATAAACCATATGGCTGACAGGCTGCAGTATATCTGAGAGAGTGAGCGCATGTATGTGTGTAAGGAACACGGCAGAGCTGGGCAGCTTTTAAGCTTGTTGTAAGTCCAGGTGTCGCTACTTGATTTGTTTAGCTTGTGCATAAGCTAATAAACATAATGAAAGTGAATATTATGAATATTATATTTTTGTTAAAAAATTACTTATGGAAAAAAATATCTGTGCAACATTAACTACAGTTTTATATCAAACTAACAAACACATGAGACAGGAGCACTGCTGCATACTGTACTCTATTTTCTGTTTATACTGATTTTCATACAATCAAATGTGAGAAAGATTCTTCATGCCCCTTCTTTAGTACAATACTGAATAGAGTTTTGGAGCACATTGGCAGTTATTAAATGCAGTTTATCTAACCACAGTGTTCCACCAAAAAGATGATGACTGGCAGTGTCTGTGGTTCTAGTTTTGGTGGCATCAGATGGCAAGTGAAGAGTCAATCTTACTGTCTGCTCAGCAAACCAGAAGTAAAATATGTCAAAAGTAAACCAATGGCAAAATTCAGAAGGTGCACGTCAGTTTTTTAAATATTTTCTTTAATATTTTTATTAACTGTATACCACCGCCTGAATGAAAAGTGGATGCCCTGACAGTTTCTCAAAAGTGAAGCCAAAGCCCAGGTCAATAAATTCTTCCATTTTTGAGAGAGTTTTATTTTAGTTACTTATTTGATACCATGGAAGCAGGATGTGACATCATGATCATTAATAGCTCCATGGAATGGTCATGTACGGCGATGAGAGTAGGAAAGAATTAAAAAAAAAATAATAATAAAAAAGTCAAGTGTAAATCCAACATTTCTTTGTAAGTGCTGGTTGATCAGTCTCCGTTCTAGTGTCAGTTTGGCCAATGGGAAGAAGTGGAAATTTGTTGTTAATTTTTCCTACAGTCTATGCTGTAGACCGACTGATCAGCTTGATTCAGGAGTGCATAGCTCTTCCTGGCTTCCCAGCTAATAATAACTGTTGCTCAGTACATTTGTGCCAGCTGACGTTTTGTGGAATGTTGACTATTAAAGACCTTTATTAAAGGTCTTGCTAAAAGCACTTTTTACTAAGTCTAGAACTCTCAAGTATTTAATTTTAGCTTTGTAATTATTCTGCCAGGAATGAAGTAACCAGACCATAGTTGAAACTCAAAAAACTATCTATCTATCTATCTATCTATCTATCTATCTATCTATCTATCTATCTATCTATCTATCTATCTATCTATCTATCTATCTATCTATCTATCTATCTATCTATCTATCTATCTATCTCACGTTTGCAAGGTTCGCAAACACACACACACCCAGGCACACATGAAGCAAATGATAGCGTTTGAATAGGTATGGATACTGCACGCTCATGCTGTGTGTGTATCGATTGGTGAGTGTTAGTTTCATTAAAGAAGTCAAACAATTTCTCCCGCAGAACTCGGTGTGTGTGTGTGCGTGTGTGTGTTGCTTACCATGAGTCCACTAAGACAAGTCATGCCTCCTCCTAACTCACACACTGCACCCCTGGGAGGTAGAGAGGAAGAGAGAGGCAAGGGGGAGTGAGATTCACTTTGCTGAGCCAAACATAACAGTTTAGCTCTAACTCTCTCTCTCACTCACTCACACACACACACACACACACACACACACACACACACACACACACACACACACACACACACACACACACATGCTGTACAGTAGAAGTACACAGATGTAGATACACGCACTCGCACACGCCATCACACAAACACACAAACATACACGCGCAGTAAACACAGCAGGGTAAGAAATATCAATTCAGCCATCAACCTGAAAGCTGAATACTGAACATTGAGAAGCACAAGCTCAATCAGCAGGAAATCTGAGGAACACACACACACACACACCCATACACACACGCAGAGTGCTGTAGCTTAGATGCTCATTCAACCCCTCTCTCCATCCTCTTCCTCCTTTCATCTCCCCTTCCCCTTCCATCTCTACCCCTGTCCTCTTTCATCCCTCCCTGCCTCCCTCCTTCTCTTGCTGACCTTCACTACGCTGCTCTGATCAATACCCCTCTCCACCTTGCCTCCCGCCTCTTGAATGTTAAAACAGGAAATCAAAGGGTGACGTTCCACCTTGAGTGGAAATCAAAAGTGCCTGGGCGCTTTTTAAGCCCCATGCCACGGGGCAGGCCAGTGCTCCGCCGACGGGAGCAGGGGAAAGAGCAGCACGGAACGACACAGCGTGCCGTCGAAATGTACAGTACCGGGCGTTTACCGCAGGGCCCTGAGCCATACTCTGGAAAGGGATTGTGCTGACACCTTTTCTTTAAACAAAATCCATAAATTTAAAATACTGTACTGTCAGAATGTCAATTAAATGTTCATTTCCAACAAAATGACACATTCAGGTGCAACAAATTGGCTATTGCTGCTTTACCCTCCTCCACCCTCCTGGATTTTTACTGAAGAGGAGAAGTCATTCTAAAGTGAAATGTTGTGTAATGTCACGTAATTTTCTCAGTATGTTGCAGAAAAACAATTCTTGTTTTGTGTCATGAGGAAAATTAAAATCACGCAGTAGGTTGCTCTACCTAAATATTTTTCAGAATATTTCTGATTCCTTTGTTTGTGCGCTGGCTTGTTTAACATAAAAAGAAACACCTCTGTAGCTCTCTCTTTACTGTAAAGCATCCGGGTCAGGCGATGGACAGAGCAGGTTTAAAGAGACGGACAACTCACTTGAACATGTGACGTTTCTGGAGACAGTAATGCGCCATCACCTCCTCAGAAGGCCACACACCTGAATCAGAGAGGGATTAGGGAAGAGTCAGTCACACTGCAGCGACAGATCGTTATTCAAAACATACGCGGCGTCTCTTGTGTGCCTTGTGCGATTTGATCCCTGTATCTAAACATCACTTTAGCATTGATATAAAACCGGAAGAACAATGTGTTCACCGAAACATAATTAGATGCATTGTATTTCCCAGCCTGTGTCGCTTCTCTTGTGCCTTCCACCTTGCCTCTGATCCAAGGCTTCTCTGTCTCTGTCTGTCCGTCTGTCTATCCTAAATCCTCGCAACACACTCTCTCATGTATGCAAGTGTGTGTGTGTGTGTGTGTGTGTGTGTGTGTGTGTGTGTGTGTGTGTGTGTGTGTGTGTGTGTGTGTGACAGGGGGTCCGGTGGGTGATAATCACAGCGTGCAGGCCTGTCTGCCTTATCACCTACTGTCAGCCCTTCTCCTTCTGCTGTGCGTGTAACACACACTCGAACGTGCACACTCGCACTCTCTGTGCTATTTCCCCCCTCTCTCAACACACACACACAGAGAAAGAGAGAGAGAGAGGGAGACAAACACACATCTTGGCAGTAGAAGAAGTAAACATTCATTTGAATAAAACTTCAGTTTTCTGCTTCTGGCTTTGAACAAGAAGGTTCGTCTTGGCGCCGCCTGTGTGTGTTTGTGTGCATGTATGCATTTGTGTGTGTGTGTGTGTCTTTTTTTTTTTTTTTACACAGGAGTTTTTTACACAAAAAAAGAGAATGGGTGGATATAGAATGAGAGAGCGAGGGAGCGAGGGGGACAGAGATAGAAAATGAGCGAGGTAACGAGAGAAAACCGGCGCAGGGAGGGAGGCGGCGAGGGAGGGCACGGGGAGGAGAGAGAAAAGGTGGTAGTCGATATAATAAGCGGCTTACAGGCGGTCTCTCTTCACCTCATGGGGCAGACATCACTGCTCTCTCGCTCGCCCTCTCACCGCCGAGCTCGCTCGCTCACTCCCTCTCCCTGCCCTCGCTCCGGTCCGCCAAGATTAGCTCAAGCAAGCAGGATTTAATAATGCCTATTGATAAAATGTCCAAATATTCCTTTTCCCCATTAGAAAAAAACACGCTTTCTACATCTTGGCAACGCACATACACACACACATGCACGCACGCAAATACAATGGCAGCCCGAGTCGCTGTGTCTAGAGAAGTGTCAAGACATGTAAGGCTGAAAATACGGTGACATTTTAAATTTCATCTGTTATTCCCTTTCAGCCAGGAGCATGTGACACAGTATGGGAACCTCAGTGTAGATACTGTTCACAGAGCAAGTCAACGCTGTTTGTTTCTTGTGCATTAAAGTGGATTTAAATGTGGTATTTTATTTTATCCTGTTATCAACAAATCCGTTTAAAGTTCAAAACCAATGAATTAGTCTTGTCTTGATATGTTTTTACCTTGTGCGTGGCTCAAAGGCCTATTGCTTCCGGTTGAAGACAAAAAAACGGTCAAACTGTGTGTTCATAGGCCTAACAGTACGGTACATGGAGAAGTACACCACGGTGCAGTGTGACAGTGCAGCTCATTGCGGCTTGATCTTTGCAAGTGATTTGGTGACAACAAGAAGGCGACAGAAAAACACCAGCTGGGTCACGAAATCGTGAAAAAAATACACTATTAGTTGGGTATTGTGTGTCTTTAGCCGCATCCCCGGTCCTCCGTGAACTTTGACCCCTCCCCTCCTGATTGTGTGTTCACATGAAATGAAGGTCGCGGCCATAACAGCATCGGGACAAACCCTTGCCCTGGGAGATGACAGTTTAGCCCCTCCCCTACGTGTCAACAGATGACACTTGACACAAAGGGTCACCCAGGACGTCTTGGGAGGATGAACAGTAGAGGGTGGTAATGTAACATTAAACTGGGTGTGATCGGCAGCACAAGCGGAAGAGAAAGAGGCAGGCCCTCGTGCGCTCGTCTGCTGCTTCCTTTGGTTTTCATTCCGCCGCTGACTTCTGGTGTTGTGCACGAGCCATGAGTGGCAACTATTAATCCCACACTGACACCGAAGGGGAGGATTTTAGATAAAGCCTCAGGGTTCCCTCAGGTGTCTGCGCATTTACAAGAGATTTCAACATCCGCGCGTGTTAAATGAAAATGCGGCCACCTTATGTCATGTGAAAAAAATAATAAAAAGAAGAAGTTAAAAATGTTAATGCTTCTCTCGAGTGTTAAGCTCGCTCACAATAATTCGAAACACTTATGTTTTCATACCGTGTGCTCGGGGCCTCTCTCTGTCCCCTAACTGGTGCCCACACTTGCAGATTAACTTTGCTTCATACAAAGCTATGTGTGCAGGAGTGCGTGTGAACACATGTATGCGTGGGAGAGAGAGAGAGAGCAAGACAGCACTAAGTAATAAAGCTTTGTAAAGCATATGTGAATCTGATGGTTAATCCCCAACTCCAATAACATTAATAGCCCAGGGTGATAAGAACTGTGTGTGTGATGTGAGCGTGTGTGATGTGTATGCGCGAGCTTGCATGTGTGATAAGTATGTGGTACCTGTTTGTGTGTGTGTGTGTGTGTGTGTGTGTGTGTGTGTGTGTGTGTGTGTGTGTGTGTGTGTGTGTGTGTGTGTGCCTCCCAGGTTGCGGTGCACTGTAGGAAATGAAAGGATCAGGAGTAGAGAGCAGATTACTCTTCCTGAGGATAATGAAATTATTTCTCACCTTCAATTACTAGATGAGGAGAGGAAGCAGTGGTTTTGTGAACGTGTGTGTGTGTGTGTGCGTGTGTATCAGCGTAATATTGTTATCGGTCCCAGGAACTAAAGCTTGTCAATAGTGTTATCCTGAAAACCATATGTGTGGCTCTGGGATTGTGCGTTTTCTGATCTAAAAAGGTTGTTTTTGAAAATGTAAATGTGTATCATGTGCGGGGGCTTTGGATTGTGCGTGTGTTGATTTTACACACGTGTTCATGTCACACATGAGGAGGTTTCTACTTTTGTAAACTCATTTGTTCCTGTCTTATTCACACTGCTGCGTCGGTCACATATTCCAAAGCAGTCGGACCAATCATTTATTTTATTTATTTTTTAAACAAAAGCTCTGTAACAACTTTGTGTCGACAGATAGATCAGTCTAACAATGAAACAGAGATATCCCTGAGGAAGATTGTTGTCATTACTGTTTGATTTGCACGGTATTTATATGAGTGTAAAGATTTCATTCTAAAAGTTATGTCTTTTTTTATCCACCCATCTCACTTAAACCTAAAGACAGCTTAAAGACATGACTCATTACCTAACTCTGTGTTTCATAAACTAAGATACACACAGAGTTAACAGCATTATAAATGTCAGAGCCGTTACTACAGAGTGAGGTTCTACATCTTGGTGACCTGAGTCTGACTCCATGACTTATGGCCGCACTAATCTGGCCTCAGTAGCTGTTAGTAATCACATGCACAGGGCTGGAATTATCCATCGATCCCTCTGTTTTGTCTCTGCTGCTTATCCAGGTCTGGGTCATGGGGGCAGTGTGCTAAGAAAAGTATCCTAAGAAAGGTAAGGTACACTTCACCTCGCCCACATCCTCTGGGCCTTCCCGAGGACATCCCAGGCCAGACACGGCACGGCTGGATTTAGCTAAAGGGCCATTTCTGATCCAGGTACCGTTATCCTCTCTCACCAGCTAAGCCAAACTTGAGACGCGGCTGTTACTTTGTTCTCGGCTTCAAGAATTAATTAAACAAAGCTTGAACACGTTCGTTTAAAGGATATCAAGATCTGCTGCTGCTATTGAAACGTCGACAAATTTCAGAGACTCCTCGTCTCGTCCGAATTTGAAAGAAACGTCTGACAACTCTGCTTTTACAGTCACAGGGGTCAGTTCACATTTAACGCCAGCTGATGACAGGTACGTCGGAGGGTTTTAAGAACGAGGAATCGGCCGACCTTTAATAAGCGCACATTTAGCTCGATTTCTTCTATCGCCTTTTAATGAAATGTCTGTTTTCATTCTTCTTTCCTTGACCTGAGTCGGGTCTCCTGCCGAGGAGAAGGAAGCTGCTGTACAGGGCCATCAATAGGATGAGTAAAAGAAGAGATAAAGGAGACGGAGGAGGAGGAGGAGGAGGAGGAGGAGGGGACGATCAGAGGGGAGACAAACAGCGGCGTGGAACAAGAGAAACGCTTCAATTAAGTGTAAAAGAGCAGTGAAGAGGAAGTTGATGCAATATGGAGAGAGGCACAATAAAAAGATAAGTCATATCGCATTAGTTGAGGTAGTGAGAACAAAGAGAAGGAGGCAGAGGCGAAGAGGTAGGCGAGGAGGAGCCAGGACGAGTGACAAGGAGAAAGAAGAGTAACGGAATGAGAGGGGAGGGAGGGAGGTGAGGAGGGGATGGCAAAAAAAAAAGAGAGTAAGCAAGGAAGGGGAGAGAAGTGTCAAGATGGGGTTAAGTGGGCCGTGATGTTGCTTTGTGCGCGCGCACACACACACACACTATTGCTCCCATATGATACACACAAACAGCACTGTTACTCTCACACACAACCACACACAACCACACACACACACACAGTGTCTCCGTCCCTTCTTCCCCCTCTGGCCCAGCGTGTCTTCAGGCTCTGTGGCTCTCTGGTGGTGATCCGTCTCCACATTAAGCGAGGCCTCAGATAATTCCTAAGCCTCCTCCATGGCCGATCCAATAAGGGATAAGGCTCTCGGCTGGCCATGATCAACTGACAATCTGTCCTCTCACACGGCTACTTTAGTGGAGGCCGGGATTACCCCAGCCAGCCCAGACAGGGTACACACAGTTCATAAGACCACGCATCTGTGTGCAGGTCTGTGTGTGTCAGTGTGTGAAACACAGGTAAAGGTGAAGAGTGTGGGTGTACGCGTGTGTGTGTACATGGCGCCACAGTGAGTGCTGACTGGATGGTTATAATGGGGTACTGGTGGGTTATAAAGTGACATTAAACCTTGTTCCTTAGAAAATGGTGATGACGTAAAGGGTAACATTTGAAAAATGTGTGAGCAGTTCTTCATACAAGAGTTTTTTTATATATATATATAATATATATACAGCATATGTACAGCAGCTTCCTTCTCCTCGGCAGGAGACCCGACTCAGGTCAAGGAAAGAAGAATGAAAACAGACGTTTCATTAAAAGGCGATAGAAGAAATCGAGCTAAATGTGCGCTTATTAAAGGTCGGCCGATTCCTCATTCTTAAAACCCTCCGACGTACCTGTCATCAGCTGGCGTTAAATGTGAACTGACCCCTGTGACTGTAAAAGCAGAGTTGTCTATAGTACTATAGTGGCTATTACAGTTATTGTCTGACTGCAAATTTGAGCTGAAAATTACCATTTTAATTAATTATTAAAAAAAGTTTCCATTGACTTCTAACACAGTGACAGTAAAAAGCTTAATGAAAACATTTTTTTTAATACAAATCAAGCATCTAAAGAAAGAAGTTTGATAAAGTTTGACATAAACTATTATGAATAATCACCACAATTTATGAGACAATTCACTGATTTAATGTAAGGAAAAATGTAATACAACAAAAAGGATTAAACGAGGATCTTTCACGTAAAAGAAGATTTGTCAAATATTTGTCAGCATATATACAGAATAGTGAAGTTCTATGCACTCCCCATAATAATATACAAGTCTGTCCTGTTGAAGCTGACTTATCCAACAACATTTTTGTGGAGAAATCTTATTTTCTGTAGAGAATTTTATTTTAGTACAGTATATTAAAACTGCATAGTGTAGAATATGTTAACAAAGAAATACGTACCACTTTAAGGTCAAAGATTAAACAAAGAATTTCAAAAAGGTGTAATCAACCACAAGAATCTGAATGCCATCTATAAAGTGGTTGCTAACTGTAGTCAAGTGTTTGTCAGGAGAAAAGCTGCTGAAGCTGAAGTCAACAGGGATAAACAACAAAAAGAATAAATATTATTTATTTAATTTCAAGCATTTCAAAATTAAAAAAAAAAAAAAAAAGGTTTTTGGCCTTTGGGAAACTTCATACTCCGATTAGATCAGCGGGGCTTTAGAAAAGCTTGAACTAATAATAGATGCATGTTAATATTAATAGCAGTTATGGAATGATCATTGTGCCTGGCTGGTATGGTAAATACACATGCTGTGAAAAGGCAGTTTAGATAGCCTATTCACCTTTCACCAGAGGAGCCAGGCAGCGTGTGATAAGCATCGACATTCTAGCCAACAGAGTCCGCCTTGGAGACACTCCTGATCCCTTTTTCCATTGGAATAGGCTCATTTTAGCTCGCACTCACAAACACACACCCGCGCACGCATCGGAACATGCACTCGCACAAACGCTTGGAGGACTGTGCAGGGCTTCGATAAGCGTGGCCCTTCTCTCTCTCTCCCTCTCTGAGTAAACATCATTTTGGATTAGGCAGAGTATAATGAGAGCAGGGGGCTATCTGCCCACCACGCCTGCATTGTGGACCCCCGCTCCTCTCTGAGGGGGCCGGGACCAATCTTTACTCTGCTATTTATCCCCCTCCTCTGATAGCTTACTTATCTGCTGCAAAATGCCAGGGCTGACTGCCTGTCTAACTGCCCCTATAACTGTCTGCTTGGTTCCCCTCCTGCATGTCTGTCTGTCTGTCTGTCTGTCCGTCATCTTGTCTTAAAGCTAGCAAAAGCGCTAAGACAAATGCATGTCTACGTCTCATTTTATCTCCTCCGCCTGTCAACATGTCTGTCTACATGACAGACTCTCTTCCTAAATCTCATCTGGTGCTGTTACAGAGGACAGTACTGCAGCAGGAGCGATATCTCAGAGCAAAGACTTCGGAGAACGTGCCTCAGACAAGCAAGCCCAATTTATACTGCTGGGATGCATCAGAACCGATGGTATTTTGTGTGCCTGAGATCCTTTATATGCAGGGATTTGTCATTTTAGTGCTTTTATTTTGTACAAAGAAAATTACATACTAAGAGTTAAATATATGGGTCTTTGAGGGGACACTAAGCTACCATTACCTGTATTTGTAAGTGGCCTAAAGGAAAAGAAAGAGCAGATTTTTTTTTCTTTAAAATACATTACATGTCTTTGTCACTGCGATATGGATGTTGCAGTTTAGAACCAAATTTAAAGACCTTAACCTGGAAGCTATTAGCTGCAAAATTATTAGCATGCTATGTTTAGGACATGTTGATTGGCTTCCGGCTGAGTCAGTCTCATTGTGGCAACAATACCGACTCAGAGTATGAGTTTTAATCATGATTCTTTAAACTGTAATCAGCCAGTCACCATGTGGATAACTCAGTGAACATAACAACCACGGGCCCAAGCCACTTTTCACAAGTGGCAGTTCCAATAAAGTTTGTTTGGACAAGATGGTCAAGTCCCTGATTGACCATTGACTGTATGGACAAACCCTTCGCAGCGTCACCCATTGGATTCTGAACTTGGAAAATGAAGCCCGAAGTGGGCAGAGCCTGTGATCGCCATGTTGGATGAGCTTTACTCCGCCCACATGCGGATATTCCAAACATGGACATGGGGGGTTGTGTCGGACCTTCAGACACGCCCACCCAACTCCCAGCTACCTGTTAGCTCAGGCTACCGCCGGTCACTCAAAGCGGGAACGCCCTTAATTATGCAAAATTTTTATCCTTAATAAAAAATAAATGAATGAGTTAGAAGATGTCACATAGTATTAAAGAAATAGACTGCAAAATGATTCTTGTGTAGATGTGTCCAACTTAACAAATACAGGTAAAAATAACAGACAACAGTCCAAAATTAAGAAAACTAGAAAATTCATGAGAAAATAGATGAGAGAAGACAGTGGAAGCAACTAATCAAGACATCCCACAACATAACAGACTTTTAACATAAGGATATCACATAAACGGTACATGTTATCAGTGCAAGAGGAAAACATTAGAATACTTCCTAGCTCCGATGTCTGGCTGGAGTATTTTATCCTTGCTCAATATTCTTATTGGACATTGACAAATTAGACATTGACACCATTATGGAAAGGAGGGTTCAGGATGACAGTTAGTAAACTAGACTAGGTTGATTCAACTTCTTACATCATATGCACCACGGAATAACTGTATAGCGGTGTCAGAAAAGCAGATGACCCTTGATTATTATGCAGAAAACTCAAAGTAAATATTTTATTATGTAAATTATTATGGTTATTATTATTGTAGTGTAAAACCATTATTCAGCATTTAGTATTTAGTAATTGTTTGAATTAAAATATGCATTTTTTCCAAGTGCAAAGTTTTCCGGAGGCTGTTTTCTTGGAGGATTGTTGTGTTTTCTGAGAAAGTAGACAGTTTGTAGCCAAGCTGTAGTGTGGAATGTTTTTTCTTTTCTGATTCAATTGTTGGGTGAATGCAGCAACACGCCATAGTTGGAGTCAAAGCGAGCTTGACAACAACGTCATGAACTGGCTTTCCCCGCCGCCTATCCCGTCATGCCCTGCACTTCTCGTGGACAATGACTAGATGTAGAGAGAGCGCACTCGATGAAATTACATCTGGTGTGCAAACCATTGTCGGTACGGGGTTAGCATTCAGAGCACAGTAAGACAAGGGAAGTGAGGGTTACCGAAGACTAGAATGAAGTGTGCAGAAAGAAATGGAAGGAGGAGTGAGCAGAATAACAGAGCGGAGGAACAATCGAAAGAAAGGAGAGGGAATGAGATGTTTGGGGGAGACGGGAAGGGACAGAAACAAAGGAGGGGTCTGACATGTGGCTAAACGACATATCAGCACTGAGGTGTGGGGTTTAGCTTTGCAGAGCTTCGTTCATTGATTAGCATATGGAGAGTGGCATGGGGCCATGTGACAACCCCAGATTACATCACGCACACACACGGACACACACACACACACACTCACACACACACAAAGATTGCCACAGATTGCATCTCTCTTCTCTTCTCCTTTGGAGAAAGGCAAGGATGTCAAATTACAGGGTGTCACCTGCTCCCAGCTATCTAGTTTCTCGAATGTTAATGTATATAAACAATTAGGACGAGGAAAAGAGAAACAGAGGTAGTGATTGGAGGAAAAAAGACAGGGAGCAAAGAAAGAAAGGAAACAAGAAAGAAGGACAGAGGAGTTAGTGAGGAGGAGTGGTAAAGGTAGACACTTGAAAAGGGGTTTCTGGAAAGAAAGGTTCTTGTTTTGTGGATTATGGCAAAAAGAAAAAAAAACAACAGCTTAAGAATACATGTCAGCTGCACTGATCTGGGGAACCAGTTCAAACAGAATTATCTCGGTCCAGGAACGAAACGCTTGAACATAATGACTTGATAAATATCAGTGTTACTGGCTTTATTACATGTTAATTTAACTCTCCATGACTAACAATTTCCAAAATGAATATACAAACAGCGTTTGCTTTTTTCTGGGGTTCGAAATAAGTGAGGATAGAACTTTTTAACTAACCAGTGATTTAAATGGGTGTCGCTCCTTTTGACACCAAAAACACCAGTTGTTACAAAAAATTGGTGCCTTGCAGGCTTTGCTTTAGTAAGAAAAGCTTCTCAAACAAGCCCCATGTCCAAATTAATGCAACTGTGGAAGGGAAGTGTAAGAAGCTCTGTTAGCTGGGGATGTTTTCCTGATTTGTCCAACTACAACAAATCCTTGAACTGATTAATGTGAAGTTGTAGTTTCTGTATCCCTTATTTGCTTACCTACGCCCTTTGTAAATCAAGTTGAGCAGCCTGTTACATGAATGTCCTTTAAACATTAAAAAAAAAAGGGTTTTCGTTCCCAAATTGCAGTATTCAATGATGCCCACAAATGATTGCAGCTACAATATTTTCACGGGCTGCATTCAGAACACTGTCTGGGAACAGGTCTTTGGGTCCTATGAGTTGAGGGGAGGGGCCTCTGTGGATCATCCCACAGATACTCGATCAGATTGGGATCTAGTGAATTTAGAGGCCAGGTCAACTTGTGCTGTTTTTCACGTTTTTTTGAGTTGTCCCTAAAGTTGTTTTTGTGCGTCTGTGTCAGGCTGCTGGGGGCTGCTGGGGGTGGCTGCTGCCATCAGGGAGTGTCATTGCTGTGGGGTGGGAGTGCCTAGTCTGGTCTAGGTGGATGGTACATGTCTAAGTGACATCCACGTGAATGCCAGGTCCAAACGTTTCCCTTGAATCATCACAAGAAGGTCAATGTTATTTACTTCTCCTGACGGTTTTTATGTTGTGGCTGATCGGTGGAACTTACCAGCCAAAGGAGACTGATTTCGCCGAGCGACACGCCAAACCCCAGTCGGAGTCAGAGGATGAATGAGTCGTACATTACAAAGTAGTCAAAATTCACAGAGGGACGTGACTGACATGGTGAGAAAAGGACATATTGAGGGGGACTGACAGAGAGGGGCTGAGGGAGTGCGGCACACTGAAATCATCTCCCCTACTAGAGCATCCAGTAGTCTGCCCAACGACTGCACTGATGCCTTAAACATGAGACCTGGATTTTCTATCTCGGTGAAGAGGCGCAGAAAGAGAAGAGAGAGCAGGGGGAGACGGAGGAAGAGGGAGAAAAAAAAGGAAGGATGAAGGAGGTAAACATGAGAGGGCAGGTCTGTTTGGGGTTGAAACACACTGCTGCTGAGGGGTTCGTCACATTGTAGGGGGACAGTTAATGCTGTACCAAATGGGGACTCGGACATCACTGATGAGAAATGTCCGTCATGTGCACCTGTGTTATTTTAGGCTGAAAGTCGGGCTTATCGTCAAGACCAAGACGGATTTCCTTGAATCGCCTCATTAATACCCTCCTGAATCTGGTCTGGGCCCAGCTGAGGAAGTGAGTGATGCAACGTTTGGTAAGGATGACAAGTTAAGTGAAGAACTTGACAGCAAGCAAATAAAAATGCTCGGACATAAAAAGGTGAGACTGGACTTCTGAACTTATTTTGCAGCTGAAGGCCGGATGCAGGCAGCTCATGAGGGGTGAGAGAAGGACGGGGAGAAGGTTAATTTGGTGGATGGGGTGAGTGTGTGAGCTAAAAGTACAGATGAACTGGTGTGAGCAGTGGCGATTGGGAGATGGAGCAGTGGCGGTGGTGGCGGCGGCATGGCGTTAATTTGGGAGGGGAAGAGGAAGGAGACCCCTGGGCCCTCTGTCACTCTCTCAGCTGAAATAAACAAACAAACTCGCTGTGGGAGGCAAGTGTGCGCACACGTAATACAGCAGAGCTATTTCCAACAGAGTTAGTGTACTTGCATCTGTGTGTGTGTGTGTGTGTGTGTGTGTGTGTGTGTGTGGCTGCCTGAAGGCTCCCTGTGTGCAGGCGTTTCATTGGAGAGGCAGATGAGCAGGGGGCAGATATCCCAAGGCGGCCTGGCAGCGGGCAGAGCTTTATCTGAGCTGAAATGATTTTAGCACTCCGTTTTGGAGCACTAACCCAGGAGCAATGTCAAACCTCCTCCTCCTCCTCCTCCACTTTCTTTCTTACTCTGTCCCCTTCTCCATTTTTTTTTTCTGTCACTTTGTCATTTTCTCCTCTCTTCGCTACTCATTCTCTATTTCTACTAGATTAGGGAGAAAGTGGAGAAAGAATAACAAGAAAAATGACTTTTTCATTTGCAGAAGCCAGTTATTTTGGGATGTTCTTTTAATTTTTTCTGCCTTTCAATGTTCCACAGATCCAATGCGGTTTTATGACTAATTTATTAGAGGGAGAGGGAAAGAAAGAGCAATAATGAGACGGCATAAAAATTAAAAAGTGTGCTGTCAAGGCCAAGGTCTTCAACTTACAATTCACTTTTACTTTGTCCATTACCGTCTGAAGTTAATGAACTACAGGACATTTAAAACCAGAGAAAATAGCTAATATTGCCACGTATTACCACGTTTATTAATTAGGGCTGGTTGGTACGACCTAAAATGTTTATCACAGTATTTTTAAAAATTCTGACTGTATCATAGTATATCAGTATATATATATATATATATATATATATATATATATATATATATACATTATTTTTTTTTTTTTTTTTTTCATGCATAATCCCGTGTTCACAACATTTTCTACTGGTTGAGAGAGAAATTAATGCAGTCAATTGACTAGCGATGGACTATTTTACTGTGATGATGAGTAAATATTGTAGATCTCATTAATTTATTATTACTATTGCAACATTATTATTATTACAATCATATATATATAAGTTAAAATGCAGATAAAATACAAAAATACAAAATAAAAGCGATGATTTAAATGAAAACCATTAACATGAAACACTTAAAGGGATTACACAGATTGTCTAGCAGAAGAAACAATGAATGACATTTAGCAATTAATAGAGTACCTGCCTTGAAATAGACTTGATAATGTATAGGCTCTTTAGTATATCTCTGGCCGACATAATGTCACACAACCACCTGTCAGTAAAGTCAGGTAGGCCTCTGAAGCCCACCTGAACCTGGTAGTTGGAAACACATTAAGTGGCGTTCCACTGCATTTTCCCAGCAGGAGGTTGGACATTCAGGCGTCCCTAGTTGACAGGAATGCCACGACTAATCCGAGCGGAGCCTCCCTCACCCTCCGCCTCCCCCGCTCCGAGCCCCACGTATTTATTGCCTTGGTGAAGTGTCCCATATTTTTACATGAGACACCCGGGAAGAGGCACGCTGCTCTTCTGCAATCAGAGCCATTATCATACTGGGTTGATGGCCGGGGCCCATCGAGCGGCAGTGGCACGGATGGTACCTTTCCTACTCCTCCTCTCTCATCTCATCTCCCCACTCTCATTCTCCTGGTCTCACACCAACACCCACCACCACTGGTCACCACTCTCTCCATCTCCTTCTCCCCCTGCATTTACCTTGGCTGCCACATGGGGAATTAAGTGGTATTACGAGGAAAGGCTTCTAGCTGAGCTTAACTGCATTACGTGAACAGGTAATATACCCTGAGAGTGTGTGTGGGAGACAGGAAAGGGATAATGGGTGGAAGGACGAGGTGGTCTTGTGGGTGTGAGAGAGACGCAGAGTTTGAGAGAGAGAGAGAGAGAGAGAGAGAGAGAGAGAGAGAGAGAGAGAGAGAGAGAGAGAGAGAGAGAGAGAGAGAGAATGTGGGTCTTAAGTGAATTGTCAACTCAAACGCTCTAATCGCAGTGAAAGATCTGGACAAAGAGCACTCAGGGACACCAACGGAGCACACCCTGGGGGCAACGAAAGGCCACTTAGGCCCCTCTGACTCTCCCTGCAGCTCCCTCTATCTGCCCGGACCGGATGGGTCGTTCTCTTCCTCTATATTGAGGCAAAACTCTTCAAAATAACACCTTCCACAACACTTGAGAGAGAAAGGGTGCGAGCGAGGCAGAGGAACGAGCTGTGAGTGAAAAGTAAATATATTCATTATTATAAATATATACAAAATGCAGGAAACCAGGCAGACACGAGTCAGCCTGTAAATTATTAACATGCGGATGACAGAGGCCAATGGCAGGTTATTACAGAGGACTCCGTATAGCACCATGGCTGCAGTAATCCATTTTAATGGCAGCATTTTACTTTCTTTGTTTGACCTTTACTTTACTTCACTACTTTAAGTGTAACACTTGTAGATTTCGACTTCTTCAGTCTTCTTTTACTTCGGAATAGTCAGTTATTTACGGCACTTTCCTGAATACAGTTATAAAATTTGCTTGCGCTATAAGAAGTTAATATTGAACTGCAAAATTAATACTTTTTAATGTATCAGTGCGTTCTTAGCTTAAAAATAGTGAAGAAACTTGAACAAATATATGCAAAATTAAATCAAAATGTGTTGACATACTTTGTCTTTAAAACAGCAAGAATTAAGGACCTGAAAACTTGAAAACTGAGCTCTTCTGTAGAATTAGACTGCCTCAGTCGTTCTTGTGTGTTGAGAATCAGGATAGCGGAGACAGTTATCCCCTGATGGATGTTTTCTGCAGAATGAATTTAGGGCCAATCAGATGTCTCTCAGCTGGAACTGGGGGTGCCATGTGCACCCTGGGTCTGAAGTCGTACAGTAAAGACAGAAAAGGAAAGGAAAGAAGCATAGCACAAAGCTCCTGCCTTCAGCTTGGAGGAGTTTCTAAGACAGCCCACACTGGCCTCCCCTCTGGCCCTCGCCAACTCTGCAGGACCTCCACTTTCCATAAAGCCCATAGGCAGATCACTGGCTCCCCGGGGCTAGGCAGCCATGATGGCTCTATTCAACAGTCCTACTAATGCTATGCTGATTGTCTGAACACAGCTAGCATGTTGTGTGGCTAAGCATGGGTCATTTCCTCGTTTCCCCAATGTCTCTTTTCAAAGGTCCAGGCAGGGAGGGCCTTTATGGGGGCGGTGGGGAGCCACTGACGGAGGCTGAAGATGGACATTTCTGCACGCAAGATGTCTAACTGAAAAATCACAATGGTGCGCTCACACACGACCAGTGGAGTGAAAATCAGGGAACACAGAAAAGGAAGGATTTTAAAAAACGATCCGGAGAATCCCAAGTAAAACACACCACAAAGTTGCTCCCATCCCCTTCAGGGGATGTCTATTGTGCAAAGTGACAAAGGAACACTCATACAGTCATGCTGAAACATAATGGATGTGGCCCATGGTCCACTATTGTACCACGGAAGAATGTGCATGTGTCACTTGGAGCAAAATGTTCACTTTTTTACTTAAAAAGTAGCCGGATAACCCTATCACAGAATATATACTGTATTCGCTACTAGTCAAAAGTTTGGACACACCTTTTTATTCAGTTCAAAGACAATGTGCGTACACATATGTACATACGTACATATGTTGTGTACATATATATACATATTTCCACCATTCATTTTCCTTTAAAGACACCTCACATTCTTTCGTTTATATAACAAATGTATTTATGGATAGCCCCTTGAGACAAACCATCTCATTTTCGAGGGGATCCAAGTTTAAAGTACAAAACCTGATATACAAACAGGGCTGACAGATATTTTAAAATACTCTCACTTTTTAGATGTTTTGATGATAATGGTAATATGCCTTTCAGCACCATCAATCAAAAAACTACCACAGAACTTGGATTAGCTGTCATTTAATTACTGACAGTTTCGCTTCCAAGGAATTCCCCTCACTTGTTGAATATTTATCATATTCTCAAGGAGGTGGACAATTAAATTAGCAATAAAAAAAGAAAAGAAAAAGATGTCCCCAAGAAAAACAACTGGCAATGGACTCTAATTTTTTATTTATTTTTTTTTTAATCCAATCAGCCAACCCTAGTCTGGATGGTAAATTAGACCCATTAAAGAAATGCGACTACCTTTGACAAACAGCTGGATAATTGAGAATCGAATGAGAGGGCATGCTTTATTTTTAAACAGCATTTAAACATTATCAGCTGTTAGAGAGAGCTGCCAACAAGTTATTGAATCCAACTGATGCAATGAGTATCTTCTCACTTCTTAAACAACCATGTTGAAAGACACATCCCTTGGTTGTGGACAAGATGTTAGTCTGTTTGAAAAAGGTCAAGTCATTGGCATGCATCAAGCAGAGAAAATGTCTTCAGAGATCTGAGCAGAAACTACTAGAATAGGGTTAAGAACTGTCCAATGCATTACTGAAAACTAGTGGAGAACCATCGTCTGATCAAGATTCAAGATTCAAGATCACTTTATTGATCCCCGCAGAGAAATTGTTTTATCCAAGAGTCTCAAGAAAACAGAGAACATAAATGTGTGACCAGACATAGGCATAAGAGTACTAGTCAAGGAGAAAAAAATAGAATAAGATAAAAATAAAAAATCTTAAAAGTAGTGTAGGAGTAAGGTAGTAAGTTACGAGAAATATTCTGAAAACATACAGTTCAATCTACAATCCCAGACATGAGATATATGTACATTTTAAAGTGTCTCAGTCCGGATCCAAAGTGTCACAGTGTTAAATAAAGTGTCTATCAAGTATCTATAAAGAGTCTTGTACGTAGATGCGCAACAGACAGTGCAATCACCCAAGCCATTAACTGTTAGCCTGCTAATAGTTAGCGTTGTGTATTCTGATGGCTGTGGGGATGAATGACCTCCTGAAGCGCTCCGTCCTACAACTCAGTGACAGGAGCCGTTGGCTCATTTAATGTTTGGTGAAATCAAACTGAAGAAAAACAACAACAGAACTCAGGGCTAGTTTAATAGTGAAAGTAAGAGCATGTCCACACATGCAATGTAAAGGAAAGTCAAGATTTTTTGGACTGAACAGCTGTGTAGTCTTCAGAAAACCACTAATCAGTGAGGCTAAACAGGGAAAAAGGCTTCAATTTGCTAGGGAGCATAAAGATTGGACTCTGGAGTAATGGAAGAAGGTCATCAGGTCTGACGAGCCCCAATTTACCCTGTTTCAGAGTGATGGGGCATCAAGAAGAGAGGCAGGTGAAAAGATGCCCCCATCATGTGTAGTGTCTACTGTACCAGCCTGTGGGGGCAGTGCTATGATCTGGGGTTGCTGCAGCTGCTTAGGTCTAGGTTCAGCAACATTATGTCCAAAGAATGAGGTCAGCTGACTACCTGGATATACTGAATGACCAGGTTATTCCATCAGTGGATTTTTTTTCTTCCCTGATTCATTGGGCTCAAATGGTGAACGAGTGGTTCAGGGAGCATGAGACATCATTTTCACACATGGATTGTCCACCACAGAGTCCAGACCTTAAGCTCATTGAGAATCTTTGGGATGTGCTGGAGAAGGCTATGAGCAGTGGTCAGACTCTCCCATTATCAATCTTGGTGAAACATAAATGCAACAAAATAAATCAAAACAATGTCACAGCGAATGCTGCTGTGATCAAAGCTAAAGGTGGTCCTTTTTTTTTTTTTTTTTGGTCATGCAGTGTAGATATGCCACTATCTTCTAAAAACCATGAGACAAGTTTGAGAGTAAGGTTTATTTTTGCGAGGAAAGACAACGAAGGACAAAGAAAACTTAATTGGAAATATAACATTTATTTCTGAGAGGCAGGCAAAAGAGACAAAATAGAAGAGAGAGCATGAAAAGGAGAGGAAGACTGGCTGAGAGTGGCAGAGCGGCGCAGAGTGAAATGGAGAAATTGAGAAGGGCAAAAAGGGTGGTAGAACAAGGGGAAAAGAATACTTTAACACCAAGTGCGAGTAAGATTGCCTATGTGTGCGTGTGTAACATGAGTCACCAAAGCCATGCACCACACAGAGAGCATAGCACTGTAACAGGGCATAAAAGGCTGGGATGAATATTTCATATCAGAGATTGGAACTTATTGAAATGGCTCCCATGCGGCGTGCCTGTCCATGTGTATATATGTGTATTTATCTATTTGTGTTATATATTAGTTTAGGGTTGCGACAACGTGTAAATACATTGAATTGTGCAGAATATGTTAAAGCATAAATGTATTTACAGTTACACAGATATGCTGCCTCCTGCTGCCTGTCAGAGAAGATCCAGTCCTATCAGAGTGAGTTGTGTCTGATTGTTTGTTTGGTTGTCATTGCCTGGGAGCCGCCACTGTGTCTTCAACTGCTGTGTTAAAGACAATAAAGTCCCTCCTGAGCAAATGACCAGCATGGCAACACTTTTTCCAGAGCATTTGAAACTTGTGAGCAGGTTGTTTCTGCACATGTAGATACATAAAGCTAAACGACATAGACTTCCATTCACGTGGCGCTCGATGTGGGTGTAAGTAGCATTCTGCAGATAAATAGTACAGATGCAGTTTGAATTACAATCAGCACAAATCAGTGCAGTGAAATTATTCTCACTACTGTTTTTGCTAATAAGGGACAAAAAATATGAAACAACACAGGAGCAGACAACTGTTTTCACTGTGATCAAGGGTCTTAGGGTCTTTGCTATTCAGATCACAGTTTGGCTAAGTGTAACTAATCAGAGCAGCACTCACCTTTTCTCACAACCTACAAAAATGTTGGGAGTACATGGTGTGCTCGTAAAGTCATCCCGATAAACGATGATGACGGTCGTATTAAAGGTGAGCTGGCTGGTGTAATTGTGAAGTAATTTCAGCACCTCCTTACAGCTCTCTCGAAGACTCCCTTTACAACCGAGGCTTTCAGCGTCAAACGGGAACTGAGAAGGGGAACTTCTTTTCTGCACGGTAACAAAGTCAGCGAGTGTGTGGCGAGGCACAGGAGTGTCAGTCACCGGGTGCTGGAAACATCGGAGATTGTTAATGATCACACACACAGTGACTTTTTTTTTCTCCCCCCTCTTTCTCTATCTTTTGGGTGATGATGTAGGTTTGATTTGTACTGTCTGATAAATGACATCTGTGACAGAGGCGGGCAGACAATAGCCAACTGTCAGAGCCTTGGGATGAGTAGGAGGGAACACACACGCACAGTCAGGGTCAGTAATTGAGTGGGAGGGATAAGCTCTCCTCATTCTTTCTGGCTGCCTGCTCCCCCCTTTGTGTAACACACACACACACACACACACACACACACACACACACACACACAGTCTCTCTATAACACACCAGTCACCCCTTCATCACCCAACAAGACCAATTTGTTGCTACAAGTTACCAGCAGGGGCAGGGACAATGCCGGCTGTCAGTCAGAGCAGGAGAGTCCTGTCATTGGTTTAGTGGTCACCGGTGGTTACAGGCGACGCTGCTTAGTCGGTGAGACGATTTACTCTGCACATAGACACGCACAGGCGTGCGCGCACTCACAAATGCAGCTCAAATTTGCTGAACACAATAAAAAAAAAAAAAAAAAAATCCATATACATCCACACACACACTCTCACGCACAACAGGCTTTGAATAAAAAAGCAATATAAGATAGAGAATAAAAATGCATTGGTGCTGCCCTGTATCAGACAAAACAGAGCGACACTGAGATTAAGCGTCGGACCGCTGAGAGAGCGAAACAGAGATGCGAATGGTGAAAGGCGAGATATCATCCATTCATTTTAAACGGGGGCGAGTGCTGATTGAGTCAGCTGTGAATGAATCTGCGTGCGTCCGCATGTGTGTGTGTGTGTGTGTCTGTGCGTGGGTTTGCATTCTGGCCCCAGGGTCGTGGCGAACACACCGACACAAAATAAACAGCGCTCAATCTCTCAGCCCGTGATTGCGGCTCCGGTGTCAAGATAAGTCCTGGGCCGGTGGCAGCCGAGACTGGCCGCTCAGTCGACGATAGAGGGGCAGAAAGGACGAGGAACGTCTGACTGACTTTACGCTCCTCTGTGCGTGACGGCCTCTGTTTACTAGGAGGAGAAACTGTCTTTCTAAGGTACAGACACAGCAGCAAGAGACTACAGGCAATGAGGGATAACAGAGACATCACCTGCGTCTGGAGCAAGACGTTGAACTTGATCAACATTGAGGAATCTGCCAAAAAGCTGAGCACAGGGGTCCGACCAGTCACCAAACACCGCCAAAGCTAGGGCCATAGAAG